>NC_091149.1:14904314-15510515 GCF_041381155.1 Argopecten irradians | reverse complement strand
CCTTCCGATACTTGGAAGATAGTTAACATCGTTGACAATCTGTTCATCGTTGCTAAAAACTAGATCCAGTATAGATGGATTTTGACCTTCCCTATATCTGGTAGGCTTATGGATATGTTGGTATAAAAAAGTGTCTCGAACACACTCCAAGAAACGAGTAGATATATGGTTTTCTGACGTACATGTTGTCCAGTCAGTCCAATTTATATTTCAGGAAAGTTGAAATCTCCAGTGATCAGAATGTGTTTTGCGTTTCTAGTTGACATTTCTCTCATTAAGTTTGTTAGGTAGCTGAAATTCTCAGCTGTGCTGTTGGGGCTACGGTAGATATTCACAATAAGTAGCTTGTCACCATTACTCAACTTGAGTTCAACAGCTAGGTACTCTTCAAAGGTTGTTGTAAATTTTACTTGCTGGACAGTCATTTGTTCCGAGATATAAATGGCTACTCCACGTCCTTCGCTGTTGTTGGTGAAGCATCTAAATCCAGGTATTTTATAAAAACTGTTGTCCAGAGGTAATATCTTATTTTTTTGGTGGATTTCAGTGAGTAGGATTATACTGGGTAATGATTTTTCTACAAGTTCCTGAAGTTCATCCATCTTGCTAGTAGATAAAATGTCTACATTTGAATAAAATATGAGAAGGTCGTTAAAAGAATCACTATGTACAGTGGTAAAACTATTCTCCTATTCTGCACTGCTAGGTTGCCCTGATGTAGCGAACAATTGCATGTTTGGAGCATTCCCAAGGATAGTCTGATCAGGGTCGATGTCATGACAGGTGTCAAGATTATAATAGTGAGACTCGGAATATAGATTGTTATCCTGAAGATGGTGATTTATCCCGATAGGACTGAAAATCGGGAGACTGTGCCTTGTTGAGGACAAGTCTGTTGTGCTTTCTGTGTCCAATTCTAAGTGGGTGTGATGAAGCACCTTTGGTATTGTTTGACTAGTGTTAGGAAGTGGAGTCTTCTTAGTCTTTTTTTCTTTGAATTCCTCTCGTTGTTGCCTAGTTTGGTCTCGTTTAATAGCAGCTTTTTTAAGGTGTGATGGACAGTTCTTAGAGATGTTCATAACGTTTTCTAGTATCTTTTTCCTCTGTTGCTTGTTCCCTAGAATTACTTTCAGTGGTCTGGTTTTAGTTTCATCATATTTACCGAGTCGAAAGTGTGTAATTAACTCTAAATCTGCTATACCTATTTTCGAAGTCAGAAGTCGGATGTCATCTTCATCTTCTTTTTTCTTCTGTTGACCATCTCCTCTGGTTTTCTCAGGGATGTTGAATATGATTATATTTGTATTCCTTCTCCTTCTGTCATCTAATTCTCTCACTCTGCCATCAATGACTTTTTCAATATCTGATGATATTTCATTAACAGCTGTTAGGCGTACCTGTTCTATATCCTTAGATAGCTGTGATATTTTGTCGTCATGCTCCATTTTTAGAGTGTGTACTTTGGTATTGAGCAAAGCGGTTTTGTTCTCTAAATTTGACAAGCGTCTGTTGTTTGTATCCTTGACTTCTGACAAAGTTCTGCTGATGTTGTTCAGAGTTGGTAGTGTGTTGGTGCATGCAAAGCATGACCATCTAAATCCTGGCATTTCTCCATCCGCGACTAAGTTCACAACGCTTTCTTTAACGTTAGCGCATATAGGACAGAAGTTCAAGTTGCAACCACTACAGACTATAAACATTCTGGTTAAAATGTTTCCCATCGCATCTTGCACACTCATCTCCTCCAGGAGAAGGGCAGGGTCTCTTCCTAGATTGGTCCATTGTTAGGTATAGAGTTAACAGTCGGTTGTATATGTGTTCACTCAACTAGCACGTTTCCATGCCGGTCAAGATAACGAACTTCTATAGACATACAACACAAACTGATGAATTAATGTTCCAGACTAAAAAGTATGTATTTTTAACTGGTTAGATGGCACGGATACCTTGGTGGTCCATGTGATGATGTAATGGTTGATAGTTTATACCACAGCACAGATTCGGTGAATATCAATCCGAGACCGGAAATCTTAAATCGACTAGCACGGTTCCATGCCGGTCAAATTGTAAGTAGTCGCGAAACAGTCCTATGCATGTAATTATCTGGACTATAGGTGTGACCAGTTGACTAAGACTAGCACGGATACCATGCCGGTCTGTATACCATAGATAGTAGATAGGTTTCACGTTAACTATGTATTATAGATGCAAGATTGATCTGATTCAACAAGTTAAAGTATGTTTTCCCAACTAGCAAGATATATTTCTAACACAGATCTACAGTTCTTCCTATGGATTGGCAGAGCTTGATCTGTTTTTACAAGCCGAAACACATGTGGCAATGGAACCTGTTTGCAGAAGCCATGGATTTCATCTGAAAAAACCAAAAAAATGTCCTTTATGTGAACACTGGTGAAACAAGAAAGAGAAGTTATGACCATTCCTTTGTGAAGAATTTTGTATCTGTTTTATATGTTTATTCTGACGATCTTCTAAATAAAAAGAGTGTTTATATCCTTGCAGGATGTCTTTCATTTGTAAATGTCGTTAATATCAACGATATTATTATTTGCATGGGATAATGGCATTTATAAACGACGTTTCTTGCTTTGGCAATGCCGTACCTGCAGGAGATTTCATAGCCAGTTTCACTTTACAAAGAGGTCTTGTTAGATAAAAGCAACAGAAGGATAGAATCACGTACGCTGAAACAAACAATGTGTATTATATTTCTAGCTGTTAATGAACTGATACTAATACGCGTTACACAAAACAGATTTCATGTTGAAGAAGTGCTGCAATGTACATTGCCATGGAAACCAGACATGAAATTGACAACAGTATCATGAAATGCACATATTCCTGCTTTCAAATACATTTTTGTGTTATCATCGTTTGATTGTGGCTTTGCCAGCAACAAGTTGAAGGTGAAAGCAAGGAGAAAGTTGACATCTGATTGTGATATTATATAAAGTACCTGTCAGGTTATTCATATAGTTTTGAAAACAAATTCCAACTAATTCACAACCATGGAGTATGCCAACATTATGAGAGGCCTAGGAGCATTTTTCCGATGGATTCTCTCGCTATTTGGATACATTATCCATGGTGTTTATTGTAAGTATACAAGATAAATTTACTATTGGTAAACACGTACTAATTCTTTCAGCATGTGGTGGTGTAACCCCTATTTGTAACAATGAACTCTCGGGTCAGTGCACAGAGCAGGCTGTTAATGGACTCACCTTATGTAATTGTAGGGGTGAGAAGGTTAAATACATATTTATTGTGGTCGTAAGATAAATACATTATGTTATTAAGACTAATTTGCGTATCAGGTTTTTCTTGTGATGAAATTTAAAAGGTCATTTTTCATGAACTAATATAATGCTGATAAAGTTCAAGGAGTCAGTGTATAGGTTGAAGATGGATTACGTTGGGAGTAGCAGATCGTCCTTTCTACAATGTTTTTAATGAAAAAAAAAAATATCCATTGTGGTTTTGAGGAAATTCCTGCATATATATATATATATATATGATAAATGTGCAAGATATGTAATTGCTATGCATTCTCACAGTTTGATAGCATTCAAAACATTGAATTGTTTCAAATTTTTATACCAGTTGATAATAACAGATGAAATGTTAAGAAGTATTCTCCCACTTAAGTGGCATTAAAATGTTTGAACAAAGATAAATAAAAACCTTAAATCTGGTTAGACTTGTGATTAGCCAATTTTCACACTTTGGAAGTATGCCAGCATTATGAATAATTCATTGTGTGCTTGTCTGTCTCCATTGGTAGATGTAGCTAAAAAGATAGTGAGGTTAGATTCTGCCAGAATACAGGAAGTTGTAGATATACTGGAATGGTCATTCTTTGAAAATAGTTGAACAAGGAATTTGGGTGTTTGAAAGATATGTTACTGATTCTGTGATGTACTGTTTTGAGTTATGCAGGGAAATTATGCATACAAATTGTATATATCTGGATTCTTGTGAGTCTCTTCATTTGTTATAGTTACCAGTGTTTGAAAAATGTCAACTAATTCATCCCTGAAGACACATTTAGGCTCCTCTAAATCAAAGATTAGATTAGTCCATTATGAAAATTTCAGGGATGAATGAGTTGAATTTTTATTATATTTTAAAGAAGAAAGTGCAGCATTAAAATTTTCCTTTACAATTTGTGATCAGCTTATATGATGAAGAAAGGTCAGGTGTCAATATTGAAAGGTCAAGTGTTACCAACAGACAATAATTTACTGAATGAAAGACATTATGCTGAACATCAAGCACACTAATTGGGATAATTAAAATTGTGTAGAGATATTTCACCAATTTGTCTTTGGGATGTAATAACCTGTGAAAGGAATCATGAAAATGCAGCAAACGTTATTTATAAATCGACCTTCACCTTGATCTTATCCAATCACAACAGCTGTAACAAAACAGGTGAGTATTCTACAAAATACAATTATTTCTATGTACATACAGAGACTAAATACCAGATGTAGTAAGAATTATCTCCCTTGATATTCAGATTCCTAGTGAATACCTTGTATCATGGGATAAATTGGCTTTATAATAATTATTATAAAACCTCTTTAATCTGATCTTCATATAATAATTTAAGGGACAACCAAGGTGTTGTTATTCATACTAAAATATCAGGTAAAGTGATGTAGTGTTTAAAATGGGGATATTGAAATCTAAAATCAAATACACATTTTGTAATTTAAAAAATGAAAGAATGATCGTGAAGTACTTGTCAATAACAAAAGGAAAATTGAATAGAAATTGTTTTGATAATTTTTTTAAATTATTTAGACTAATTCAGACTTTTGAATAGCAAAATATTTGAAATTCTGATATTGGCATTGCGATAGTTTGTGTACAAAGTATGTACACAGGAATTAAATGAATTTTAAAGAATATTGATTGAGATATTACATGAAACATGATTGAGGTAAAGTTTTTGTGTTACACAACTTTAGGTTTGAAACCATATACAAAGGAAAGTAAGTGTGTGTCAGTCTTTTAGTTTGAGTATTGACATAATATCAATAAATAAATGTAATTATTACAACTTTCTTCATTCCTACACAGATAAAGATATGGCATGTCTTGTGAAAATAAGGAGGGCGGCATTGTTGGTATTGATAACTTCCAGACCAAAGTTTGTGATTTAGAGATTCATAAATACTACAAGACAATTTACAACAATTATAAAATATTTTGATTGTTCAGCCCGACAAATTTTTGTAGATGAATCATACCGTCTGAGTGAATAAAACTATAAATTAACTTTCATACCATTGAAATAAAATATAAAGGAGCTCCAAAATTGTACATGTAATATTTAAAACTATATCAGACAGTTTGTTTGCTTAATAAAATGCTCAATTTATAGTTTATGATGGACTAAGATTGGTTCATTTTTTGCACTTCTTTGTGAAAAAGTATGCATGGAGTACGTTGATTACTCATATTGTATAACTGACTATTTTCGATGAGAAGATATTTTTTTTTGCGATTTTGCGGTACATGTATTGAAATTGTTCTGATTACAAACAATACCGGTGTTTCAAGATCCCAAAAGGACATAGATAAAGTACTCTTTACCGTCGATTAGTCCCACCTTCCAGTATGACGTCATCATTTGACGTGATTTTTGTACCACATTTTTCATTAATTTCTAGACTTTTTCGTGATCGCTTCTAGCCTTTATTTTATGCCAGGTGTTTTGTGTATAAATAGACATGAAATGGAATAATAACGAACTGAAAGAGATAATCATACCAAGGTAAAAAGAGAGTAATTAGCAGGTGAGAATCGTACCTGTATTTTAACCTCCCCTGGTGTAAACTGGTGTAATACACACTATAATTCCCCAATACACATCATGGAAACCGAACATAAATCATCATTCATACGAGATCGTTAGCACCAGGTGTGTTTCTTTTTTCACCTGAGAGGCCAGTAGCACACAATCGAGCTTTCTTGTTTTTATTTACACTGAGAAATGTGTATTACGGTGGGATAATCATCGCGCTGATCTGTTGTTGTTGACAAGTTGTATTGTAATCACAACAAATAGCTAAGGTCTGTATAATACATATCGTACAAACCAAGGCTATACTACCCAGCTACAGGTATAGAATTATAAGGTGATTCAAATATGATATCCATACACTTTATAATACACATATCAAAACAGATTATATTGTTAAGTTTTAAAAGGCATTCTTATATGTAAACCAAACAAAATATTCCGAAAATCTTTTTCGGTCGCCAGCTTTGAAAATGTTTCTACAAAACAAGGTTAACATGGTTCATGTATAGATTTATTAGCGATTCCAATATGAAATGAAATACTTAATGTATTATGTGTTAATACATGTAATATTATAATTACATGTAAAAAGCTGGTCATATTGTTAAAGGTGTAGAGTTATTTCTACTTATAAAAACTGAAAAAAAATTCCTGAAATTGATTTTTTCAACCGTTGGCTTCAAAAATTACCCTGAATCGGTGTTATTTAAAAAAAGTCAGAGTTTACTGAACATTGGTTGTGACAAAGTAACATATGCACAGAAAAACCTGCCATAGAGACCACCTCTGTATAACAACCACCTGCTAAATAAGACCTTTTAGGATTCCTGTGTCATGACCATAATTTCCAAGGCAATTTAACCTGTGTATAACTCTTGGCTATTTTGTCTTAATTTGCACATTACAAAATTATCTCCCTTGATGGAAGATATTGGTTGTGATAGTATGTGTGAGGTGAAACTTACATTGTTTTCTCTGAAATAAATGATGCTATGCTTGCAAACAAATGACGTCACAATCATTACATACCAGCACGGGCAGATAACTAGCCCCTTGGATGGTCTTAAAAGAAATGTCGACAGATTTGACTATAGGTTTGACTCTGCATATATATAGTTATAAAAAGTTGCCAGTATATTAAAGCTATAAAAATGCCATCCGAGTGAGGTTTGTATGCTTAAAAAAATATTATATGGTTGTAAAAAGAGCGAAATATACCAGTATGCAGGCATCATTTAGTTTATCGCTGTAAATCATGCATGGCTTCTCTGTATGACACCTAACTGGTACATAGAACATTGACTGTGATCCTCAAAGGTTAAAAGCAAATTAAAAACATTAAAAATAAAAAAATAAATATATGAAAATCCTTATGTATAAACAAAATAAGAAATATCAAAAATTTTGTCAATAAAAAATATTTTATTTTCGGGGGCAATTTATCAGGATGAAAGAAAAGTTGTATGATTTATATGCAGCTGCTAATGTATTGTTTACTTATATATATTTATATTGTCAATTATTTTCCCACAAACAATGCATTGAGAATTACGTGACTATTGTGTAAATGTATCTTTCAAAGGCTTCCTGACCTGAAAGGTCAATGCTCTCAATCCATTACATGCATGGTCTGCATACAAAGTACACAATTTCAACGATAGAGTAAATTTCATTTTAAAGGTGTTCCGATTGAAACTGATCCGGAGTTTCACTGTCGAGTGAATCTTAACTACTTGTACTATTTTCAAATATCCGCTATTGGTTTTCAAAGCAAGCTGAAAATATTCAATCGAACTACATGAAGCATGTACAATTTTTTCTTTAATTTTTAATTTGAAGACATTTTTTTCTGCCGATTGAATTGTCACAGTAGAAGATTAAAGCCATTGGGCTTTTGAAACACACTACACATGTGTTATACACATTTGAGGTATATATCTCTCAGCCACAATCCTTCCTATACTGTATAATATACCAGACACACTGGCTGTCAACAGCTATACCAGAAGTACTTTAAAAGTATATTATTTTGTTTTTTGCTTTGTGTATTTAAAACACCACAAACCTATAGACTATACATAGATACCTGGCGGGCATTTGAGTTTGATCAGCTTATAGGTGAAGCGGACAATGTATCGTAATTTATGACAGTTTTCTCTGGACGCTCGTATCAAGCGGTATACACTGGACGATTTTACAGGACTAATTTGGAAAGAAAACGACCTGAGGATTAAAACGAAGCTGCTATGTATTAACACTAATAGATCAAGGTCAGACAAGAGTTTTTTTTGGAGTTTCCTCGGATCGTAACATGAGACCAGTAAAGATTTATTATGTTACTTCGGAATCAAGGTGAACTTCTGCAGACAAGGATACCGCAAGATAAATTTCTGTGGATGGTAACTTGAGTAAGATCAATGTGAATTAAGAATGCAACATGATGAGATTGAGAGTCTATGGCAGTTTAGGGGGTTACAAGGACAGTATACAGACCATATTATAAATTCATTCGTGGATAATCCTCTTTTTGTGTAAAACCGTATGAGGTGTTGTGATATATAGAGCTGTATGATATTGGTTTGGTGGCATACTTATATTATGTTGATAGTAGGGCTGTAGGAAATACAACAAACTTAGTCAATCGTTAGTTGATGAGCTCATACGAGTTCGCAGATCTGTGTGTGAGATACCTTAATTTTACAAGAAGACATTTATCGTATATACAAGTAACCATTTATAGGCATTAAACTATTCAGGTTTTGATGAAACATTACTATATGCAGTTAACTAATTGGAACGACCTGTTTCTTGCAATGAAATGTAACAAACCCCCCCCGAATAATATTTTTGCACAACTTGTGATTTGAAATTATAACTAACTCTCATTGAATTGAATAAATTGAAATAAACCATTAGAAAACGGCAAGATAAATATAATACAATCACCAAATTAAAAAGAATACAAGATATTTTTGAGTAAATCTGCTTTTGTTCCAGAATCCTATGTAAAATATTTATACAATGTCATTTTCATTACAATCTCCACACCGCACATATACACTATTTCACTTCACTTTAAAACTTTTCTTCTTGCTGGAATATTCGTTATTCAACTTACTAATTAAACTCACCTATTATAACCATCAATAGATGACCTATTACTATATATAAATCCATATATATTATTCCATCTACACTACCATATGTCAACAAATTAACAAAACCATCCCTCCAACCCCAAATCCATTTTAATCCTCCCCCCCCCCCTCCCCTCTCATTGGTTGATCAGTGCTTGTACAGGAACTGCTTAAGTACGCGCTTACTCTAACTAAAGGTAGAATCCGATGAACACTCGCTATGTGAGTGTCGTGATGGGTGAAATTCCAGATCATATTGAGAGTAGGTTTCAAATTTGGACTCTAAGTAACAAAACAAATACCAAATGAGATCCGAAACATCAAATCTCAAGTGTTTAGACACCTGTGATTATCTTTTCTAGACTGTATCCAAACTTTGTTTACAAGGTATTCACTTGAAAAATGTTAATCTATGTTCGTTCTAACCCGCAGACATTGACAACATGAGGATTTGATCCAGTATTATGTATAACAATTACAAAATAGCAATTGGTGAAAAAAAAAAAAAAAAATCATTTTTCTTCTATTGCATGTGAAGATATAATTTAAATGCAATTTGGCACTTAGAAGTCAAACAATGTTTTTTATCACTCCAATAAATATTGATAGTCAGGAAGATTATTCAGCACAATTTCCACCAAGCTGGTGTTTACCTATTATATAAATAATATAAACAGGAAATGCCTGTCTCAATCTCAGCTTGATCAGAAGTTTAAATGTACAGCCGTGCATTTCTGGTCATATTAAGTTATTGATATACATAAATAGTTTAAGAATGTAACAATGGATTTTAAATTGAGGCATTCGCTTTTCAATTTCAACTTGACTTGACCTAACTGAATCGGTCTAAATACAATAGGTATTGTTCGACTCTCACCCGGAATAAACCATATCGGATACTGAATACGCTAAAAGGAAGGTCTCGCCCATTCCAGAAAGAAAAATATTTTACGACAATTTAAATTGATTTTAAAAGGTATGTGATAGCCATTTGCTGATATCATCATTCTGAAGCATAAAAATGGAATAAAAATGGAATAAACTCAGCTGGAACGACGAGAAAAGTATACCTGGATACTTGGGAATATACATACGCTACATTGCTTTTAGTATCGATGTGTATATATACAGTAAGTACTGTTACAAGCATACGTATGTTGACCCTATAACCAGTTACCTGTGTATTCCTATAGGTATATATATATCTACAGTTCTTCCTATGACGATTGGCAGAGCTTGATCTGTTTACAAGCCGAAACACATGTGGCAAGAAACCTGTTTGCAGAGCCATGGATTTCATCTGAAAAACCAAAAAAATGTCCTTTATGTGAACTCTGGTGAAACAAGAAAGAGAAGTTATGACCATACCTTTGGACACGTGAAGAATTTTGTATCTGTTTTAGAAGTTGTGTTTATTCTGAAGATCTTCTAAATCAAAAGAGTGTTTATATCATGGCAGGATGTCTTCATTTGTAAAGTCGTTAATATCAACGATAATTATTTGCTGGGATATATTGCATTTATACGACGTTTCTTGCTTTGGCAATGCGTACCTGCAGGAGATTTCATAGCCAGTTTCACTTTACAAGAGGTCTTGTTAGATAAAAGCAACAGAAGGATAGAATCACGTACGCTGAAACAAACAATGTGTATTATATTCTAGCTGTTAATGAACTGATACTAATACCGTTACACAAAACAGATTTCATGTTGAAGAAGTGCTGCAATGTACATTGCCATGGAAACCAGACATGAAATTGACAACAGTATCATGAAATGCACATATTCCTGCTTTAAAATACATTTTTGTTATCATCGTTTGATTGTGGCTTTGCCAGCAACAAGTTGAAGGTGAAAGCAAGGAGAAAGTTGACATCTGATTGTGATATTATATAAAGTACCTGCCAGGTATTCATATAGTTTTGAAAACAAATTCCAACTAATTCAAAACCATGGAGTATGCCGACATTATGAGAGGCCTAGGAGCATTTTTCCGATGGATTCTCTCGCTATTTGGATACATTATCCATGGTGTTTATTGTAAGTATACAAGATAAATTTACTATTGGTAAACACGTACTAATTCTTTCAGCATGTGGTGGTGTAACCCCTATTTGTAACAATGAACTCTCCGGGTCAGTGCACAGAGCAGGCTGTTAATGGACTCACCTTATGTAATTGTAGGGGTGAGAAGGTTAAATACATATTTATTGTGGTCGTAAGATAAATACATTATGTTATTAAGACTAATTTGCGTATCAGGTTTTTCTTGTGATGAAATTTAAAGGTCATTTTTCATGAACTAATATAATGCTGATAAAGTTCAAGGAGTCAGTGTATAGGTTGAAGATGGATTACGTTGGGATAGCAGATCGTCCTTTCTACAATGTTTTAATGAAAAAAAAAAATATCCATTGTGGTTTTGAGGAAATTCCTGCATATATATATATATATATATGATAAATGTGCAAGATATGTAATTGCTATGCATTCTCACAGTTTGATAGCATTCAAAACATTGAATTGTTCAAATTTTATACCAGTTGATAATAACAGATGAAAGTTAAGAAGTATTCTCCACTTAAGTGGCATTAAAATGTTTGAACATAGATAAATAAAAACCTTAATCTGGTTAGACTTGTGATTAGCCAATTTTCACACTTTGGAGTAGTCGAAACACAACCACAGACAGACACGAACTGGTACACTCAACTCGGCTAATTGGTGTCAGAGAAAAACTTTACATTTGAGCTTATTTCCACCTGTTGATTCCATACATACCATCTCCTAATCCTTTGATGGTTTTGAGTATATTACCATGCATTATCAGTTCATATTCTGCTTATTATAGGGGTAAACGGTGTATGAAATGATTAGTTGTGGTTGAAATCTTACATTTAGAAATTTTCTGGTTTCAGTTAAACTATTGCAACACTGAGAAAAACTTATCAAGCAAAAATGTTGTATTTTTTGATATCTCCCCTACCATCAATTGGAGAAGTTTGGTATTTATAATATTGTTACCCATGTCTATAATATATCCCGTCAGTGTCGCATCCTGATTTAATATGGGAATAAGTCAGGGCTTCAATGATCTTGTGTAAAATTTAAGTTTATCACCAAAATAAAAACCAGTTTATTCTTGCAGGAATTTCAAAGCTTCAATAACAATGATGCAAGAACTTCTGTGAGAATGTTTATCAAGGTAGATAACTCTATGGTGAACCCCCTAATTAAAATTAACCCTGGTTATCTCCCTTGAGATACTCCTTGGATTTCATTGTAGTTTCTTATGATATTTTTTTTTTCAGGTTGAAGACTTAACTTGTGTTTCTATAGCTATGTATAAATGACAGAGTTTCTTACCCAAGGACAATCGTGACAGCTAAGGTCTTTATATGCATTATAAGTAAAGAGCTTCTCCTGAGACATGTATAATATGCCCTGGGTAGGGATTAAAATTTACACCTCACACATCTTCATATAGGTCAACGATCTGAAACTGATATAGTATGTAGTTCTGAGTTCATCATTTCAGTTGTATTAAGTTAAGCAAGATAAAAAGAAGTTTGTAGAGAATATGTTATAGTCTTCTTTGAACTGTGATGACAGAACTATTGTACTTGAAGATGTGAGAACTTCTGTAAAAGAAGTAATGCGTTTGATTCCTAGTGGGTGTAATGTTCTGAGGAAACTATAAAAGCTCTTTCCTCGACTTTTTTTCTGGCCAGGAGATCAGATTCACACCAAGGTCCCTGTACACAATTTATTATTGTGTAACATTTTACATTGTTGTGACAAACCAGGGGGCTGTTTAAAACTTTGAAGAGGAAATAATAAATGAGGATTTGAATATTTTAAATGTGGCCAGAGTACAAATCTCAATGTTTGTTTAATGCTCTCTCTATATATATATGTATGAGTATTTGGTTTTCATAAGTTTCCTCCCTTGAATGATTTCTGAAGTTTAAAGTTATTTTTATTGGAAAAGATAGTAGGTTGAAGTACTCTAATAAAGTTTACATCTCTTATACCCTTCAAGTTCTGTAAGGTATATTATTGATTGTGCAGGTAAAAAAAACCTATCAATTGTAAAATGTCCTCTGTTGTAGTATTTTTAGGAGTTATCTCCCCTTTATGTGAGTAGGTTCTTTAATTTGGGTCTACATGCATTAAACAAAATCTTCGTTACTAGCATTCATATGTTAAACTTATTCAGGTTTTTACCACATAATGTAATAAATATGGAACTCTTCTGTATAAGGAGATAAATAGGGTTGTATATTGGATAGAGTATAGGATACTGCCTTAACACATATTAGACATTATCCAGCAGTGAAAGTCTTCTTTAATATAACCATGGCTATGATTCTAGCGTGTTTTGTGTACAAATATTAATGACAGGCCACGTTAGGGTGACACAATAGTAATAAAAAACGTGGGAGAGGCGAAATCTTAACCTGGTAGTTATACACCAGGCGTAACAGCTTGTACATTCCGTACTGTTACCTACCTCATAAGTCACACCTGTGTTTTCACCTGTAATTAGTACCTATATGAACATGATATACTCGTGTAATGGTTAGTATTGTTCTACAGAATTTTTAGTGGAATACTTTGTACTCATAAAGGAAGCCAATAAAGTTTTAAATTAATTTGGTAAGCTTCTTAAAATGTTGACCTGGCATGCATGTATTGTCAAAGTGATGCAGACATCTTGATCTCTATAGATAAGCCACAGACTTTTGTAAATCCATGCATTATAACATTACACAGACATTTCATACAAAAAAACAGAAAAATGATCAAAATCAAGATATAGCAGCTTAAAAACCAATATGTCAATTTCTTTCCCAAGCTATGAAATGAGGAGTGGGTTATATAGTGAAAGTTAAACTACGTACTCCCATTGCATTAAACAAAGATCTCATTTCTATAAATGGAACAAAAGAAGAAGAAAAAAAACAGCCCCTTGTCCCAACCCCGAAAGATACAGTAAAATATATTTATAATGAACACACTTACAACTTATTTCTGTATGTACTTTCCATTCCCTATCAAGGTTCTTATTTCAGTAAGTAATATGTATATAGCAAAGTGATTTCAATGGTTCCCAGAGGTTTCTTTGAACTGTTTTTGCTGTATCTAATCTCTAATAACCGCTCTATGCCAAGAATATCATGATGAATTTTACAAATGTTTTAATTTTGACAGCTTTCATTCCTTATTTAAGGACATTGGTTGATGTTATCTTGAATTTTGGTTGTTTCAGATGTTGGTAGGAAAGCTTTAGAAGGGGGAGATGACAGATCATCATCTAAAGACGATTCAACGTCATCGGAATGTCAGTCGTCTAAATCGGTAAGTCTTCTGAATATAATCACTTTGTGCCAGTTGTTTTTGGATTAAAGAACTTTTTGAAATGTGTGTAATATTTAAATGAAATTAGAATTGTGTATTCACATATTGTTTTGGAATTGAATGCTGTTATTTGAATTAACAATTGTATTCAATTTAAAGGTTTATTGTTTGAAACTGTTGATGTTGTTGAAATTAAAAACACGTTATTTAATTGTAAAATCATTCAATATATACCACAAAGCTTTCATTTTAACTCACAAACATAGCATTAAAGTTCACTTGGTTTTATCACTATTTATCAATTAGTTCCACAAATTAATTAACTTGCACATGTTTTTATTATTATTTGTTAAAGTTTAACTTTTCACAATCACTGCTATGTGCAAATTAATGTGCTAAAACAATTTATTTCATTTGCACAAATACAGTGACACTAGAATTAAATAATTTAGGGAAACATATGAAAAAATATCTTGATCCCAAAGCTTGTTGACACAATTGGCCGAATCTTTATTTTGGTGTGGTTTTCAACTCCTTTGAAACAAAATCGAAATTCAAATCTAGTATCATTGAAATCAAACCCTGTAAAGGGAGGTAACCTAATAGGAACCTTCGAAACCTGACATTTGTTGATGAAATGGTATCATTTATTTAATAAAGTTTCAAGCAAGCATAAAAAATGAAATTAAAAGAAACCAAAAAAAGGGGAGGAGGGGTAGGGGGGGATCAATACCTACCATAGAAATATTTGTTGTTATCTTTTTCTTAAGTTTTGCTTTATGTGAGTGAAAGATAGGGACATTTTTAACAAAATACAGCTAGAACCCTAAATGTAAAATATATACCTTTGCCTTCATCTTTTTTCCTTGTAGACAATATGAACGCAACATTTGTTGACAAACCGTCGCCTTGTTATGATTAGTAAAAACGAAGATCTGTCTTTATCCCAGTTTCTACCTTTCATTCACTGTTGACAAATCCCTCACAAATTGTGTTTGATCTTTGTTGTTGTTCTTCCAGAAAATTATTTTGCCAGATTTTTTAATGGAATGTTTTGAATTATCTCCCCTGCCCTGTTTTACCTTTAATTTTGAAAAAAAAAAAAAAAAAAAAAAATGCCAAAAATGAATTTAAAAGAAAATATTATACTAAAATTTTGTTTTTTGCATGATGTGTGTTTTTCTAAAGAGTGCCAAGTGTGTTTATAAATTTTCTATATAAAATTGTGTTGGGATGTTTGTTGTTTATACAAAAAGAAATGTAATAAAAATGAATATTAAAAGTAAATATAAGTAAAAAATAATTTTAGGTATTGGAAAAAAGTTGTCATTGTAAACAAGTTTAATGTAGGATAAAAGTTTTGCAATAATTTGTATTTGAGATCTGTAAATTTGATGAATTTATTTGTTGTTGTAAATTTATAAATATTAAACAAATATTTAATAATTAGACTGTTTCTCTTTGATAAATATTTGTCTAAAGAACAATGTTTTAATTACCTATCTAGGAAGCCATTATTAAAATCTAAGCTGCCCATAATGTAAATGAAACTTGAATATGATAAAAGTATATGTTTAATTAGCTAAGGGGCAATAACTGCACAAAATAAATCAGTGAATCACTAAAATCTATTAATGTAAAAATAAGTTTATTAAAAAACCCTTAATTTGAGCATGATGTTCTGATCACTGGCAATATACAGATAAATCTGTTACTCTGATCTTTGACCTTTGAGTTGACTTTTGGTCCGAGTTTACAATTAATTGTGTGTGATTTTGTGTTCTATTTTTTGCCCCTCCCCGTTGACAGGGCGTGTCGTTGCGCTACCCTCTCCACACTTCCCAGCATGGTCCTAACAGTGCACGTACATCTAACTCTCACATTGAAGAGCATGTCCAACCCAGATCTTCTGTTCTCGACAAATTGCTGCCGTCACGATTCAATATTCCGTCAAAGGTATGTATTGTATCCAAGTCAGACAAACATTACGAGTAAGAAATGATCGGAATATAACATAAGTAAACAAATATATACCAACAGGTTGATAGTCTACCTGAACAAAAATGGGTTTTGGGCTAGATGTCAATGTTATTAATGATTTGACAAAAATTAACTATGGCAAAAGTGATTTATGGCTATAAAATAACAAGATAGAGAATTGATTGGTAATTTAATTTAACTGCAATGTAGCATGTGTCAAAGATGATGAAATCCCCTAAATTCACCTTGCTAAAAGACTTGTAAAGGTAATGACCTTGACCCACTTAACAAGGTCACATTTTCAGATGCTTTATAAAGTTTGATTCTTTAAACCGTATTCGACCTATGTGGTGTGTTTACTTGGTAGAATATGGTAGTTAAATGTTTTACTATGAAAAGTTCCATTGTTTCACCTTTGTTAAACTAATCTTTAACTAACATTCAAGGTCGTTGAATGTGGACAAATCTGGTTTTATTTTGGAATAATCAGCTGGACCCAAACTTAATCTTTTGTTGTTTGTAATCAATGGTTAAGATGGTTTTCTTTCTTTATGAATAAAATATAATGTTTTCACAATAAAAGCTCTTCCTTAAAAACGCAATACTTGACTAAATTAAACATACCTATTCATAAAGACCATACATGTACAGGTGAGTTATACAGGTGCTTTATTCCTTTTGTAGAGTCAGCACATGTGGAAGGACTTTTTTACACAATTTTTGCACTTGTATACTTTGAAGTTTATCACTTTTAATGAAAATTTTGAGGATTTAATAATAGCAGTAATTTACTGAAGAGGTATATGTCATCAGTGAAGCGATTTTAAATTTAATGTTGTAAGTTAATAATGTTATTTTTTAAAAAATTTTCAGGTGTCGTCTGGAATTTCCATCTTTTCTAGCGATAGTGATCGTTCTCGTGATAACAGTGTTACAACCAAGCAAACAGAGGATGCTAATAAGTCACCAAAACGAATCGCTAGACAAAAGGATTTCTCGTCTCTTTTACAAAAGTTCTCAAGCTCGGAGCAGTCCAGCTCCGAGTCTGAACCAGTCCCAGTATCACCGCGACGGAAGTTTAGTCTACGTCGTCAAGAAGCTTGTGCTGTAACCAGTAGTGATGAGTCCAACACTGAGAGGACACGGCGTACGCCTGAACGAACTCAAAGTCTCCGTGTACGGGGTAGTCCTGTACAAGAGGATCGTGGGATAGCCACAGTTCAGAGGTCAGGTAGCTTTAAGTCTGATTTCATGCGGAGGCAAAGTCCAAGTTCAACAGAAAGAGTTCCACTTCCTGTAGTGCCTTCTGGGAAATCGGATGAAGTATGGAATGAGCACATGGACAAACCATCGCCCGAGTTGGCAGCGGTGTTGAGTAAGCGACAGGAGGTTGTGACTATCCAGCAACAGGAAGGTGAACAAATAGAGCGGGACAGAATCACAGATAAAAGTGTGGAGAAGGACTCGTCTAGAGCGTATGTGCCAGGTGTTAGTGAAAATATTGTGGACAAAGAAGTGGCAGCCATCTTGAATTCTAGACGGAAAGAGATGGATGTTGCGGAGCCTGAGGTGCTGGCTCCTCGACAAATGTCTTTAACTGAAGTGTCGATAAGTAGTGGTAATAAGTATGATAAATCTCAACACATGTCATCAGTGCCAAACGTCATATCTCAGTCACAACAGGACAAAATGTCACCCCGAACAAAGGAGGATATAACTAAAATGGAGAGGGGATCACCGGACGGCGAGAGTACAGTACGCATGGATTTATCAGCTATCGACACAAGTCTGGCTGTCCTAGACAAGGTCACGGCCGATATAGACCATATATGTGAGTCAAGTGAGAATCTACAATCGAAAACAGAATCTAGTGATCAAAATCTGACATCTTCTCTAAGTAAATTACATGTCGAAAGTCCCGCTGATGTAGCTCAATTTATAAACAAAGTTCAAAAAGAGGCTACGGTGCCTGTCAGTGAAAAGGTGATAGCTCCACAAGAGCAGATTACGACTTCTAATAAAGTCACTGCACGAGTTATACGACGGGCTTCAGTAGAAAAGTCCAAGGAGATCTCAAAACCAATGGTTAAGGCTGTGATTGAGGGTCCGAAAAAAGATCCTCAAGATACCGACGGCAGATTATCTCCCTTTAGAGATCGTGTTTCCTCTGCCGGGAAAAAGTTACCACCATCAGCCTCACTTTCATTAAAGAGGACACAGTCTCTAGGTAAAGTGGATGTATCTGAACAGAAATTAAAAGGAATTTTAAAACGAACTCCATCACTGAAACAAACTTCTGGTGTCATCGTAGATGCCGAGTTAGCGAGTATCCTGGAGCGACGACGGGCCCAGGAGGGCGACGATGATGACGACGATGAAAAGAAAATTCTGTCAGCTAAGGACGATATCAGGGAGACACTGAAGTAAGTTAATTCAAAGTTTTATGTATTTTTTCTTAACTTCAAAAATTCATATTTAGTATTACCTCGTATCTCTCTTAGCATTATTTTCTTTCTTTTCATCTTTCTTTTTCTTTCTTTATTTCCAGAATGAGTGTAATTAGTCCCATTTCAACATTTTACCTTCGTGATGTTTTTTCTATTTCTTTTTTTCCTTGTTTGTTTGTTTCTATACATTAAGTCTGACAGCTGAAACTGATGACATCATGCTATGATATCATGCACTAACATCACTTGTGTTAGCCAAATGTATGGGTGTGGAGGAGATGGAACACTTTGATCTTGGCATGCTTACAGGTGGTACTTATAACTCCCAGTATTACTTATTTCTTTGTCTTGTTTGACCTCTAATGACCCCCAACCTACTCCAATGATATCACTGATAACATAACAATATGGTATGATGGCTTGCTGAGCAGCCCACTATTTCTCCTCAGATTTGCAGTTTATAGACTAAGGGAAGTAACTCCTGTTTTATTGTCCCTAACTGTTAGGCTTAAAAACTAGGTGTCTTGACTTTAGCATGTCTAACATATCAATAAATTCAGTAATGTAAGTTAACACAAGATTTGTGTCTACATAAAAAGGGGAGGTAATTATAGGCGGTGTAAGAAGGTGAAGGTCAGAACACAATGGCTATGTGATGACAGAAGTAATATAGAGTGGTACAGTGAGTGGTCTGATCACACTGGGACTATAGCAAGTCTATCTCTTAGTTGTTTAATGTTAGGAAAGCCAAATCATTCTATAATGGTAAGATTTTTAACTATTTCTTATAAAAAGGCAACAATCAATTGAAAATATTAGTGTTCTCCTCCATTTTAATGGCTAGGGTGGTGGGGGTAAAGAGATTTTTTATCCTATCTCATGAAAGAGAATCGGTATTTTGCTCCCTCCTAATAGTGGGGGGGGGGTGCAATGTAGGTATTAAGTTGCTCAGGCCCACTAGCTCCCTGTGGGGGTATAATTATTACTAAGAGCTTCCAATCAGTGACTGATTAATTACTTATTAGGCTCATCCTGTGGGGGAATATAACCTGTAGAGTAATATATCGCCTCCCTGTGGGGTTGATACTATCTGATATGTTTTGTAAGCTGCCCCTATATCTCCTAGCTGGATGATGGTATAGTATCAAGTGGCCTAGTGGGGGGGTTGATCTCCCTAATAGGGGTCCTGCCTTGGCCCTCCATTAGTGGAGGGATTAAAGAAGGGGAAGAGGTGATAGGATCACGCCCTTTAGAGCTCACTGGTGGGATGGTGGTTACATCTTTTCAAAGCTATGTCCCAAATAATTTTGGATAAGGATTTGACCCCTCTACATATTGGTAGTGAAAACAGCTATCACAAATGCTGCATTCCCTAGCTCCATCAGGTCATGTCTCCTTTCGTCTTTGGGCTTAAAATAACTGCCACAAATTCTGTTTTTCAAACCCCCAATATATAGGGCATGCTGTTTTCTTGCATGGCCAGACTCCTTTAATTCTGGGGGGTTATATTGTATCACTGTCCCCATTTTGGTAGTAGAGCTAGGGGATTGATAGTATCCTTTGTAGGGCCATTGTCATGTACTGACTGTTGGGCGGTTGCTTTTCTCCTGGTACTCTCTGTCCTACTCCTGACTTGATTGTAGTTAAATAATCCTGGCTGTAAATTATTCAATAATTTAATTATCTCCCAGTTTTCTAGGTTCTGCCCCCTTCTCTAGTGGGGGTAGTGGTGGGGGCGGATTTGTTGTCCCTTTAGTTTAGGGGGATATAGTATATAATTAATACCTGCTGCCACTCTTGCAGGAGTAGTGATAGAATCAGCCTCCTTGTCCCTACTGGTGCTGTATGACAGGTATATACCTAGATACTGGTGCTGTATGACAGGTGTATACCTAGATACTGGTGCTGTATGACAGGTATATACCTAGATACTGGTGCTGTATGACAGGTGTATACCTAGATACTGGTGCTGTATGACAGGTATATACCTAGATACTGGTGCTGTATGACAGGTGTATACCTAGATACTGGTGCTGTATGACAGGTATATACCTAGATACTGGTGCTGTATGACAGGTATATACCTAGATACTGGTGCTGTATGACAGGTATATACCTAGATACTGGTGCTGTATGACAGGTGTATACCTAGATACTGGTGCTGTATGACAGGTATATACCTAGATACTGGTGCTGTATGACAGGTATATACCTAGATACTGGTGCTGTATGACAGGTATATACCTAGATACTGGTGCTGTATGACAGGTGTATACCTAGATACTGGTGCTGTATGACAGGTATATACCTAGATACTGGTGCTGTATGACAGGTGTATACCTAGCTACTGGTGCTGTATGACAGGTGTATACCTAGCTATTGGTGATGTTAATGATGTGGAGGCCTGGCATGTGAAGGTCAGGGCAGGGTGTCTATTCACAAAGGCAACATGTAACACTAATTAACACCAGGGAGACGACCATTAATTAACAACACATGTACGTGTGTAACGTTGTTCGGAATGTTGTAGTTTAGCTTTGTGAGGTGACAGAGCACCTTCTGGTCCAAGACAAGGAACATCCTGAAATATCATACAGCATGTACTGTAATATTGGGCATGACAGTTACCTCAGAAAGATAGAGAGGCTCACCATGGGGGCTGGAAGTCCTGATGGGGCTCACCATGGGTTTTAATTATTACATTACTAACCCAAAAAAAACAAAAAATATTCTTGATGGGTTTTCTGGAATCTTTTGATATACAAAAATTGTATTATGTGCAAGAGTTTTTTAAGTCTCTATCAGGTTTTTATACCACTATGAAATACTGGAAGCGCACATATTATGCAATTCCTACTCAAATCACAAATTGGTTCTGGCAATGTTTATGAACAGTAAAAATTGTGATAATTTCTGCGATGCAAGAATCTTAGCTGTAAACAACTTTTTTTTATGTGGCCTTTTCATGTTTTGTGATGAGTTTATCGTCTGTTCTGTGCTCGGCTCCCAGTTCCTCACAGCTCTCTACACCAAAACGGTTTCCTGTTTGCTGTGTATAACTTTTCTGTGAACTTACATCAGTCATGGTCATAACTCTGTCTACACAATTAACATTCTCCCCCATCAGGAGCCCATTTTGTTTCCTTCCAAGTTATGAAAATATATAGGAATATTAAAAAAAAAAAAAAAAAATTATTGCCTACACATCAAAAGATATGGGTGTTTTATGAAAGGGAGATAATTCATTGAATTTTCCATGATCGTTAAATTTTTGTAGAGCTATTTACATTTAATATTGTAAAAGTGGTAAACAAAAAGTTATAACAATTTTATTGACCAATCATTAAAGGTCATGGTTGTTTTAAACAAGGGAGATAATTCATTAAATTATGATATGATATTAAACCTTTAGTGTTCTATTACATACTTAAAAACAAATATTTATTAATTTAATATTTATTAAATCAGTGAGCAATTTGTGGAATTGGTTATTTACATCCATACAACCAACCATACCACACCCCTTATAGGGCCCCATATATACATATAAGATCCTAAACTCTCACTATTTGATTACCCCCTTTTGACCCCATCTGTGACTGGACATATTGTTGAATGGACCAGATCCACACACTGGACATAGGGTTAACCCATGAGGGGGCCTCCTCGAGGCATTTTGGCAAAAGGTATACGATTCTAGTTGATCTGCTGATGGTACATGGATGTACATTTCAGAGCTTACATCTTGGTTACTATGGTAAAATTATAGTTCCTGCTCACAGACATTTCCAGAGACTTTGTGTGAGGGAGGCAGTGTCTTATTATAAGACTAGAATTGTGTAACAAAGAGTCTATAAATGAGGCTAAATTCCTGGATCTAAAACTGCCAATATTTTGGAATATTGTATGCAAAATATTTGTTTTTGTTTGATTTTTTGGTAAGTTTTTTTCTCATATCAAGTTTTCAAGTGTTCGAAGTGTTTTCTGATTTTTTTTATTGGTTGAAAGTATAGGCTTAAAGCTGTTGTTCATTTTTTTTTTCCAAACATTTTTTTTCTAGACGTGAGCGTAAACATCGTGGTGACAGTGTTGGTGAGGATGAAAATGAAGTCTCTCTGCAGACGGCCAGTGTCTCTATGGCTGAGAGGATCTATAACATGCAGTCCCGACTCGAGGAAATAAAATCAGGGCCTGTTACTCCTAAAGCGAAATCAGGCACAACAACTCCAAAGTTTTCATTAAAAAGGTAGGCAACTCTGATCTCCTTTACATACATAGAAATACCATCTCTGTGTTAACATTTTAAAATGTATATTAAAAACAATGACTGCAGAAATATATCAACTTTGAATGTGAATTTTACTTTACATTAGGCTAGTCTATTCTGAATAACATTGATGGTGCAAATATTTGAATGTAAACTATTTTACTTTAAAAAAAGGCTTGGGGAGCATTTTCTTCATTTAGATATGTCAGAATCAGTTTCCATAGCAACACAGAGAAAATATTTTGTGACCCTAAATTCGATCACAAAATAAGTAATCAGTCATCAATTTATCTCATCACTGCACTTAAAGGGAGGTAACCTAGTACAAAGTCTCCCATTTTTTGTTTATGTTTGAAATACAACTCTATAACCAGAACACACAATGTATTTATTACAATTTTAAAGAGAGAGAGAGAGAGAGAGAAAAAATTACACTTAGATAACATTGAGAGATTTAAACCTTTCAAGGCATTAAGATTTTTGTCTGTTTATTTTTTTGTCTCCTGAAAGAAAAATTTGATATTCGAGGACAAGTATTCAACTGTGAAATTTGGGTGTAGCTGTTTACTCAGATAATGTAGTGCCAGTGTTAATTTGGATGAATATGTAAATAGTGCATTGACAGACCAGGATGTGTTCTAGTTCAGTTGATAGGATCTGTATTTATACACATTCAGAAGGCTTTCGGTGCAAGTTTCAGTGATTGCCATGAGCTGGGTATGGTAGCTAATGTGTTATACAGTGAAATAAGGATTATTTTAAATAGAAAGAAGAAAAACCCAAAGGTGGTTCTCTGTTTTGATTATTTCATTTTTAGATATTTAGATGTTGCTGGTAAATATTTGTTTTTCATAATATATAATTGCTAAGAGACCTGGCCTGTTCCCCTATTTCTTTATCATATGGAAAAGTCTTCTTTATTTAGATGAGTCCATTATCCACCTAGAGGTACATTGTATATAAATAAATCCTCATTTAAAGAAAATCTAATTAATAAAAACAAAGAATCCTGAGAGTCTACAGAATATTTTGGAGTTATAATATAAATAGCTTTAAGACACAGATTTCCTTCCTTTGTTCAGAACTTATTTATTTTCTCAATAACACCTGTTTTTTCTTGGTAAATGTAAAAGAGGCACCATGGATAATAACTATCATACCAGGCCTGTTAGGTGTATTGTAAATAGTGAATTATCTCCAGGCTACTCATCCAACTTTGATGTATTTAGGATGGAGATGGGTTAAATAAGCAGAGAAATAACAGGTATTCATGTTTACCTTACCATATAGAAGTCTTAAATCAAATTAGCTCATATAGACAGCTTTTAGAAACTCACAAAAAGATCCACAAGGTAAAGATTGGCCATCAGACCCCCACACATGATAGTAGATTATATGCCCCTAGGTTTTAGATTATTTCCCTTTAGTCACAAAATTTGGTTTAAACTTGCCATCAGACTTGACCTAATGAGGATTCTAGATTATCTCCCCTTATTTACTAGATTACCTCCCCTTAGAAAGGAACTAATAATCATTTATAAGATCATCAGACTCTGCTCTATTGTGATACTAAATCATCTCCCCTTTATTACTAGATTACCTCCCCTTTTAGTTAAAAGTTATAAGCTCATAGGTACAGACTTATGACACTGAATTATCTCCCCCTAATTATTAGATAATCTCCCCTTAGTATGAAAATATCAATTCAATATATACCTTTGTGTAATGCTCTTTTCAGGTAACCCTTAAATTATCTGTTACATTTGATATTAAGCTGACAATTCCATGAGTGTTGCTCTGCACTTGTAATTGTATATGTATATTGGACAGTCTGTTTGTTTATAATCATGATTTATATCTAGTCTGGGGTAGTCTGGCTCTGTCTGTCATAATCTCATTTGTCAGATGGAAGATGCTTATAATCTGATGTTTATGTGTTAAACATTTGTATATGTACACATGTACCTGATGATGTATATGTACACATGTACCTGATGATGTATATGTACACATGTACCTGATGATCTTTTCATGTCAACAACTAGATGCTATAGCTGGATATATACTTCCATAATGTAAGACACCTTTATATGATCCAGTGGTGATTTAAGTTCATCATTTTAAACATTTTTACACATAATATTTCAAGATATTCATAGAAAATTGTTCTTTTCAAGCTAGCATTGAAACCTAAAACAAACAAGCTTATGTTGTCAGGCGTCTTTGTGAGATTTAATTTGATAGATCATAGATTTATTTCATAGATTCTATGGTGTTAATCAAGGTGATGTTATATTAGGTTCCTCACTTTTATTAATGGAAGCTCAAAGTCTAAAAAGAAAAAAATCTGGTGCATTCCCAAATCAATTTATCTGATACAGACTACAGTCAAACCTGTGTATAAAGATCACCCAAGGAACAGAGAAAAAACGGTCTTTATAGACAGGTGGTCTTTATACACAGGTCACTTTGTATTGAAATTGACTATTGGGACCCGAACAAAGTGGTCTTATTATGCAGATGGTCTTCATACAGACGTGATTGCTAAGCCAGGGATGACAATATATATCACTCATATGGGAAAATTTAAAGATAAAAGTCATAATTTATTTTCAAGCTTTAACTATATATTTACATCAACATTAAATATATTTACATTTATTTTCCAGGGGTGAAAGTCCAAGGACTTCAGCGAGTTTTGAATTTTCTACAGATCCGCCTTCTGTATCTGGTGAGCTGTTGATCGAAAGACTGAGCAATCTTGCTGATCAAGGGAAATCGGTGACGTCAAAACGTAAACAGTTCCAGGAAAGTAAACGAGAGGACTGGCGACGAAGAACTACACCGGTCACGCTAGAGGAAATCCAGGAGGCAGATAGGTATGTGTTGAGACCTCTGATTGGTCAGATTTGGTGATCATTGATTGGTGTATATGTAAAGCATGATGAAGGTACGTGGGAGGGATATTTTACTCGGGAAATGAATTTGGTTTCAATTTCTGGTTTGTTTTTGTATCTTAATTGCCAGAAGCAAAAAGCAAAAATATTCATAAAGCAGTTTTCAAAGGAATTCCCAAAGATATATGATTCTTTTTGAAATTATTAAAATTCCTAATTTTCTGAATAAACTTTAAACTCAACGTTGTCTTAGAAGATATTCACATCCACTAACTATGATGTTCATTTCTTTCAATCTGTTTGACATTCAGGAATAAAACTGTTCAGTGTTATTACTCGAACATCGTTCAGATAACAATAGAATTTCTTTGCTTAAACAAGTGTAAATAGTATAGTCTGGATGCTTGGCTAGAGAAAAAAGCCTGCAAACATTATTTACTTGTTTGACAAGCATCTGTGTGACATAGATTTGTCAGAACTCGCTGACCATGAAATCAGGGTCACGCACCCCTTGTTAACTGACACCTCATCCCGAAATTCTTGCTGAAATAAAACCTTAGAAGATGTTATCGTACCATATATACTAGGGTGTTATATTTTAGCTAAGTCTTCATATCGCTACTTATATATCAAAAT
Source organism: Argopecten irradians (assembly GCF_041381155.1). Taxonomy (NCBI): domain Eukaryota; kingdom Metazoa; phylum Mollusca; class Bivalvia; order Pectinida; family Pectinidae; genus Argopecten; species Argopecten irradians. The sequence goes on along the minus strand of NC_091149.1, from coordinate 15,483,954 downwards.
ATGCTTTACATTATGGTATACGATCTGCTATTATGTGGTGTGTCTATATATAGCTTGATATATATTTTGTTTCGCCCATCTGTGTTTTAAAAAGTCGCCCACCATGAAAATTGTATTCTTTAGAAATAAGGAAAAATTCAGGAAAGTTAAAAGGATTAAGTTTAGTCACAGTAATTATTTGCTTTAAATGTAAATAGATGTTTCTTTTTGTCGCTTTATGTTTTGTGTGTGTATTTATTTCTAAAACATTTCTTTCCAATTATGTAAGCTGTCCTATAATCACGGTAAAAAGTGGCGTATTATTATTTCAGATTCTGAGTCAGTTACATTTGTTCCGATCATTTAAGCCAAATTATTGTTTTGTAATTGGTGTTTATTTCAAACTCAGCGTCAGTTATGTTCAAGCTACATCATTGTTTTGTAAATGGTGTCGTTTCATTTTAAATTTTCACTCAGACACGAACTTCCTTCCATTACATCAGAGCGTAATAATAGGCGGTATACGTTTTGTTACAAATGATGATATACTATTTCAATAGTTCGGGTACATGAGATATAAATAGAAATATGCCATATAAGTATCACACGATAGGTGTAGCAGGTAGTCAGGAAAGTCGCAGTGGTGTTTACCTAGTATAGAAGTGTATTTAGAGGAAAATGCTTCAGGTAAGCAGACATGCTTTAAATCTCCCACAAGTTACAGATTTTTTGAAAGACTTTTTTAGGGAGAGGGGAAGGGGCATAGAAATGATGAAGGTTGTAAAAATCTTGTTTAAAATTCTATGATTTCACTCTTTAGATTGTAGTATAAATGATATTATTTTCAATGAATGTTCTTAGTCTTAAATTATTGCGACACCATTTACAGGAATTGCTTTTCTTTTCCTGCTTTATGTGTAAGATTTCATTGGGTAATTGTGACTATTTTAGAGGTTTTTGTATTATCTTTTGTCTTTTTAGGTGTGGCATGCTTGATGTTGTAAACGTACACATATTTATTTTGTCCTTTTCCCTTTCTTTTTCTGTTACTTGCTTACAGTCTAGAGTCTGTGAGAGCGTTTCGAGCTGAAGTGCTTCGGAAAGCTTCCACAAATGTGTTCCAACAGCAGAAACAGAAACCACTTCCTGCTAAAAAGACTGAATTTCCTCATCTGTATCATCGCTTAAAGCCAGCAAAATCTAGAAAGGATCGCCACAAAACACTTCCAATTACGGCAGCTGAGTTGAGTGCCATTCCCGAGGGTCAAACAGGTGAATTAGTTACATACAGAACCAAAAAAGACAGTTACGGAAATCGAGATTCAAAAACGGATTCTGGAATACTTTCCGACGTTGAAGTGGATTCTCAGTTATCAGACAGAATGTCGGACAGTTTACGAAGTTTGAGTGTCGAAACAGACTTAAACGACGATGACCCTGCTAGGCTTAGTGTGTCAGCTAAAGCATCAATATTTAAACAACAAATCGAGGAAAAGTCAAAATCGGCCAGCGGGGCCAAGCGATATATAGACAGGAAGAAACGTGAAAGGTCAAGGACACAGCCTGTGACTGAAGACGAGGTGAAAATAGCTGCGACTATGGGTGATGAAGGAACAGAAGAGAACGAGGAAAAGGTAGAGGAGGAAAAGAAGGAACAGAAAACAGAAATGAAAGAAGAGGAAAAAGAAGAAGTTGAGGCTAAAGCTCAAACAGGAAATGAGTCTGATGACGGTGACGTTTCCAGGTGGGTAGAATGTCTCTAATGGCAGTCGTTTAACCCATTCCCCCCTGAAGACTCATTTAGATTCTTCTAGTGTAAAGCCTGGAATAGTCCATTTTGGAATTTCAGGGGGTCAATGAGTTAAACCTAGTGGAAGAATGCTTTTGACGGATGCACTATGTGTTAAATGTTGTAGCATGTTGTAGCTTTAATGTTGTGGTATGGGTCCATGTGGCATGAGGTTGAGGTATACGTAATGTGGGGTATGGATGGTTATGAATTCCTTAATGATTTAACTCTAAACATGTAGGTTATGTTTATCATTAATTTAGAAATTTGATCAGTTATCAAAAGTTTTTGCCAAAATCATCTCCTGTTTCTTATTTTCCCAGACCATTTCTAGACTTCCAATGATCTGCAGATAAGATTTCTGTCATCTATGTAGATCAAGGTTATTTGGAGGTCATTATAGTGTAATTCCCGAGGTAAAACTGAGGTACTATTAACCTAACCTTGTATTACTGACCAATCTGTAAGGCTTTCTTCCATTTCTATACCTGTAATTGACCATTATGAGGAGACTTTATAGACCTCAACTAATATCCAAGTGTTTAGAAACCTTATAATTACATTTATGGTCATTTAATGACCTGTGACCTCTGACATAATGGAGATGACCTTTGGCTATTTCCTGTTGACCAATTGACCATGAATGCTAATATGACAATGGGCCGAACATGTGCATTTATATTCATGAAGTGAAGCAGACACCTCCACACCCACACCCACAGCTTGTCAACTATATAAATAGCCACTTTTATGGTAAAGACTATTATCATCCCAGTTTGACCTCTGAACTCCAGCAGTTTAAGGTCATGTGACATTGAATACAGGAAAGCCCCTATCAAAATTGGCCATAATATGTATATACACACAGCGCAAGTTACAAGTTACGCTGGTATTCTAATGTATTAGAGCTTACACATATATACACATTTTAGTATAAAAATACTAAGTGGTACAGGAAGTATGTAGAGATACCTGGATTTTAATTTTGTGTTTGTGGACATATAATGGAGCAATGTTATTAGCAGGTAAACTTTTTATTTCTGATAGGGAAATCAGTTTTCAAGTATTGATCGGAGCTATGAATGTGTGTAATGTTTACTTAGAGTGATAAAAGTGTTTTCCTCTTTATTGATAAGGGGACCACTTCAGGACTTTGTGAATAACTTGCACAGCTTGCGATCAACATATATAATGTATGATATATACATCACACAGCTGACATTTTCACTAATGGCTGTTCAGAATTGTTTTTTGTCATGAATCATTAGTTTTGCAGAGCTATAAGATGATGCATGAAGCATATATGATTATATTCTGGGCCTTAAACATTCATTGCAGATTGAATATTTTAGGTGCCTCTTCATTCAGATCAGTTTAATATGCTCTCCTACTATACTGCAACATACCATGCTGAGAATCTCGGACTGAAAAACAAAAACAATATCATGGTCAATTATTAAATGAAAACCCCACCATGGTATCATATCATTTCAACTCAAATTATCCCCCCTGTTTTATGTATTAAGATTATCTCCCTTAATACATCTGATTATTGATTGTTCTAAGAATGAGATAAACATAATATATACAATGTAGATTAAATTATCTCCCCTATTTTGTTGAATGATACCCCACCCCCTGCCCTTGATTAACTCCATTATTACCCCTTTGATGAAACTTTTTATCATAGCATGATAACCTCAGTGATTAAATTATGATGTAGTTGTCTCCCCTTGGCAATATCATCTTTTCCTTTTGAAATAAATTGTCTCCCCTTGTTTACCAGATCATCCTCGGAGTAAGTAGCTTTACAAGCTAGAAATTAAGTACTATTGATTTAATTTGCTTTAATGTTATTAACTTAATCATGATTGCAGAGCAAAATTAATTAGATTAAGTTTGTGGTGAAATGGCTAATTTTGAAATTAGTGCAGCTAGATTTAATTGTAAAGAAAATGAAATGTAGTTAACAGATGGTTCAGTGGCTAGTCAATGTTACTTTAATGATGAAACAATATTACACATATCAGTAAGTTTTCTTCTGGAGATCATTGACTGTTGAAGATTTCACAAATAAACCTTGAAACGTTTTGCACAGCAGCTTTTTGACATTTATAACATCTAACTGCTTGTCTGTGTTTTGAAAATATTTATTTTTCATAAAACTGTGAAGCATGTATCAATGATATGTTTGTGTGATAGTAAAACCAGCTAAAGGTTGTTGTGTATTGACCTAACAATGGGTTGAAGTGTAGATTGTATTGACCTAACAATGGGTTGAAGTGTAGATTTATTGACCTTGTGAAAGCTTTACTAACCAGACAGATAAGTACGGTACTTCCTACCCTTCAGGATCCGGTGTGACCTTGTATGATTTGAGTTAACACTCCTGTTTTACAAGGGACCTGATACATAGAAGGTTTATCTATACGACATGATTATAAATCTTAAACATTAGGAGAGAGAGAGCTTTGTATAGATAAAATACTTCTAAAAATTTCATAGTTTGACATAAGAGGTCTATCTATACAAATAGGATTATAAATTTTCAACATTTCGGGAGAGAGAAAGAGAGCTTGTTTAGATGAAATACTTGAGACAATTTTATATTTTGACGTAAGTGGTTTATCTTTAGAAATTATGATGATTCTGAATTTTCAACAATTTCAGAGAGAGAGCTTGTATAGATAAGATAATTTTAACCATTTCTTATTTTGACATAAAATAGGTGGTATATTTACGAACATAATTACAAATTTCAAGTTTTCTAGAGAGTGCACAAAGATAACAGTTTCTCCATTATAAGTTTGCAGATATCAGTTTTAGATTTTAAGTTAACTGGTTCACGAATTTTATATACCACATGTAAAGTGAAATGGTCTAGTACGTTTACACTGTATATATAACATGTTTTTCTTATTTGAACATAAACAGTCCATCAGAAACATCTTTTTCATATTACATTTCCACATAAAAAGAAAATAATAAATATCTTTCTCCTTTTTTCATGAGAGATTGCATTTGTCCTCAGTGATAGAGAATTTAGTGACAAGGTTTTAGATTGAATGCATGTTATGGTGGAAACTACAACATTTGTTATTGCATACCAGCTGATAAATTCAGACAAATTAACATAAGATATTTATAAGGTTGGTAAGAGTACTTATAAATTAATTACCTTGTGGTTAAATAACATTCCCTACTGATTAATTAGCTGTCAACTGATCTACCTGTCATTGTTAGCTTAACGAAGCAAAATGTAAACAAACATGGAAGCAAAATAAAAATAAACATCATCAAAAATGTTCAACATTTCAGGAAAACTTTTCAAGAATTTACATTGAATTACTTTTAATTTGTTGTCCTAATTAGAACAGTATAAATATTAGGAGGTATGCCATAAGATTGAAACAGTGTAAAAGTTTAACTATCATTCAGCTAACTATGCATTTTCTCAATAACTTCCACCAGATTTATCAGGGGAGGTAATTCTTAAATGTTTACATCCATTGATAATACATTTAATATTTACTATCGATAGTGATTCAAAATAGTATAAAGTTTCAAGTCTTGAAAGTTTGGTTATATGTAGAACATCAGAGGGAAAAGGAAGAAAAAGTGTGCTGTTATATCAGAAATAATATTTCAGAGATTACACCATAAATATTTAATGAAAAATCTGTTTTTCAATTGCAAATTGACTATGAAAAGGTATGATATTAAATTCAGTTTTGAATGATTAAATTAGAGTGAAACTCTTTAGAAAATCACAAAGCTATATGACAAGTTCAGTGTATGTAAGATGTAGATGATAAATGACCACACACGCCCAGTAATGTGGATTATGTGACGGTCGTGGTGGTGGCGGTGGGTTTACCTTCGATGGACGGTACAGGTACGCCAATGATCTAGGTGTTTATTGTATGATACGTAATTAGTTTATCATGCTAATTAGCATACATGGCAAGGTGATATCACAGTCCAGGTATGTACAGGTAAATATTGTGTATTGGATATGATTCTGTGGTCCATCCCCTGATATTTTGTGTATAAGGCGAGTGTGTATATACATACCCCTATAAAGTGTTTACCAGAGATAACAGCTTGTCATCATTTAGAATATGATGATGTATGATTTTGAATAAGGGAAAGGGGAACAGTATATAGTTTCATACCAAGCCTATTCTATATAAATGACCTTACTGTCTATCTAAACTTTGGTTGGATTAGTTTAACTTCCTATTAAAATTAACATCCAGGGTCATTAAGAATGTGTTGGGGTTAGATGGCGGAGGAAATCCAGAGTATCCAGAGAAAAACCACTGAACTAAGTGTTCAGTACCTGGCAACTGCCCCACATGGGATTCAAACTCATGATCGACCAAGAGGTGGAGGGTTATTGGTTACATTTGATTAGATATTTAAATCACTTAGCTATCACAGCCCTGAAGAAACCATTGGTATAGGGTCTTATTTAGTTAGCTTCCTTGATGATTTGTCATAACTATCGCTTCAAATTATGAGCATATTTCAAAGAACATTACAGCCTTAATTAAATTTGACAATATAAAAAAATAATAGAATCTTACATTTGTCTGTCAAGGGGACATGGATATCTCAAGTGAAAGATTTTGGCTGTCAACCCGAGGCTTTGTCTAACGCGTGTGAGCTGTCTTACACCCCCCCTGTGTATACCAAGAAAATTTGCAGTGTACCTGGACAAAGTTGAATAAGTTCCAAGATTTTCAATAACCCACACCTTGACTATAATATTTAGAAACTGTTAAAGAGCTATAGCTATAAACTTGAAGTATACCTAAATCACTTAAAGATAATTGCAGTGCGTCAATGTTAAGTGTTTAAGAGGACATTTTGGCCATGTAGAATAAAACTGTCATGAGTTAATTCAATAACATCATCTTGTGAAACATGGAAGCATGCATGTTCACAGAAATGATGTCACCAGTGACCCTACCTTGACTGAGATTAATTCTAAACATTATTACACAATAGGATGCATTAGTTGTCTGGGTTTTTTCAAACACTTACATAGGAAGATACTGGGATGGTTTACTCTATCCCATACCTCCGTAGGAGAGTCATATTTTATGTGAGGTCGACACATGAGTGTTTCTGTGACAGTTTACATGACCTGGGCTATTTTTAGACCTGTCAAGACTTTCTGAAATAAAACAATATAGGTATTCATTCCTTTTAAGAATTAACACCTGGCGTTCTTCAAGGTGTCTAAAAAATACGAGCCATTCTATGTCTGTATTATCATGGTGCTATTTTACTCTATGCTCACCACCGATATCTACAATATCAAAATTAACACAAAATTTTACTTCATAATTTTGTCTTAGCATCATATCTGATTCTTTAGATATTTCACCCCTGAAAACACATTAAAGCTCTTCTAAATCAAAGACTAGACCAGTCCATTATGAAATCTTGGGGGTGATCAAATGAGTTACATTTCAACTAGGGGGAGATAATCTAGTGATGGTGGCCAGTCTGACTTGTTTCCGTGTTTTTTCATTATTTATCTCCTTTCCATAAATTAGAGAAAGAGGATATATAATTATCATTACCCATGTCTCATTCCATTTTCCTCAATGGTATATTCAAGTGGGGAAATTATTTTTTTCGAGACAGTTCTAGTTGTTATTATGTTTTGACAAATTAGGGCAAATTATCATTACAGTAATGTGTTACAATTACTGCACGGACAATTTTCTTTAGGGGAAAAATAACCAACTGGAATAACCGCAGGAATTCAGTACATCATCGAGAGACCAAGTGCTTGATTTAACTGTGCTTAGAAGGATATTCTGCATGCATACAAACATCCAACTGGTTAATTACTCTGTAAAAAAAAATGTCAGAAAGTACTTGTCACTATCTCTGAGCGTAGGGTTTCAGGGTATCTGTATATATAGTCTGGTATAATGTTCAATCTTCCACGATAACATCTCTGGCTCATCCTAACCTAATTCTATTGTATGACCACATTGACGAATTTAAATAGTGAAATATGGAAACCTGCTCTTCAAGTCTCGGCCCAGTCAAGTGACAAACCCACGTGGGGTTTATTGACGGGTAGCTATATTGATGTTTAGTAAACACGAATTTAGCTTCCTGTTGTTGTAAATTTGTTTAAAACTGAGTAGTGTAACCACATAAGGATTAACGTCAGAGGAAGTGTTGTCGTGTATGTCCAAGACTGTTTTAATTTTCAATAATTGCTGGTAAGTTCCTAAATGCTATTTCAATATTGATAAGTTAAAGATGTAGGTGGTTAAATTAAAAATCAATTAAAAGTTTTACCTCATCCTTTTGATAGCAAGATAATTATAAGATAGAAAGAGATTTATACATTTGATGTACGTGTACCATACATATATATGCTATATTTGAATGAATGTTTTCGAGGTGATTTTCTGATAGAAATACCTTTTTTTTATTATCCCAAACCAGTCTATCTAAGGAAAAAAACACTTTTAAACTACTGTGACTTTTGTGTTTGATTCCATGCATGGTTGATATGTACAAAATTTTATTGAGATCAATGACAAGATCTTGCAATAGCCAAGCGGTTAAGTTCACAAAATTCAACCACTGGCTATTTTGCTAAATATGGCTTACAACCTTCATGGTTTCAAACATTTGGTTGATGGTTTTTCTTTGAAAATTCCGGCCTTTTAATTCAAAATAATCATAGAAGCACAGTACAGTGTAGAATGTTTCTAGTGCAAATTAGATTTTTTTTTTACATTTCTCCATTAACTTGATATGCTTTTAACTGTATAAGTTCTAGTTGTTACATATCCATTTTGATATTTAATGGCGCATCAATGGAACTGTGAGCACAGCTCACAACTACACAGAACGTGATCCCACTTAAATGTTATGACAAGGCAGTATTAAAATCCCTCTATTATCGCCGTAACAAACCATAACATTGACGTTATAAACTTCTGCTGTGTATCGTTCTTTGCTTCGACGATTTTAATACCACATTTGTACTGTGTAGATAATGAGCTAACAGCGAGGGCCTGTTATGGCTCACGTATCCAATATGAAAGGAATATTTTTCTTAACATGTTTTTTGGACGTCTTGCGTTGATGCATTGTTCAGTAAAACTATTTTCATTTTGATGGATTTGAACCCTGTAGATTTTGACCTCTGATAGGAAAGGGCAGCGAAAGCTTTTTAAGCGACATGTCAGAGGAATATTTATTTTTTTAGTGCTCAATGTAAGGTGTAAAGATTTTGTTTGATGGCTTGTCATTTATCAAGGATTAACTTCTATTTCAAGGTGTGAAAAGACAATTATGGAAAGTTTATCGGCACAAAGTCAAAAATAGTCCAAAGAAACTAATGATTTTAAAGTCCAAGGAAAATTATTACTAAGTTAAACAGAATACAGTCAAACTTGTCTTAGCGACCACCTCTGTATAAAGACCACCTGTTTAATAAACCAGTGTTACATCTAGAATCTATCATAGGAATGTAACAGTACTCTATTACTTAAGTAATGGTTAAAAACTGAGTTTAATGATTTCCTATATACTACAAGTGTACCAGATGTGTGGTGTTTGATAGCAGTACCATGGTATACTGTAGCCTATAGCTATTTAAAATCATGACATTATGCAGAGATTTGCTTACTTATTGGACTGAAATTTTAGATTAGAAGCTTCAAAATTTTGATTTTCATTTATTTTACATTCCAATAAACATAATGTATGTCAGCTGCAAATTATAATGGTGCTCACATAGACTTGATGTTACGCCAACACACATTGTATTGATGTCACACAGAACATGCACATATAATGTTGATTTCAAAAAGAAACACACTTAAAGATCTGAATATTGTCACATGTTACAGCATTAGACAATAATGATGTCACAATATTTACACAGATAATGATATTGCCACAATATGTACACAGATAATGATGATGTCACAATATGTACAGAGATAATGATGATGTCACAATATGTACAGAGATAATGATGATGTCACAATATGTACACAGATAATGATGATGTCACAATATGTACAGAGATAATGATGATGTCACAATATGTACACAGATAATGATGATGTCACAATATGTACACAGATAATGATATTGTCACAATATGTACACAGATAATGATGATGTCACAATATGTACAGAGATAATGATGATGTCACAATATGTACACAGATAATGATGATGTCATAATATGTACACAGATAATAATGATATCACAATATGTACACAGATAATGATATTGTCACAATATGTACACAGATAATGATGATGTCACAATATGTACAGAGATAATGATGATGTCACAATATGTACACAGATAATGATGATGTCATTATATGTACACAGATAATAATGATATCACAATATGTACACAGATAATGATATTGTCACAATATGTACACAGATAATGATTATGTCATGGTATTACACAGATATTGATGTCATAATTAATATGTACACAGATAATGATGATTTCATATATTTACACAGATAATGATGATGTCATGATATTAACATATATTGAGGATGTCTCAATGTGTACACAGATAATGATGATGTCACAATATATGTACACATATACTGATGTGTGGGTTTGCACCTGATACATGTGTTAAATTTCAAATAGGGTCATATTTACAAAAATTCATTTATATCTATATATAGGTGTGTGTCGAGTGAGCTGCTTGATCGTATTATCCACTAACTGTCTTATGTCATATTCATGAAGAAAACACAGGTTTGGTTTGCTCGCATGCTTACCATGACTTGAATTTCTAGGTATGCATGTTAAAACTATCACTTCCTTATGAAATAGTGTTTTTCCGTCATTGAGAAACCTTAATGAAAGAACTTAAAGTGATGTTACTTTGAAATTAAGACCATAATATATTTAGATATTTCCTTGTTCTCCATGAAAGTATGTTTAAAGATCTGATATCAAATACTTTAAGGTTGGAATTACAGATTAGTATGTTTAGGTGGTTTTATAATTTAGAAGAATTAGACATTGCTTAAAATTTCAATATTTTCTTACTCTTGTTTTTTAGATGTAGCCTGGCAGAAAAAGTAAAACTATTCTCCAGCTTGAAGGAGCAGGAAAAGAAAGCACCGTCAAAGGCACCAGTCTTACGGAGAAGGAATAGGAAGGTGGCATCAAGGTTTAATACTCAGGTAAGGGGAAATATACAGTAAAACCTGTTTATAACGACCTCTGAAGGGGAGACAGATAAATGGTCACTACAGACAGGTTTAATACTCAGGTAAGGGGAAATATACAGTAAAACCTGTTTATAACGACCTCTGAAGGGGAGACAGATAAATGGTCACTACAGACAGGTTTAATACTCAGGTAAGGGGAAATATACAGTAAAACCTGTTTATAAGGACCTCTGAAGGGGAGACAGATAAATGGTCACTACAGACAGGTTTAATACTCAGGTAAGGGGAAATATACAGTAAAACCTGTTTATAACAACCTCTGAAGGGGAGACAGATAAATGGTCACTATAGACAGGTTTAATACTCAGGTAAGGGGAAATATACAGTAAAACCTGTTTATAAGGACCTCTGAAGGGGAGACAGATAAATGGTCACTACAGACAGGTTTAATACTCAGGTAAGGGGAAATATACAGTAAAACCTGTTTATAACGACCTCTGAAGGGGAGACAGATAAATGGTCACTACAGACAGGTTTAATACTCAGGTAAGGGAAAATATACAATAAACCCTGTTTATAACGACCTCTGAAGGGGAGACAGATAAATGGTCACTATAGACAGGTTTAATACTCAGGTAAAGGAGAAAGTATTTATGGTTTTTTTGGCTAGAATAAAATGGTTCCACTTTTTTGCACAAACCAAAATGTCTTTTCAATTTAAAGGGGACTAAAGTGGCAGCTTGTGGTTAAAACAGTGTCTATAAAATGGTCTAGTTTCTGGAGGGACAGGATATGCTGTTCTTAGTGTGCCATGTCTTTGATGTGGTCATATGCTTCAGTGAGATAGCACTTCAACTAGGACAGGAGCTTTGCTATCAAAGACGACACAACACAAACATACTGCAGCCTCCCAAAATTCACATAAACTTGCTTTGTACAACAAATTGATACATGGGAGGCTAGTCCATTGATAATAAGAAATAATTATAAAACCATTCTAAACTCAGAAAAGGCTCTACCTGTACAAAAAGACAAGGATTTTAAGAATTCTTATAAAATTCCCCCACTCTTTATGTCCCATAATATCATGTCCCTCTATAAATCCTGATGAGTTTTATAAGTGAAGCCATACCCTTGATGTTTCGGCTAGATATCAGTTGATATTGAAATTTCACACTATTATAGCTAATAAATGGGTTAGTATTGACAGACAGGACTGATCTGTGTAAACTTTATAGCTGGTTATAGATATAGAGGACTGGGCTGGTCTTCTCTGAGCTGGGCCCTCTGATAACACCGACACATCTGGAGGCCACAAGGAACACGTTTTTAGGCCAAGATTAATTTTGACACTGAGTGAATGCTTTTTTAGGCCAAGATTAAATTACAGCAAGCTGTTGATATTTAGAAGCTGCTAGTGACTTTTTCTTCTACTCTAAGATAGAAACAATTTGACATGAATTCAATTTAACAAAAGTTTGTTATTCATGAACAAAATGATAAGTCTTACATTATTACATTAAAACAACATGTCTTCATATTATTTCTGTTACAGTTGGTGGTTATGAGTTACAATGTGCATGGTACTACATTAGTGTCAAACAGGTTGTTTTAGGTTGGTGTTTCATGTCGTAGCTGATGGCTAGTTGAATACTATGTGATAGCAACCGGCTATCCCATAAGACCATACACACTGGCATATCCATTGCATGCTGTGCCGGAGCACAATTAAGGAAAGAAACACATATTCTAAAAAAAAAAAGTATAGGTTTTCATAGTTTTGATCAAATCAAAAATTGAAAAGTGGTACATATAGATATCTAGACCTTAAGGGGAAAATGTATTAATTATTTCAAATAGATAATACTTTAACAACCATTGTCTGAAATTCACAGTTCTGATTCCTGATTTAATTAGTGTTGCCATTTGTGTTCAAAAGAAGCAAGAGGGGCTTATTACCAGACACGGGCTTAATTACGAAAATGATATTGTATTTACTATTGAGGCTTGAACTAAAGCGATTGAAATAAACCAAAATTTTATTTGAGATTTCTATTTAAGGCTTACAGCTTTAGACCAGGAACTGATCACTGATCCCATTGGATAACAACAGATTAGATTTCAAGTGCATTTACCACCAGTAATTAAAACACAGTTTGAATGTTATCGATAACTTTATTTTTAAAAAGAATTATCCTTATATTTAGGATAAAATTGATGATGCATTACTTTAATCTACAGTAGTATCAGTTATGTCGGGTCAAAGTTCAGTAGGTCAAAGGTTGCCTTAGTGTAATTATTGATAAATAAATGAAGCTTGATATTAAATTTGATAAGATTACATTTATCTACAAAATTAAATTGTCAGGTTTGTATAGGTTCATTTAAGTTTACTTTCTGAGGGAGAAAAGTAGTATCAATTATACTTCAATTTAGTAGTAAATACAGTGTTTTTGAGAAATCTTTATGTTGATGTTGCCATTCATAGAAGTCCAGAAAATAGAAGTTAGACTCATTTAGTTAGTAAGCGAATGATGAAGATGTTCCGATATAATACCACATGCCCTCTACTTCTGGCTAGGGAGTTCAAATCCCATGTGGGACAGCTTGTCAGGTACTGAGTGCTGGTCGGTGGTTTTTCTCTGGGACTTTTCTCCACCATCAAACCTGGTACATACTTAAATGAGCCCGATTGTAACTGGGATGTTAAACTTTAAAATCAATCCAAACTTTTAAAACATTAAAACAAAGTGAACATAATTTGAAAAATATTGATTTACTTCCAGATTTTCTATCTTGGTTGCAAAACTGTTTCATTTGATCATTGAAGATGTTCTAAATTTCTTCGGCATTTCGGGATTATAATTTGAAAAAAAAACGGCTGCAAATTTTATGTGGCACATAACATTAAAGTGATCTGTCATTGCTTTGTGCTTATTCAGTTTGCATAAAATTTCAATTTGCCTTATATACATATATACTTGGGTGTTCATTTGAATTTTAAGGTGCACTTTATTTAAATGCAGTTTGCCTTGAAGCGAATCAGAAATGTTCGCTGATTACATAAAACATTTTAAATGTACAAAAAATATTGTCAAGCCTCAATGACAACACATTGAAACCAGTTACATTTAAGTGCACATTTCATACTTTATAGGCAAATATAAACTCTTTAAAATTAATACAACAATGATTTTAAATCTAGAATGTCAATAAATATCATAGGTAGACGATAACTTGTCCACCCCTGATAACACATTTGAACTTTTCTTGTTATACAAACTGGAGCAGTTCATTCTGAGAAAAAGGGATGGAATGATTTTAGCTGAAATGTGATAATGAAGATATATGAATGACCTGTTTATTGCAATAATTACAGACTTTTATACAGTCCTAAAGAAATGCATAATCTATCTGTAGGCATATCCATTTTCCAGGAATGACAAATAAGATGTTTATAAATATCACCCCTATCTATCCTAGCTGTCGCGTCCTGTCACACCCTATCACATCCCTGGACTGTCCTGTCATGTCCAATACTGACTTACTTTAATGTGAATTTACAGTGTAGGATCTAAACATGATGAATTTCAAATGTTTTAGCCGGTGACCATTGAGGAAGTAGAGAAAGCAGCGGAATATCGGATTTCTCCTTTAGCCATGAGCCTTGTCAAGCCCCCAGACCCTGAGCTCCTGAAAACCCTCCCACTTAGTGCTCAACGAGATCTCATAGCCCAACATGCTGAGATATGTCTGTCCACTCCATCCTCACGGTCAAGCTCTCGTCAGGGGTCAATGATGGATTTAGCAGCTGGAGGATCCCAAAAGGGGTCGACGACTGACCTTGGTGCTAGATCCCAGACAGTTACTGACAAAGGTCAAGGGTCAACTCCAGATCTACGAAAGCCGACTCAGAAAGGTTCATCATCAGATGTTAAAAACGTCTCTACTCCAGACCTGGCCGAGGGCAAAGGTGAGTTGATCCTGTAATGGCCGGTTGCTCGAGAAATAAATTCCTTATTTCTGTGTCTTGGAGAAATAGAATATTAAATTCTTATGTCATGCAATGTAACTAGCGAAAATAAATTCAGTTCTGAATTAGAATTATTTGGAAGAATGCAAAACTGAATTTGAATAATAGAAAATCAAACTGTTATATTTTCAGTGACTGTTTTAGAGAAGAAAAAAACATTAGCGGAGGATTTTTCTGCTCCTCCATGTAATAGGAAGAGGTGATGTGGGTGGGGACAATTGTAGATGCTTTTGGGGGTGGGGATGATGGTAGATGTTTTGGGGGTGGGGGCAATGGTAGATGTTTTGAGGATGGGGGCAATGGTAGATGTTTGGGGGGTGGGGAGCAATGGTAGATGGTTTGGGGGGTGGGGCAGTGGTAGATGTTTGGGGGTGGGGGGCAATGGTAGATGTTTTTGGGGGTAGGGGCAATGATAGATGTTTTTGGGGATGGGGCGATGGTAGATGATTTTGGGGATGGGGCGATGGTAGATGTTTTGGTGGTTGGGAACAGTCGTAGATGTTTTGGGGGTTGGAGTGATGGTAGATGTTTTGAGGGGGTGGGAGCTATGGTAGATATTTTGGGGGGGGGGCAACGGTAGATGATTCCGGGGTGGGGGCAATGGTAGGATTTTTTCGGGGTTGGGGCAATGACAGATATTTTAGGGGTGGGAACGATGGTAGATGGTTTGGGGGTTGGGAACAGTCGTAGATGTTTTGGGGGTTGGGGCGATGGTAGATGTTTTGGGGTTGGGGCGATGGTAGATGTTTTGAGGGGTGGGGGCTATGGTAGATGTTTTCGGGGATGGGGACAATGGTAGATAATGTTTTGGGGGGTTGGGGCGATGGTAGATATTTTGGGGGATGGGAACAATCGTAGATGTTTTAGGGGATGGGAGCTATGGTAGATGTTTTAGGAATGGGGGCAATGGTAGATGTTTTTGGGGGTGGGGGCAATGGTAGATGTTTTGGGGGGTGGGGGCATTGTGTCATTATAGTGTAGGTTGCCCATGTCTGTCCCATTCTGTAATGGCATTATCCAAATTTGATATACAAAGATGGTGGCATTTATATGTTGCTTGTAAAGTTTATGGTGTGTCTTGAACCAACATTTCTGAAACATAGAACACCAACAATTATTGTGGGATCAGGCTCATTAAAAATCAAAATGCTTAGATGCAGATTTTCTGTATGAAAACTTGTGAGTGTTAATGATAGGAAACAGAAGCCTCCGATCACACATAGGCTGGTACCTCATGTCTTTAGTAGTTAAATAACGATCAAAAGTGAGTGCTGAAAAGGATGCACATCTTTTAAATTGCACCTGTTTTGGAAACCTGCAATGTATTTGAAATTAACTTATCACCTTGAAATGTGTGGGACAAAGGAATGAACTCAGAATCTGTTCACGCTTCATTGGGACTTATAAAATCGTGCAATCTTTGTCGGAATTCTACGCTTAGGTGTTATACTGGTGCAGATTTTTAAAATTGTAGCTATTTTAGTACGTCTGTAAGCTTATGTTAGTTTATGCAAAAAAACAGCTGCACTTGTTCAAGTGGTACTCATGCATTGAGTCCCAATCATATACACTAAGGATATAAAAGAGACACACTGATTGGCTAGTATTTCACCAATGACCTGTATAATTAGCTGTTCATTGTTCGCTATGATTGTGAAGTCTATTCCAGACAAATAATGAAAGACACTTTATATTGAATCGCTGTCTACAATTTACAGTGGAAGCCATTTTGTAAATGTGTGGTGTGCAATTTCTTTACATCTAGTCATTTAAAAGCGTTATGCTATTTGACATATTTATTTAGTTTTAACTTCATGAAGGTGGACTGTGTATCATTTTGTCATTTTGAATTTTTAAACTTAATTTTAATATCTTCTTTACATTTAAAAGTATATTAACAAGCCTTATTTAGTCAAAATTGTTTTAAAGTTTTTAAACTACTTTAAGGTGCATAGCATGTTCTTTTGTTGTATTGGGAGTTTTAAACTTAAAATATCCTTAAAATGAAGGTTAGCTAGTAAACATTCTAACCTGTCTATAAAGACCACCTAAATCAAAAAGAAAGCCTTAAATATTATTACGAATTGATCTTTGTACAAATGTAAAATTGTGGGGGAGATTTAGGACTAAAAGAAGGAGGTCCCATTAAGCAGGTGGTCGTTATACAGAGGTGGTCGCTAAGGCAGGTTTGCCTATGTGGGGAACGAGGAAATCGAATAAGGTGTTATTGAATGCTGCTTTGCAGACCAAAACATTAAGAAATGTCTACTTTGAAGAATATAATAATTTGCGTTACGTCTGATGCTTCAACCGAAAATTGAGATCACAAGCAATTCCCCCCCTCTCCAATGAAATGTTCAAACAAAATTCAAGCACTTTTTACACTGTTTTATGCTATATCTTCCAGGGGTACAAAGGTCAAGTTCGATGAAAGATTCAAGAGATATGAAAAGTATTTTGAAATCCGATACAAAAAGTCCGGAAAGAGACATTCGAGGGATTCTGAAATCTGAAGCTGAAAAAGAACAAGAGTCTGAAATTGAACCAAAAGGTATCTTAAAACCCAAAGAGGAGGAAGCATCTGTCGGAAAAATGTCTGAAGAACCCCATGGTATACTGAAACACGAGGAAAGTGACAAGGTATCAAGTGTAAAAGATAAAGAAATCCCGAAAGAAAGTGATGAGGATACCGTTTCAAAGGCAGCCAGTTCCTCAATAACAGACAAAGACCTAAGGGGTATTATCAAGCATGATTTTGTGACAGACAAAGAAAAAGATGCAGAGGAAAACACAAGGAAGGATAACTCTGACGAAAAATCAGAACCTCGAGGGATTCTTAAAAAGGAAAGTAGTTTTGAACTTAAAAAGGCCGAACCCGACAAAAGTGTTCTTAGGAAAGGCCCTATGAAAGATAAGGCATTCCTGAATGAATTACGTGGAATATTAAAGAAAGATTTGTCTGACGAAAGTACGGAAGTAAAAGATGAAGACGAGAAATCGGAAGCTGCACAGGAGGAAGTGTCAAAACAAATCGTGGAAAACGGCACTGAGAAAAAGGGAACAGATGAACAGAAATCCAACATGGTTGACACTGAGAGCCAATCTCGGAAAAAAGGCAGAGACAAAAAACAGGCCGAAAGGTAAGGATTTCTTTCATTATTGGAAAGGGACTGTTGTTTGTGAAATCATTTATTTCAACCTTTGATTTTCCCTGGTGAAGTTAATACATTTTTTTTCGAGTGATTGACACACTAATTTCATTTCATGATTTCATTTCATTCATGTACATTAACAGGTCTAATTTTAAAAATTATTCTAACGAATGTCGAAAAAGTCTTACTTTTACAGATTAAAGAAAAAAAAAAACGTTTATGCATATTTTAACAACTATGATCAAAAATATTGATAAAACATCGCCGTACTTAATACACAAACAGTTATATAGCTATAATATTTCAAGTTGAACTTATGTAGGAAAATCGAGGATTTCATTTCCAGTTCAGAGCACATGACTTTAAATGATCTTGATTATAGAAAAGATGCAATCTTTGATTTTAAAGTACTGCAGGGTATTTTATGTTAGGTGGCGTAACGTTACCGTCAGCTGGTGTGTGTCGTGTGTATATATAATGTACCAGCCGCGTGGTGCTCGGATATATCGGCTCAGTCCAGATATATAGAAGTTCACCCACGTGATAGCGTTAAATCTCTATCGACCTCTGTTTACCTGGCTATAGTCTTAATTACTGTTGTGGATGGACATGGTGAATTTGTGTTCAGGTGGTATAGTTTACCTGTAATCACAACACCTGAGTAATGTTCACCTGTGTACAGGTATGAATGCTAATCATCCTACCTGTTCTTGCCTCATAGAGTCAGAGTTTGGTACTTCTGTAGGGAGGGCTTCTACGTCTGGAGAGGAAAAAATGTCGGATATAGAAAGTTGTGATAGATATTTCCATAGGTTTGTGTGAAATGTGGCCGTGTTTTGTTCTAAATTCATATTCAATCTGATGGATAATAATAATTAGTTTTGAAGTGTCTTTGCAAAAGTGCTTTTCTTCTTTACATGTGCATCATGCCAAAGTTTCAGTGGAACGAAATTGGATTTAAGTTTTGTTGTCAATGAAATATCTGTGTTCAACATGGAATTGTTTTTGGAGATCTCAAGTTTCCATTGCAGAATCTAAAAAAAAAATCAACGATTTCAATGTTTTTGTAGATTTAAAGTGCATCTGTTCAATTAGAGCTTAATGCAGTTGTTGCAAGCTGTGTCGCTGCAACTGATTTGGGATGGGAGCGAAATTGATTCATTGGATTTCACTTGAAATGCACCTGTGTTATATCTTGTGTATATCAATATCGCTGTGATAGATATAGATCTACATGTTTACTTTTGTTATCAGGAATGATTTCTATGTGTTGATAGTGAATGCAACAGGTTAGTGTTTATAAACCTACACACATAAGGTACTTATGTATTTTTTAAGTCGACATCTGCAGCCAGAGAGATTCAGCATACATATTCATGATAGTAGATACAAGTTCAGTGTTTCATGTCTGACGTCTGCTTCAAACTGGTTTTCTGTAATAGTTTGCAATTTAACAAATACAATTTTGATGAAATTAAGAGTTTCATATTTCAAGTAGGGAAATATTCTACTACTACCGATATATATCTGTTCATTAGGTTTTGCATGGGCATCATGAAATGAATTATAAATGATTCCGAGTTGATTCTCGGAGATGTGTTTGGTACTTGGCAGACATTATACATTTCGATTATGTAGGTTCATTAGTACATTAGGTATACATCTTATGGACTGTTTTTTGTTGACATAACTTTGGTAAATAGAACTTGTTCTGATATCCACAACGTTAACAAAATTGTAGATCTTTTTACTGCGCTAAGTTTTGTTTGGCATGACATTTTGACGATATTTCTTATTTTGTTCAACATCAAATATATTTACATACTTGTATGATTAGAGATTAATTCCGGGTTAATTTAGATTTTGGTATTATTGTATAAGGAAGGTATGATATAATTATTTGTAAGATCCTTTAAAATCAGTATGATCCAAGTATATAAGATTTGGACCCATAGCTATTGATGTGTACTATCGTGTTTGTTAGGGGAATTCTAACGGCGATTATAAATATGGTTGTATTGTTATGTCCCTGATTTAAATTTAATTCACGCCGGAGGTGTACCACAAAAGTATTGCGGAGGATTATTTATAAATTGCATGGCTAGGATCTTAAAGGATTTAGAATTGGATATTTATAAATTATAAACAGATCAATATACATTGTGTAAATCAGAAATATTTTTTGTTGTAACAGAAATGCTTATAATTGATAATTTGTCATGGTGCAAAATTTGTGAATTTTGTGTAAAAAATTTTGTCAGAATTAGCATTGTGAATAAGTACAGGTTTTTTTTTTTTTCTGCTTCTACCCCATAACTTGAAATGAACTTGCCCATCAATTAAAAATGTCTGTACCTACTTTGAAGTATAGGATATATATAGGTTATGTGATAACACTGAACCATAGAGAATCACAAGATTGTTATGTGATTGATATTGATCTTTAATTACTGGGGGTTATTCATTGCAGTCTTGAAACAGGAAGTCACAAAGTGTCGTCTGCTAATTTATCTGATTCAATAAAGTTTATCCTAGGAAGCTTTTTGACATGTGTGGGAAATGAATAAAAAATCTTCAGTTTCTCAGTACATTTTAATCTAAACAACCAGGATAAAAACAACCTTTTAAAAAAATAAGAATAAACAAGTGTTTGGGATAGTGATGTAATGTTTTTGTACATGTATAATGTGACTGAAACTTCATGTGAAGTTGTTGGAGTGCACAGAGTCGAATATCAAGACGAGAAATTTTTCATACACTGGTATAATTGATATGGTTCAAGAGAATTCCCATCATCAACTGAAGTTGCCCTCCTACACAAGCTTTCCTACAACCGGTCATTGTTTGATAGCCGAACCATTTAATATCATGTGTTATATTTCGTTTTTGGATTGCTGAAAAACATGGTGTTACTGTGTGTATGTCTGTGAATCAGGTTTGAGTTGTGGTGTAGCTGTCTCGGAAATATGTTTTGCCAGAACTAAAGAGGTTTTCGTATGTTGATGCTAATGTGAATCAACTGTGTTTAAGGCTAATTTCACATTGGTTTGAAGTTTGATTATCTTACAATATTTCTAACCCTAATTCTACAGAGGAAATATGATACAGTCGAAGGTAGCTGCACTTAGAAAAAGGTTTGTACAGCGGACAGACGGTATACTTTTAAGCATTTTGATCTATAGTGAGCTGACTCTTATAAAATAAACTTGTATAAACTATATTCTCCTGTCTTTTATGCAGCTTCTGAAATGTCTACTGATAAAAATCTATTCAAATCATTTAGAATAATTCACAATGAAATGATTTAGATTTACTTTTCATGAATAATTGTTTTCAAAAAAAAAAAAAAAATGATGACAGATCAATTTAAGCATGGATCTATTTGAGGGATCTTTCTCATCACAATGAATTTCTTCATCCTAAATTAACAAAAATTCTAAATCTATTTTAATCTGTATTTGTAAAAAAAAACTTTTTGCATGTAAAAAGCTATTCTTAATTCCTAAACTTTGATGAAGATGAAATTTATAATAATGATGAAATCTAAACGTCTTTAAAAGTTAATTAATTTTGCATGTGATAAATGTCAAATCAATCTATGTCTAATGAAAAGGGAACTAAAAACTTCCTTAAATCCATATTCATCCTTCTTTCCATTTATTCCTGTCATGCTATCCTACCAATACATTCCTTTTAGGTCAGATATTTATCTGTTTTTCCATCTCTCTATCCATGACAATATCCAACTACTCCATTTATATGTTCTTATATCAATGGGAGCATCCAGAAATAGAGTTATGTCCCTTGATTTGTATGAAGGGAATCGGGATGTTTCTGCTTAAACCCTATGTATACCATGTTAAAATCAAGATTAAACATTCCTCATTACATTCCATCATATAATCTAACATATATTTCATATACAGGCATTTAATGCATATATGCTTACTATGATTTATGAAATAATTGATGAATTTGAACATGTAAGGCAACAATATAAGATTGACAGCATCTTGTAAAAACTTCATAGACTTATATTGAAGACATGAAAAATTGTCAGTGTTAACTAAAATGTTTGACTAATTATTTAAAAGATCCCACGATGTTGATTGAAATAATTTAAATGTTGATTTAATACCAAAAACCCACCAGTTGTTTACGTGAAATATTTGACCATATTGACCATTGATTCCTGATTGGTGTTTCAGGTACCTGACGCAGCCAGCTGAGATAACAACCCCGAACAAGTCCCCGGAGACTCCACACAGGAAGTATACAGGTCGACACAAGACACAGCCGATTACGCCGGAAGAAAAGAAACTTGCGGAGGCACAGGAGAGCGGTAGCTCCATCAAAGACAGGTAGGTTTCTATATTGTCGCATACTGTTGTTGTCCCGACATATATTACAACAAGCCCTCTACCTCTGGGTTGTGGGTTTGAATCGCATGTGAGGCAGTTGCCTAGCAGGTACTGACTGTTGGTTGGTAGTTTTTCTCTGGGTACTCCAACAAATCTGGCTTGTCCTTTAATGACCTTGACTGTTATTAGGATGTTTAACATTATTAAAAACCATTTAAATCTTTTGTTTAGACTAAGCGCCTTGAAGAAGAGTGGGGATGAGGAATGGAGAAAGAGAGTCTCCAAAAATCTAGACTTCGAAAGTCCTGTCGATGTCAAAGGTCGAGCGGCCAGTCCTGTTGAGGTCAAGCTTCGGGAGAAACGGTCCATCTCTCCCATCGCCCGACCTTCAAGTATCGCTGACAGACTGTGCCAAATCAAAAGCTCACAGGAAGGATGGAAAGAAAGAGTGGGGGAGACGGATGCCAAGAAATTCACAGTGGCTCATAAAATAGGTGGTAAGTGTAGCCATCATTTAAATCATTAACAAGGTTATGTTTTAATTGAAAAGTAATAAATTAATAGAATCTTTCACCCCCTTTAGGGCAAGACAACAAGGGACCTCAACCTAAGGGGTAAAATCCTGAAGTTGTCAAACATGAGATTTGCCGAATGTTTGGAAGCTTCAGAATTAATCTTACCCTGGGAGTTGAGATCCTTGTCCTGTTCAAAAGGGAGGAAAGATTATTTTTCTCTTACCGGTTGCACTTTCTTCTGTTTTTACTGTTGACAAATTATAAAATCATGTTAACATTGATATGATGCAATGCAATGCTGTTGTCGTGATATTGTTGTCGTGACGTCATGTAATTGTTCAGTACGTACATGCTGTCATGCCCTGGTTAAGATAGAGATAAAGACGTAGCAGGATGTCCAGATTTTTATTCTGTCACATGGAAAAAGAAATTGGAGTCATTGGCAAGACATTTAACAAATTTTGAGGATTAGAAGGTAAAAAATTAAATTCAGAATTATCTGTTTACCACCATTGTGATAAGTATTGTATCAATGATTTTTTGGCTTGAATACGGACAATACAACATTATGTGTTATTGTGACACAATTTGTTTCAGACTTATAGTATTTAAACTCAAACTTAGTTATTTCAATCAAAATCATCATTTTCCTGTACAATATTGCATTATCTACAGAAAGGTGGATGGACTAAGATTTAAGATATTCAAGGAATGTTATATAACGTCACACATCAAAACAAATACATCATTAGCACTGTAGTGCTATTCTTATGATAAGCATAAAATTCATTAAAGAATTTCTTAAGTTGATGAATATATTTACAATATATATCAGAAATTAGGAAATATTTGTGTTTTCATTTAATTTCCATTTTTTCTGATTACTAAGATATATTAATATTAATATTGTAGTTTAAATGTGGTGCAGCTTGGATTATGCAATCACAATTGACATATCATTACCGCATGTCGATGTCGCAGTATTAAATCACATCGCACGTTTGTTGGCGATGCACAGGCCTTTTCAGGACTAATTGCTAGTTTCTTGTGATTTGTCTGATTAACCAGGACAAGTAGAAGATAGCCCATTGGTCTCAAAGTTGAAGCGCCTTACTAAACGAGGTAAGGGAATGTAAAACATATGTTTCATACCTTTAGCCTTAAAGTTTGGCTACAATATATCTCATAGAGTTTCCATGTTAATTTGATATAAAGTTGCTCCACCAATTTCACATACTTAATTAATTTATCAATTTTGCTTGCTAACTAACTAATTACACTTAATGCTTGATTGAAGTTCTGTTAATCAGTGTCTGAAATTCACTTTTATAACAAATGTTTACTTATCACTATTGATTTCATGAGATTTAAACTATAAAGCTGTAGAATTTAGTGATTTTGAAAACAAAATGTAGCTATCGAAAATTTCTAATTATTTTCTTATTTTGCTTGAGGGTTGTTAACTGTTAAAGGATTAAGTTAAATTTTGATAAATTAAGATAGGTAATTAGGAGTGGAATATATGATGTTGATGAAGGATTGGGGGGGGGGGGTTAAGGAATATGATTGTGGTATTTGTTTGCTGGTAGTGAGATTCCAATTTGATACATTTGTGTAGTGGAACCTTGTGATAGTCTTTTGATAGTTAAGAATTTGCCCACTCCATCAAGTGAAAGCTTGAGCATACATAATGGTACTTTTGTTGGTCCTTTTCTGTCCTATCTTGTCCTATCATAACCCGCCATGTTCAGATTTCATGTCGATTGGATCACTTACAACATGTAGATAGATACTTCTGTGATACCAATGTTATTCCCCTTGTTGTAATGGTCAACTAATGCTATAATGTTATTTTGGTTCACCTATTTTATGGTCCAATATTAATGACATTCCCCTGTTTTAAAGGCCTAATGATTGGTTAATGTTACAAGGTCAAAGATTAACAAGGTTCCACTTTAATACTTAGGTATTGCTGTGGCTGCTATAAGCTTGATATAAGCTGTGTATTTTAGGAGAATGACTTGATTTGTTTGTCCAGCTGTATCAGAGTACAGACATAGATTATTTATTCAGTTTCAGTCTGCATGTGAGGATTATAGGTTGCTTATATACAGCTGTCATGCTATCAAACATTGTAGAAACCAAATGCTATCAAGCTATATTGTATGCTTGTATGTCACATTGAAAACATACATAGGTATATTTGATTGAATACAAGTCAGATGCATCAATATTTAAGTTTCTTTCAGATAAAATGCTATTAAAAATGGGATTGATTTCATAAGATAGTTTTGTAAAAAATGAATGCAAAATATTTCAAAAAAATATATAGGAGAAACCTGGTCAATAGAATATAATATAATCAGGTAATATCAATTCTGAACAAAAAAGCACAACCTTTTGCTAACAATTTCTGGACAGAAAATTCAGATATTTTTTATCGCTAACAAATTGTTATTCATATACAATATTCTTTCAGAAGAAATGTAATTTGAATTTCTTTCAATATCTGTTCATAAAATTTTAAACAAAATTCTCTTAAAACTTTATATATATAATAAGAACATTTCAGTTCTGTTTTCCCCCTAACAAATTGTGGCTTAGATATAATCTTTCAGAAGAAACTTATTTTATATTTCTTTCAATATCTGTTGACAATGGTGACACCGTCGACTCCTACTTCAGTGTATATGGAGGTCACAGACTCACGTTATAAGTAACCTATTGCTATGCTGCAATACTAACCCCAGAGACACTTCACTGTTTCATTTTCAGAGTCCGATTCTGAATCTGGGTCAGAGATCCCTTCACCATCGACCCCTATCAAGGACTGGCCTAAAATCCCCCTACCAACTGAGTTGGTGTCAGGTAAAAATATAAAAAGCAGGTGTTGGCGCACCTTTTACAACCTAACCCAACCTTAGTGAGTAGATAACTTAACTCTCTGTATACTTATTTACTTCCTCTGTTGTCATGTCAAAAACTATACCTGAATATCAGAAAGAGTTGCTTTCCAAACATTGAAATGTTCTTTATATATACTACACTGGATCCCGGGGGTCAGATGTTGAATTTCTCTTTATGTTATTCTTGAATTTTAAAACCAAAATAAAAGTTAAGACCAGAAGCTTTGGGTTGTTTGCCCTTTTGGCACAGGGAATTTCGTTTTTATGATTCAGATTAAAAAATAAATCTAATAAGTCTGTTACAAGATCCCAAAACAAAGTGATTTAAGTACAATTTACTGTGGATTAGTCTTACCATCCGGTGATAATGATGTCATCATTTGATGTGAGTTTCATGACCTCATAATCACCGGAAGGTGGGACAAATCGACGGTTAATTTTACTTTATACACGTCGTTTTGGGATCTCGAAACCCCTGTATTGGCACAACTCTCAGGCAACTTCTACGTATATAGAGTCGGGATAATTTTTATCTTATTCTGGATCATAGGAATATATCAAGTCCCTGTGCTTCTCAGTATTTGTTGTTAATCTTAAAGATGATACATAGATCAAAATAATTATTAAGTCATAGCCTATCAGTCTAATTGTGACTTACAGATAAGATGAAAGAAATCTTTAGTATCCATTTTATCTTTAAAGATTTCTTATACTGAACAACTGTTCTCGTACAAGTTATATACATGTATTTCATAATGGATTGGTTTGGGCTTTGATTTAGAACAGCTTAAATGTGTCTTCAGGGTTGAATGAATTCATGTTTCGTTTATGCAAATTTCATTTACCTGGTACATTTTCCAAAGTAACATATCTTATTTTATCTAAGTCGAAATCTTATCAAGATTACAAGGGAAGCAACTCTAATGTAAAAAAGCATGAAATCTTTGTCAATGAAATCATAACCTAAAACTTTAAAAAGAATGATGATTATATTGTTCATTGATGCATGACTGCTGTCATGTTGTGAATGAAATTAATAACTAACATTTCAAATAAAGGTTTTCTGGACTTGATAAATGATAAATAATTGCATGAGCTATTGTCTTCAAATTACTTACTACACATATGAAGATACTTCAAAAGTTTGGATTGCCTGACTTAATCCATACCAACAATGTGACAGTTCATGAAAACAGGAAGATTTTTTTAGGATAACAATTTTCTTATAAAATGCATGTAGGTACAGTGAATAATACAAGCATAATTAAAATTGGATAATAAATATTTTGAACAAATACTACGACCATCTTTTCCCTTTATCCTTGTTTGTCCTGCCGAGAATTATTAAACAAAGCGCTTATCCATAAAGATCCTTTGTAGTTTCATCCCAAACTTCTTCATGATTTCTTCCAATTCCTTCAAATATGTTTGCTTTATAATTATTTTTTCTTTTTTTTTTCCCGGTTCTTTGTTCGAAATCTATCTCTTTCAAATGAATCCCCCAAATTTCCTCTGATGTAGAACTTACTGCTATTATCCCATGCCTTTAGACGAAAATAGCACCTTGTGCATAGTTACCTCCCCTTGTACACATATCCTCTTTTACACCAAGGTAAATTTTGTGTTTATTTGGTGATATCTGTCAACGATTGACACTTTGATTGTAAGGTTTTAGTAATCTGCATTTTTGAGATTCCAGGAATTCTTGTATGGGACATTTATTTTTCTAGTTTAAAATTTTTAAATTATGTAAAAATTGTACTCATATATATCTTGTAAATATATCATATGTAAGTATATTTATGTTGAATATATCTATATGACATGTATTTGTATATGTTAGTTATCAGCATATATCATTTCCTATTAGTTTGTATCATAGAAATTAGACTTATTTGTCAATATTTGTATGTCTTGTATTGAGATGTAGTTGGAGGTACTAGTGGATTTTGATATGAGTAGTATTTAGATATAGTACTAGTAGGCATGTTTGCATCCTTTTAGTGGCAGATTGTGGAAATATTGTGTCCATAGATAGAAATGTTGTCATGGTAACAGAATCAACAAGAAATATTTGAGATATAAATACAAGATACATTTGATCTTTTTTCTTAGAACCTTTCTTTGAAAATATCTTTGTACAAAAATGTGACATGCATTTAAGAATTACATGTTACAACAAATGACAGCATAAAGAAAATTGATAATTACCATGGAATAAATTTGGAGAATAGATTTTCAAAAAAGCATGCATGCAGAAAGTTGTATTGGGAACACAAGTGAACTGTGATCAGCTACCTGATCATGGTTTTAATTGATGCATATCAAAAAGTGAATTCATCGAAGAAAACTATTACTTTGATGTAACTTCAGAAAATTTCAGGAAACGAAATTCAAAGAAATGAAATCTTATGGCAGGGTATTAGATTACGGAAGTTGTAAAAGAACTATAAAAAAAAAATGGTTTGATTTACCGAATTTTGTTACTATAATCTTAACAATCTTTAATTATCTCCCTTTTGTAGGTCCTCCAGTTGTTGATGTTGCCATGGAGATCAAGGCCGAGGAGGTGGAAGAGGAGAAAGGGCCGGTGAAGGTCAGCATCCCTCAGCAGGAAGACCTTGACTCATTCTTCATCACCAAATCTACGGAATTGATCATAAAGAATGAGAAAGTGGAAGTTGAGCTGGACACATTCGACGATATATTTATAGATGCCAATGATATGTAAGTATACAAACTGACCAATCACCAGGCATTATGTAGCCACGTCTCGTGCTTGAACACACTTGTACCTATTCAATATCGGAGAAAATATTGTGGCATATATACAAAATGGTACTGTTTGATCGTCCGCTGGCAAACATTCAATAGTTTCCAAAGTTGAAGGTAATGAAACAAGTTCCTTAGGTTAATTTTAGAGGTCACCTTAGGTTAGATCTTGGTTGAGTTATTATGATCAACCATTTTCCCAATATTATCTCCCTTGAGTATCATCCTGCATTGTAACCAAAACATTGAGAGCCAGATATCTTATATGGTCCTCTAGTATGCTGGGATGTAGAACAGTTATGTTTATTTTAAAATTAATGAACTTGACCTTCATATAATGAAGTATCAAATATGCATGTGTATTAAAAACAATTTTTCTTAATAACCAAGAGACTATAGTACTATGTTTTTATTGCATATGCTGGGGTAAAGGTTTGTTTATTAACTGATTGTAAGAAGCAGACAGACTGTACAAACAAATATGTTTAGATACAAGCTTCTTGTCTATTCCACGCAATAACCCAAATATCTTTTCTCCATTGTACTTACAGTTTGGAAACAACAAGAAAGATCAGACCAAAACGAAAGCACACAGCTCGCAGTAAAAATCCTCTCAAGACAATGTCCTTGAACTTGGAGGTCAAATCTGAATATGAAGAGGTCAAGGTCGGTTATGCGGAGCAGGAGTTGAAGCGCCAGAAGACAGCACAATGTAAGTGATAAAAAAACAAATTATTTATTAGTAACATTAAAGATAGACTCTCTATAGACAGACAAATATTTTAAGCTCCAGGTCATCTGAAAATTCATTGTAAAAAAGAGTATACTACTTCAATAGTGAAAAGTGGTTTGAACCAACATAATACAGTGTACAGTAAATCATGGTCTTTGCAAAACGCTAAGAACCCATGAAAAGAATGAAAAGTAAAATGTTATAACTATGGATTTGCTTTAACCATGTTGTATATGTTCTTCAAATTTAATGTTGTCAATGAGTTAATATTTCCCTGTCTTTTTCTAGTTTCCAGAGAAGCTGGGTTTGCCCAGGAAGCACTTGCAGGACTCGCCAGCAAGGAAAACTTCTCCAAGGTGTCGCTACGGAAAACAGCAGACCAGGCAACGAGTGGTACATCACGGCTGGAACCATACAAAGATCTCATGCTGCTCCATGTCAAAGGTAACTATTGGAACAGTATACATCACCATGGCAACATGATGCATCACCATGGAAACTGTATATGTCAGCATAGTAAATATATATACATCACCATGACAACTATATATCACCATAGTAAATTTATATACATCACCATGACAATTATACCTAATCTCTTTAAATAAAGCTTGCCAAAGATAACTACAGCAACATTATTTACATATCAACATGGTAAAACAGTCAATTCTGTCTGTTAAAATTGACCATCGACCTTAGAAAGAGGTTTTTACTAAGGCACTCTATCTATTTGCACAACAAAATTATCTAGCTAGAAGGTTGACAGAAGAGGAGCAATTTAGAGTCATAGTTAGTTCTTTGTGTTTTATGAAATACAAATGTGTTAATAAACCTACCATTGTCTTTGTTTTGTCAGGACGACGACGTGTACAGACGCGACTTGTGGAGCCTGTTGCCATGTCGATAAACAGTGGTGACTGTTATGTGCTAATTACCCCGGACAAGGCCTTCACCTGGGTGGGAGAGTACTGTAATGTCATAGAGAAAGCTAAGGTAAGATTACTTTACATTCAGATTGAACGTTTTTATGGTGTCACAGTAATATAAAGGACTTTAATATAAACCGTGGATGGTAAAGCTCTCTTATCATTGTAAGTATGCTGTTGATACAGTCCCTGAACCAGTGAAATGCATTTCGAGATAACCCCTACTTTGATGTTTTGCAATCATTTTGAGATGACCAACACAAGAGTTTGCCTCCATTTTTCACTCTACCTAAATGTATATATTTGCGGTTTTTCAGGCAGCAGATGTGGCATCCATGATTGTCCAGAAGAAGGATATGGGATGTAAGGGAGCTAGCGTCGTAGGATCTGTGGAGGAAGCTCGGCATCATCTCGGTACCGGCAAACAATTCTGGGCCGTGCTCGGAGGCCAGAAAGAAATAGCTCGTAAGTAAAGCATTAAACGCGTAACATTATATGGTAAAATCATTAACTACATCCCTGTAGATGTAATTTTCACAAAGTAGAAGACAACCTCAGACTTAAGACTTCCATGAAATAGGACACGTTGAGGTGACAGTGGATATCAAACCAAATTAATTCTCGTAAAACTCTGCATATGAAACTAGTATAGTGGTTAGTTGTGCACCTTTCTATTGTCATTTTGGCGAGTCATACAAGATGTCCCCACATATTACCTCCACCTTTGAGTCGCAAATTTAATTCCGATGTGGGGCAGACCGCTGGTTGGTAGTTTTTTCTCCAGGTACTCCCATCATCAAACCTGGCATATCCTTTAATGATCCTGGCTGTTTATTTGAATCTGGACGAACTGCAGCCGTGCAGCTCTGTTTTCATTTGGATCAAGATAACTTTCACATTAGTTTATCAATGTTAATACTTTATGTTGACAGCTGGTGGCCCTACCGAGGAGGATGAACTGTACGAGAACCACATCGTCGAGACCAACATGATCTATCGTCTCAAGGACAACACCCTCATACCTTACGAGGAATACTGGGGCTCCGTACCCAAGTATGAAATGCTTAAAAAAGACGAGGTAAGTTGACAAAAATGGTTCATTTTGTGATAGGAAAAATATTTTAATTTCTCTTATTTTGATTTAATGCCTCACCATGAAAGCATATGGGAGCACATAATGTTCGCCAATTCTGTCCTGTTGCAACGCTGTTTGTTTTGTTTTGTAGAGGTAGACGCATTTCTATTTAAATTCCACATTTGAAAGAAAAAAGATACTTGCCATGTCAGTAACTTAGTTAAAGAAACTTTATTTCATTTATGATAGTATAATTATTTTTTCTTTGTTTCTGGCTCTCTGATTGGTCTATTAATTTTTTGCTTTCCACGATGAAAAAAATTCGGGAATGGCTCGGAAATCTGACGTTATTGTGACGTCACAATAGAAACATTTACTTTTCATATTGATTTGCCAAAAATAACCCCTTGGAAAAATCAATGGCATCGTACGTGTAAACGTATTTCATTTTATAAAGTAGCCTGGAAAATTAATCACAAAAAAATGAATTTTGTTTGCAAACTTTTGTGAGAATCCGCTACGCGGATTCACACAGTTTGCAAATAAAATTTCTTTCATACCCCGATGAAATTAAAAAATAGTGACTTCAATGCTTAAATAATATACAGTCAAAATTGTTTTAAGAGACCTTCCAAAGGAGATTGAAAAATAGGTCACATATGACAGTTGGTCTCTTAATTGAATCACCCCTTTCGAAACAATTAAATACATGTATCAATGTATATAGTGGGACATGTTTTGACAGTTTTGTTGTACTAAAAACAGTCAAAATAATAGGAAATTATTAAATATATAATATATCACATAATCTAATACATCTTTTAATTATGTATTTAATTTCAGGCACTTTTATTTTTCAATTATCTATTTATTTTTTTATTTATCTTTCTGTTTTCATTCATGAATAAGTTTAAAAATTTCTAAAACAAATATTTGTTTATGCCTACCACTTATATATCATAATTAGCTACAAAATTACAATGTATTTAAAAGCAGAAAAAAAAAAAAGAAAAAAAATTTTTAATGTTTTTTTTTTATTTTCTTTCATCATTTTATTCATTTATTTTATAGATAAAAAAATGAAGAAAAAAAATAGTGTGAAAAAAAATGATTTTAAAAAAATCCGGAAATCAGCTATTTCCGACTCCTCTGTTACTATCTCCCAAAATGGCTGTCATCATGCTTAGCTACACTGATACATTTTCAGTACCATATTTCTACATTCATGTCATTCTTATGTGAGTAAATCATTGTTCATCATTTTTTAGTTGGTTTTGGAAGTGATTATTCTTGATTTTTATCACAAACATCGTGAATAAATAGCACATTTTCCTTGCAATATCCAGTTCGGACATGCAGACGGCTTCGGCCATCGGTACCGAAGCCGGGAGACTTCATGCATGAATAAGTACTAATTTATGTCAAAGTGAACACCTCGTGTACATAACCAAGCCATATGGATAGCTCTTTTGTCTTGTCTTAATGGGGCTGGGTTGGAAACCCTACAGGATAGTTAACTGGCTTGGTTTTACATATGAATAGAAGACAAATGCATGTGTGATTTGGGTCGTTAAATACAGAACATCGAGTGTCGTTGGATCCTAAAAGTATGGTCGCTTGTCGCATAAGACAGACGGTCGTTTAATACAGATAGATTATATATAGTAATTTTTGCTAGGAGGAATAATTTAGGTCGTTTAAGACAGAAGGTCGCTGAATTCAGAAGGTCGCTAAGGCAATTTTTGACTGTAATATAGTATATAATACCCTGTTTTGTTTGACAGGTCCTAATCTTTGACTACGGCACAGAATTTTACATCTGGCAAGGAAAGGCTGTCAAACCAGACCAGCGTAAACTCGCGGTGAAGCTGGCCCGTCAACTCTGGGACAAAGGTTACGACTACAGTAGCTGTGCAATTAACCCACTCTGTCTAAAACGTAAGTTGGGTTGATTATTTCAAGAAAATTAATAAAAGAAATCTTTTAATTTTGATTGTGTATTGTGTTTGTAGTTGCTGGTGGCTATATGATTTTAAAGTTTCAGAACAAATTTCTGTATTATTCCCAGATAAGGATTTTAGATTTGTTACCAAATTTTTTATCCACAACAGTACCGACCAGTTGCATTGATCCTTTTATTTCGTCTTTGCTTATTATATTTATCTTCCTTTTGATGTCATTATTTTGTGAGTGAAACTCGCATCATTTTCTCTGAAAAGTATGACATTTATGCTCGGAAACATGTGATGTTACAATCAATACCCACAAGGGCAGATAACTTTGTAATATGAAAATATGGAATATAAACCAAATGTTTACTTTTTAGTTAGTCATGTTATGCAAAAAAATTAAGTTGTTTCCTATTCAACTTCACAAAGAAATATGATGGTTTTAAAATTGATCTTTTTGCGATTTTCTTTTCTGAGCAGTTGAAGAAGAAGGTGGACTACCAATGAAGAATTCTGTGCGGCCATCTTGGGCATTGTTCGGCAAGGTCAACCAGAACATGGAAACTGTTCTGTTTAAAGAGAAGTTCTCTGATTGGCCAGATAACTCCCGACTCATTAAGTGTAAAAGTCAAACAGACCTTTCTGGCAATAAGGTAAGGAATAAATCGTAAATAAACTACGAGTATCTTGGTAGATGGGCAAAATAGCAAGCATTTGGAAATTCCTTTATAAACATTGAGGAATGTTTAAGTGGACTGATAGATTAATGGTTATCTGCACTGTTAAATTGAAATTTGCTTTAGACAAGTTATACAATACACAACCAAAAGGAATACACAAAAACTGTACATTTTCCCTTTTTTGCTGATTTAGTGGGTTATGATCAGTATATTGTCTTGTACGATCGCTCTAATGGAGTTTTATTTGTGTATTATCAGGTGGATCTAGTAGAACTGAAGCCATACGATGCCAAACTGATGATACCTGTGGACACCAAACCTGTGTCTCTACTGCTGGAGGGTTCACACGTCGGGCGAGGAGTGCAATGGTAAAAACTTATATAACCTAACATATCTGGTGTCAAACATATTATATGAATTTGATATGGCCATGTCTTAAGCATATTCAGACATACTTGTCTATAAAGATTCTCAAAGCCGGACAGAGAAAATCTGGTGTTAATGATAGCCAAGTGGTCTTTATACACCAGTCAAATTGTGCTGAAATTGAAAATGGTCTTATAATGGAGGTGGTCATTTTACAGAGGGGGTTTATAAGGAAGGTTTTACTGTAGTGTCCAGGTAACTCTTGTCCTGTGCTGCCCTCCTTTGTCCTGTCCTGTCCATTCATATGGAGGTAGGGGGCATTTCAAAATAAAACTATTGTAAAGAAATTTATTATTTGTACTCTCTAACATTAAACTCCGATCATTATTTTAACACTAAATTTAATCTGTTTAGACTAATCATAGTTTTGGTGATAATATCAGGTTTGAGGACATGGAAGGCTTTACCAGGGAACAGAGTATTGTTACTTTGGGTGTGACAGTCTGGCATGTCCTTGAGTACGACCACTTCAAGATGCCTGATCTGAGCTTCGGACAGTTCCACGATGGCGACACGTATGTGGTGCGATGGCAGTACATGATTACCCAAGCAGGTAATTATCTTCTTTGCATTAGCTTTGTTATTTATGTTTCACTCACACCTGAGATTTTGATATACAGCTCACACTTTCATCTATCTGGATCTGAAGTTGATGCCTCACCTTTTAACTCATTGTCTCTCTAATGGCGCCGATTTATACTACCTTCATTTCATATCAAAGGTTTTATAATAGTTGTCCACAGTTCTTCCCAGATTTGTTCATTCTTGATAGTCAGTATTGGTGCAATATTAGGTGGCTGCGGTGGGAAATTAGTTTCAAATAGCTTCATTGCTCAGATAGAAAAGAAAAACAGGTCATGATTTTACTGGAAAAAATATTTCAGTTATAGTTTAAATGAACAAAGAGCATGCATTCAGATTCTTAATACAATGTAGATGTTGCCTCACATTTCATTCAAATGAAACCCAAGGTCAAGTATTAGAAAACAAGTTACCAGGTATCTTCCAATTTCAGAATTGCAACTGTGATAACCATCAAGCCTTATTTAGCTTATGTTTATGAGCATTCATGCTTTCCTTACTAAATGCTACACTTGTTGCATAAACTTTATGAATTTGATAATGTGTTGTTTTACAGGTACAAAGGGTCTAAAAGGAACCCAGTCGAGGCGGTCACAAGTTGGACGAGAGAGGTGTGCTTACTTCTTCTGGCAGGGACGTAATTCTACGATCAATGAGAAAGGGGCATCAGCCCTCATGACTGTTGAACTGGACGAGGAACGAGGGCCTCAGGTAGGATTAATCAGCTGTTAAAGAAGGGAAAAAAATGGGAAATTATTCCTAAGCTTATACTGAGTGTCAAATGACATAGGATGGCATAAATAATCACCACTTACTTATTTGTATATATATTCAAACTCTGTAAACTAAAATAAAAGTGAATTAATAGTTTTACAATTGCTCAAAATTGAACGTTTTGCAAAATTTCAAAATACAAAAAAAAACAGATAAAATAAGGATTATGCAGGCAAATTGTGAAAGAAAAAATGTTCATTTAAAATTTTCTATTGTAAATAGCCTTTGTTGAAAATTTCTCTAAATATATATGTTTTGTTGCTGATCTTCAGATCCGTGTTGATGAGGCCAAAGAGATGCCGGCTTTCCTCAATCTATTTGGAGGCAAGATGATGATACACAAGGGTAAACGTGAAGAAGAGGAAACAAATACCCAGGGTTCCTGGCGATTTTACTGTGTTCGTAATGACTGTAAAAATGAGGCATGTTTAATGGAGGTTCGAGCTGGTATGGAATGTTTACGAAGTCGATCTTCTTTTATTCTTCTCAATATAAACAGCGGTCTTCTGTATATATGGCACGGTGCTAAATCTCCGGACCATGTCCGGTCCCTCGCTAAAACTGCTGTGGACAACCTCAAAGACAAGTAAGTCATGTGATCAACCATGTGATTCAATCATATCAGCATTTTGCTGAGGTCAATAACTGGATTTATTGACCCAAAGAAATAATAACAACATCAGAGGTTTATGTTGTTTAATTTCTAGCATTTGTCTAAGGTCAATTGTCAGATATAGATCATTCTTTGGTGTGTTCCAAGATCCGGCTGGGATTTCTCGTTTATCTTGACATCCACACAGTTTGTACTGGGAATTAAAATAGCAACCCTAATTTGAACACTAGCCGTATAAACTCAACTACTTCATAAATATGTATGACTTTGTATAACAGGTGTCCTTTAGAAGTTGGTCTCCATGAAAAGGCTGAGATTTATGTGATAGAGATGGAGGAAGGCTCTGAAAGGGATGATTTCCTTAAGATCATGGGGTCAGCTGATGAGGATAGAACTTCATATCATTCATTACTGTCAGGTACGTGTTTCGTTTGAATGTAAAGTTTCTCCATAATGTCATAGTTTCAATAAAATGTAAAGCTTTAGCATCATAACCAGTATTCTTTATCCTAAAGTTTATTCTCTTTAATTTGCGTTTATATCTTTATCCTGAATGCTCTCTTTTGTATCTTACAGATCGCAGACCTTTCAACCATTCGGTCAGACTTTTCCACATGTCCAGTGTGTCCGGGATGTTTGAAGTTCATGAAATCCAGAACCCTTCTCGGACCCCAGATCTAGTCTCCTCCTATCCCTTCTTACAGTCGGACCTCTACAAGGCCTCCCAACCAGGTCAGCTATCTCCCCTTATAAAAATTTTCCCAAAACAAGCTCGACGTAATTCTTTATTAAGACTTGATGGATGATAAGTTCACTATGATGAAAATTAGTGTTTGGTGTAAAAGGACCAAATACATACAGCAATATGTACATGTGGGTAAATCAACTTCTATAAGGAGTAAATTTGATTTCATTTAATATTTATGTAAGAATTACATGATCACTGTTTTCACTTGGTTTATACCATAAACTGGTAAACTCATTGACCACTGGAAATTAATAATGAACTATTCCAGCCTTTGAATCAGAGTAGTCAAATGTGTTTTTAGGGATGGACATACTTTTGTTAATGCTGTGTAGCAACTGTTTATAATTACTATCCTGTTGGTTGGTTACAGGTCTGTTCCTGGTAGATGACCACCATACTGTGTATCTATGGCACGGCTGGTGGCCGGAGGGGGACGCAGAGGTGGACAACGTCATTACTGGGTCAGCTCTGGCTAGGTTTAATGTTGACCGTAGATGTGCAATAGATACAGTTCTTCTCTACTGCAGAGGTAAGACAGGAAAAGGACTTCAATAGCCAGGATATATGGATCTAAAGTTTTTGTGTCATTTGAGAATTTCAAGATTTTCATTTTTAATATTGTTTCATATAAAAAAGTGGAAAACCAGTTTTTGTCATATTTTGATAAAGTATTGTTTGTCCTTATCATATGATAAAAGTATTAGTTTTGTAATGAATTGAAATGAGTTTTGTGATCAATTTATATTTAATATCAAGGTGATTGGATCTTTGCTTAAAGACATATTCATTATTTGCTGATTGTTAAGGTGTTTTGTTGTATATATCCTACATGACAGCCATCTCATTGTGTGAGTGTGTAACCATTTAATGTTATACATTTTCCTGTTATGTTACAGAGAAGGACTCGGACAATCCACCCTGTGCCTACGCCGTACACGCAGGACTGGAGCCACCATGTTTTACTAATTTATTTCCCTACTGGGAGGTAGATAACAGTGTCAAAGGGATCAATCTCAGGGTAAGTTCACGGATCAAGGTCACAAGTTCAGGGGGCAAGGCAAAAGGGATCAATCTCAGTGTAAGTTCAGGGGGTAAGGTCAAATGTTCAGGGAATTAGCTAGGTCACAAGTTCAGAGAGAAAGGTCAAAGGTGCAAGATGGCAAGATAAAAAAGATAGGTGGTGAGGTCAAAGGTTCAGGGGCAAACACAAAAGTCATTGAAATACTGAGGCATTGTTTATCGTTTACAGGATGGTAAAACTGAAGGGGAGATGGTTTCCTTGCAAGAAATTCTCGAGAAAATGACCAAAGCCTGTTACACATTCGCTGAACTGCAAGAGCGCCCTCTACCAGAGGGAGTGGATCCTTTGAAACTGGAAAAATACTTGATTGACGAGGAATTCGAAGAGACACTAGGAATGACAAAAGATGCATTTTATGCACTTCCGATGTGGCAACAGCATCAACTTAAAAAAGACGTTGATCTTTTCTAGAGAAATCCAATCTCATATCATAGACTACAATTATCATCTCTTTACGGAGTTTCGTCTCGTACAACACATTTCTTATAAATGGAGGAAAATATGGGATTCCACTCGCGTCTCTCTCTACAAAAGGAAGCAACTGTGTAAAGTTTCAAACTTTTATAAGGGAAGATCACTCTTCCATAGTGTATACAGGAAGACGATTGGAAAACTCGGAAATATTTGGATAAGCTTATTGAGATTAAGATTTCAGCAATGTTTTGCTTCAAAGTTTTGTTTTTTTATTCAAAATACAGTGCTTCCAGACTTTATACTCAATATTTTGTTGGAAATCCAACATTCTTAAAATAATTGATAAAGCGTCTTAATTATCTGTATGTTTTCTTGCAATCTGTTTGCCATGTGTTTTCTGCTTTGGTAATTAGTGTTAACAAGCTAATTACATTCTTTAATCATAATTCTTTGAATGAAGACACAGAAAACGCCTAAATATCTCTGTTGTCAGTCATACATTAAATCATAAAATGTCTACTTAGCAGAACGGCATATCAGTCAGCTTGTGTTAAATCAATTCTGCAGGGCCAAAAATATGAGTTTCCAGAGCTTGAAGCATCCAGTTGTTCTGCTCATTTGTGAACTCTCATAGAATTGCTATCATTTTGAGTGCCTATTCTGTTGATTTGTAAGAGCTTAAATATTTTTGTTTTTACATGTGATTATTTTAAAAGGCAGCGCAACCTTGAAGATTAGCATTGTTAAAAAGCATGACCTTGACATTCAGCTTTGAACATTTGTTTGCAAATTCTTATTAGACTTTAAGAGAGTTCCTGTAGGGGAGGCAACTCTTGGTTTTTTGTTCACCAGAGAAGTCTTACTCCTTTATCACTTAAGATGGCATTTTCTAGATGTTTAGATTCTAGATTTTTTAGTTATTCAGGAAGTATTGGTCAAGATCCAGGTCCAAATTATAACCCTCCAGTTTTTGTTATTAAATTGTTGATTCAGGTAAAGTTTTTGAGATATATCATGAGGTATATTAGCTATGTATGTATCAGATTAATTAGAAATGTGAAGAAGATAAAAGCATTACTTATATCATACACTTTAACTGTCTAATGTTAATACTTAAAATGTAAACAAACTTATTTTCGCGCGAGATTGTTAATATTCACATATCAACACATGCAATTAAAAATTACCAAAATAAATTGTCGGGGAATTTTTTTATTAAAGGAAAAGTAGAACCTAATAAGTCTTGTTTGCAAAGTTAAATAATGTTTAAAAAATTGTGATGTGTGAAAACACAAAATTAGATCATCACAAAATTAAGTTGGTTTTTTGCCAGCTGACGGGGCATTGAATTTTGATGCTTTCTTTGACTAAATTGTCGTTTTAATCGTGTGAGGAGGCATTCTTGTGAGTCAGCATTAACAGGCTGTCTTTATCATACATATCAGTCTCATGGTGTGGTCACCACATTATATTTATCGTCATGTCTCAATCTTATGTTAATTATATGCAAACCTGTCGATCAGGAAATATGCCAATGACTTGTGACAATTATATTTAGCATATGGACTAACTTCCCCAAATTACATCCTTATTTTAACACTATAGTTATTCTTGAAAATTAAATATTTCAGTTTTACAATCGACAAATTTATTTTCAAGAAATTCTCAAGGTCAAACAGCTAAATGGCAATATAAGCGTAACAGTTTATTTTTGTCACAACAATTCATTTTGATTTGATTTTCTGCTTTTCAGTTAAAACCAGCAATATTCGCCCTGTGTAGTTTTCATTGTGATCTTTGTATTTCTTCAATTTGTCGATCTCTTGTTTTCCATGAATCTATTGTGTTATCAGCCTATTGTGTGATGTGCATAATGTATTTAACTGTTTTTCCCTGCAAATTACTTATACTCAAATAATGTGTATATATATATGTTTGTATTAATTGACAGTGACACTATCAGATTTGAATATTTATAAAGTTGTGAAAGATCAGAGTTTCCTGCCTGAACTGCTAAATGTGTTTGGGATGGATTCAAATTGTTTCATACTTAAGATATTTGAAACACTTTTCATCAATATTTGATGAAGTAAAGAAATCAATTATCATTTAATTATAAAACCATTACTGTAAGTATAAACTTTTTGCAACAAAATATCAGATTGTCTGTCTATTAGTGTTTCATTTGAATATGTGCAATTAAAAACTTTTCTCTTTAAGGAAATAATTTTATGCAACACTGTTTCTCGATAGTGTACATGTGTAGTAAACTTACTTCATTATGTTAGATCCAAAAATGACCTGGTCATCCCCTATTTCAGAAATGAAACCTTCCCTTTCCAAGATGAGCACTGTCATTTGGAATATTCGATATTGTGATATGGGGGTTAGCAAGTGGTTTTTGATATAAAATACATTACCGTATATATATACATAGATATATTTACACTCTGCCGATGGACTTGGCAAATTTCTCGTTTTGCAAATCTGTGATGCTTAATATATAGCTTATATATACTATACTTATGTTTGGTATATTTTTTTAATCAACATGTGTTTAATTAGCGCTTATTGTGCCAGCTTTTGTTGTAGATAGTGTTGTATATATTTTGTGTGTAAGATAAAGTTGTTATATATATACGTCCTTATGGTAGACATATATATGTATGGATAGGTTGAAATATGAAAAATGTGTTGTATATAGATAATAATTAAAAATCCATGCAAAATGAAAATTTTAAAAAGTGCTTAAGATCATCTAAAAATAATAAAACAATTAAAAAATTTGCTAAATTTGAAAATTTGTTTGTTATTTTGTTACTGTGAAAGGAAATACTTGCCAGAAACTCATTTAATGTATATATAACTCAGTCGTACAACGGGAAGTAAGTCCATGAATCCGAGTGATTTCAAGTACTTACTGATATTGTGGTTTGATGTGCAAATAACAGCCAGGATCATTTAAGGATTTTGAGCATGGTTTTAGAGGTGACAGAAGCTGGATTAATATGTTAAAAAGATATAAAACAACATGGCTGAAATATGATTTAGTGTCAATCACAGTTTCACTTCCAGTGACTGTGACGTCGTATTTTGCCACACAAATCACAGAAGCACTCACTGTGGACTTATCGACAAGTCATTGTACTTTACCCACGTCATTTTGGTCTCTCATAACCCTTGCATTATAATCTACAGTCGGAATCCAGCAACTACAACAAGGAAAATTTAAACATGCTAGCAAAAGTGGGAAGGCAGGTGGTAGGATTGTGGAATAAATTTTCACTCCTCAGTCACTGCAGCCCAGCGATATGTATATAGCTATTTTGTTGTTGCTTAAAGGCCCACTACCTGAAGGAATTAACCTAAGGGAAGTAACTCTAATACACAAAAACTTTGTATATATTTTTTCAGACAAAAAACAGACACACAAAAACTCAATAAATATTTCTATTTAATAACATTTCTTTTAAGACAACAGAATTTAATTGACAATATTTTTTTTAATTAATTGAAACATCAATCTAGCGATGAATACATTCAATGATCAAACTCACGTTTAAACTTGCTCACCCTTCAAATTCACAATGGATTGTTCCATTAATTCACAATTGATCATTCCATTGTGACGGAGGGAAGCATTTGTTGTAAAACATTTATCACAGTCAATTAATAGGTAAGATTGTACAAAAGTGGACGGATTTGTGATTTTGTACTCGAGAATAGCCGACGTATAGCAAATGCTCTCAA
The DNA here is from genome assembly GCF_041381155.1 of Argopecten irradians. Classification (NCBI taxonomy): domain Eukaryota; kingdom Metazoa; phylum Mollusca; class Bivalvia; order Pectinida; family Pectinidae; genus Argopecten; species Argopecten irradians. Next base: position 15,441,486 of record NC_091149.1, on the reverse strand, counting down.
AGTGTAAATAAAAATGTTTTCAGTTAAATGGACAGTAGAAAAATAGCTAGTACTTAAACAATAGAAATGGTCAGAGCAAAAAGATGAGAGATTCAATCAATTTCGCTATACAAAATTTATATCTGATGATGAAAAATACACTGGTAAACACAGTCAATGGAAATGAAACAATTTAAACCATGAAAAACACAGATTCTTAAAACATGGACAGTCGAAAACTCTACTAATAACAATACAGGTAACAGTTATACATGTACATTTGTATCTCCTAAACTTAAACTATTTGACAAAATCCACTTCAAAGTTCAAACCAAATTTCATTTTCAAACTAGCGTTTTCTAATACTTTTTCAAAATCTTTCTTTCTTTTACAGTAAAATTGGTACAAGGCATTATCCCCTTCGAAGCTTGTAGTATATTAAGGAAGCTTTCAAATAACTTGATTTACGTATATGTATTCATCAAAATTGAAAAATTATAAGGCAATTTCAATCTTTATCAGTTTACCCTGTACAAAAAATAATCAAACGGTTCAAATTATTTCTAAAAAAAATGCAGGCTAAAACAGGTGAAATAAATAAACATTTGTTCTATATCCTACAAAGGCATGATGGCTTATAAGATAACAGGTATCAGTGTTAACGAGAAATTTCTACCTGTATACAAAAAAAATGTATGAAAATGTTTCTCCTTATAAAAATCTGTCTGTTTCTGTCTTAATATATATATATAAGCAAAATATTATGTTAAGAAATCAATTTGATTTCTGCACCTAGGTTTATAAATATCATGACATTAGTATAACTATATCTTCAGGTAATTTGTCCAGGGTAGATAACTCTGTAAACACAAAAAAAACCTGGAGAATCATGCAAGATTATTTCCCTTGCTTTCCGTAGTTTTAACTTCCAGTCATACATTGGTATGCTGTCCTGTACATTTACAAAGCAATAAATCCTAAAGGGCTATCCTCATTAATTAGTCTAGCACAACCAATAAAAACTGAACTTTATTTCATAAAATCTTCCACAAATTGTTCATAAACAATTGAAATAGAAGACATCAATTATGTGGATATATTGATAATATGTTTAAGGCTCTCCATTACAGGAAAGGGAATTATGATATTTTCTTTTTTTTTTTAATTGTTCCCTAAATATACATTTAATTTAAGTACATTTACATTTTTCATTAAAGTACATATACATGTATATACGCAAGATATCCAAATCCCTTCACATTATCTGGCAAACAAATGGCACAATAATTTGTCATCTATTTCACATATAACCAAAGCACTTTTTACATACTAGACATTCAATAAACTAATCAAAGCAATATATACATACCATATAGGTATATATTCTTATGTAATACTTAAAAACGATGAATTAATCATTTCCGAAATATATTTCTTTTAAAACTGCCAAATTAACTTCCTTAGGCCATGATCTGTAAGTGCTACGAAAAAAGTGGAAAACGGACATGGTATCAATTGTCATCGCAACAAAAACACTACTTGGTTTTGTGGTTGCCATGGCAACTACCTGATGATAAAAAGCTTATTTAAAATGTGGTGTTGTTATGGTAAAAATTCTTGGTGAATTTATTTCTATTCATATCACAGAAAATAGTCCAAAGACGGTTTTGGTTGTTGCTATGACAACATAAAATATTTGGCTTTGTTTGCCATAGACAGCTTATACTGGTAACCATAGTAACAATACAGATGGCTTCCCTCTTCACATTTTGTTTGAGTGGCGTGTTGGAATCGATCCTGCGGTGGTATTTGTCCGACTCATATGATAGGAATAGTTCCGCGCCCTAGCTGTACTTGGTACCCGCATATATCGTAGGTTTTCTACAAACAAATCATGAGTTATAGTTATACAATGAAAGAACAGAAAACTATATCTTTAGAAATTATAGGTTGGATCAGCTAGGTGATCGATGATAAATTTGATTGTATCAGAATTTGCTAACATGGAATAGACATTGGATAGGTTTTATTGGACATGCCACGTTTAGACAATTAAGTTGTCCAATACGAGTTTCAACCTCGCATCCCAGAGGTACCAAGGTTTATTGTGGTAATATGTCTGGATTTTAACTAAATTGTACTCAATAACTATAACCCACAGAAATTGACCATATACACAAAGCTTCAAGCGGCGATCACAACATAGAATGACATCATCTGATTATTGATGACGTTGACAATGTTGACGTGACACTGAGAAATAAGTAGTTTGGTCAAAGTTCACCGTGTCAACCAATCAGAATGCGTACAGAGTTTATACCACATGTTGTATAAATCAATTCTTCATTAACAGCTGCGGTGTTTATTCTCTGTCCTGAGAATTGAATAACACCGCCTATTGTGGTAGAAATTAATGAATACAATTTTCTAAAGATGAAGTGTATGTTGGTATCTAAAGCTTTGGCAAAATGCATGTGAAACAATCACCAATGAAAACATATTCAGATTTTTTATCACAGGCAACAGTATATATATAAACATGACTCGAAATTTCTACATTTCCTAAATACCAATTCATAATTCCTCTTACCATTGAATTCCTCGTCCTCTAGTGGACCCCAGTTGAAGTCCCTCGGGTGTCCCATCATGTCTAGGAATGGGGTCGGTAGGTAGCCCTTCTTGGCCATCAGGGGATGGTATCGGTCCACAGCGAAGTTATAGGAAGTGGCTGAAGTACAAATGGTGTAGGACTTTTGATGATTGAGAAAGGATTTTGTGACCTAGCTACGACAGAAGTAAACCTACTATCATACCCAGATACTGTAAACTGACTTGTTTTTGTGTGCGATTTAATTTCACATATATCTTGCAGGAAAATATTGTAAACCAGTTTTTTCGCAGCTACTAAATTTTGCAATTTCCGTTTCAAGATATTTTCATGGAGATTAATTCAAACAGATTTAAGATTGAATAGCAATACATTTGAATTTAATTGTGAAAGAATGGTGGAAGATTTCAATTCACGAAGATTAACTTTCACAAATTTATTTGGATTGCAAAATTGAAAGGAAGTTGATTTGCAGTAGATATTGCGAAATCAATCACCACAATAAAGTTAGTTATGTTTGCCATGAAAAAGTGTCAAGCTTGGTGATAGTAGAAGTGTAAGACTCTAAATCATGAACGTAAATTGCGGTGAAAAAGTAGTTACCGGAAAGCATGAGGTTACAAAATTAAGTCGCTACGAAAGTAAGTTGGTTTATTGTAAGGTGAAAGGTTTACTGTGAAGATGTACGAATTAACCTCAGTGACTGATCCTATTGTATTTGTTTCCTTTATTCAAATAATTTCTGGTGGCCATGATACAGCAATGTTACCATAGCTACACATATATATCATCATTCTTATCTTAGATGATCATCATCAGCAGCAGCAATACTAATTTATGTGTCTGAAGATTTGAGTTTTGAGAAAATGAATGTCACCAATTTTGCAGATAAGAAGTTTAGTTCAATAAAGGTAACTTTAACATCAGGATAAGATGTTTTTTATCGTACCTGCAGCTGATGGAACCCATCTTGTGTAGTATGGCCGCGTTGGACGTTTGGGCATCGGGTGCCAGAATGGAGCTGGGATGTTTTCTCCTGTAATAGGAAGTTCATAATGAGAAATAAAGGTTCAACTTTGAAATGGAAGAGAATAAATTATAGTCTCAGAAAAAAGTAAATTTTGTTTTATGAGATAATGGCATAGTAGAATTTCTTCCGTGCTAAACATTGCACCACATTACCTTTAGATTTAATTATAACTAAAAGTGTAAGAACTTCAGAAGTATATCTTCCATATGAAAATATTCAGAACATTTAGCTGGTATTTTCAGAAAACAGCAATTTTAAAACAAAATTGAACATATTTATACCTATTAAATTCAAACATCAAATCATTTGATTTACTCAAAATGGCATATATATGCTAACCCGACCTCAAGATGACAACTTGGTTCAATGTTTAAATATACAAGTGTATACTAATGAAATGTATACCCACCATATACTTGTCGGACGAGCGACTCCTGCTTCATGGCGATCACTTCAGGATCCCACATACGCAGCTGACGCTTATTGGGATGGAGCTGCTTCAGCAGCTTACGTCTGAAATAAACAACAGCCTCATGAATATGCAAACCTAAGTTTCATGAATATGTAAATGAGATGAATGAGCTCTTCATCACATTTGTTCTGAAAATCTTTATACCGGGTAAGTTCAAAAGAAATAGCAGAGTACAAGTATTTGATCTCATCTGCAATATAGACAAAAGGCATTGTTCTATAGATATATGCAAATTTTACTCAAGATAGTTCATCAAGTTAAGGTCATTATTGATATGTAAATCATAATGAATATTCATGAGAAACCATTCCTGTTCTTTATGTACCTTTATGGTTTTCATGTAGAATGAAGTTACAAGCATGCAGTCCTAAGAAATAGGGAAGGGGCTTGTTGCAGCTAAGAAATAGGAGCTGTTGGAGGCAAGCTCGCCTTTCAGAAGAAGTTGATGCAGAGTTTAAACCAAATATGACAATTAACAGCTCAAAACCCCTTCAAAAAAAAATCACTTGCTCAAAAACTTTAAAATGGGCTTGCCGACGCGCGCGGGTGACAACATTAGCTGGGCGAGCTAAAACTCTATAAATGGGCTTATTGCTGGTAGTTCAGGTGGAAAGTATAGGTAAATGATACACATCACTAGGGTAAGATATAGCAATTTCCTATTGTACTGGATCTCTATCACAAAAACTTGCAATATGATTACAATAATGAGAAGTTGTACTTGTTTAGTACATATCACATAATAATTACTAGGAATGCGATTGGATAACGGACATGGTCTATTTTGTGACAGTTCTCTGTCCTTTTTGACTACGGGAGACTAGACCTGACAACGGGAACTATACTAAAGTATAGTCCCCCGGGAATGCGCATGCGACCAAATATATGACGTCATAATGAATGTCATGTGTCATACTAAATCTATTATGGCTCTTTCCCTCGGGAACAGTTCTCCTATAGTGTTGTCTGGCGAGGTATTAATAAGTCACCTCGTCTTCCACTCTGGGACTATACCTCGCCAGACAACACTATAGGAGAACAGTTCACTCTGGAAAGGACCATAATAGAATAATAAACAAAAGACAAACCCTCAAACATGACATGTTGTGGCGAAAGGTTTTTGAGAATCCAGATTTGTAATTTGTGAAGATTTTCCACTAATGACAGGGAATAGATTATCCTAGATGATCTGACTATCTATCAAACCCAATTAAATACTCACAGGTAATCCTCAGATTATCTACCTGTAATCAGTTTCTAATTAACAGCAGGTTTTAACAGGTAGATATTAAAAGGACAGGTGCACACACATCAAAGTTACAAATAAACTTTCCAAAATACAGGTGTGCACATCAAAAGCTAAAATCAAAGGTATAGCTCATCAAATATGGGTGAACAAATCCTTATTACAGATACATCTCTTTGAAATAAATAAAGAAGTCAACTTTAGAGTAAAATGCATGTCCTTTATAGCTGGTATTAGTCGACTTTAAATAGATACTTAAAACTCAAAAAATCATATTTGTACAAAATTGAAGAAAATGCTACCCATGTTGCATATGTACAAAGTTAATTTACAAGTAACATTCTCGAATGATATGTACAAAATCAAAGTGACGACATGGTAATCATCCCAGAATGTTGGCATACAAATCAAAATTAAAACAAACTGCTTTATATATTGTATCTCCCTCTATTTTAGTCAAAGTAAGGATATCCTCTCCAAAATACTTTAAGTGTAGTATATATATATGTACATGTAAACTACAGTTACAAATCAAAGTTATAATTATATAATAATTAGTGAAAAAATTCATTAGATGATCAAATCAAAGTTAATATTATGTATAAGTTCCAAGTAATTATTTCCCATCTCCAATCAATTACTTTGGTTATCAACCAATAACAATATATTTTTTCCATATATTTCCTCACATATTAAAATGAGTATAAACCTTACCTCCATTTTAAATCTGATTAAATCCATCAGCTGAGATATTATCATTAGCAGTCAATTATCAAAGACAAAAATCTAGTAAAACTTCTGAATTGAAGATAAATTCTCAGTGTAAATCCAACATGAACCTTTCAGCAATGAGTCAGCAATGTATTGATTTTGCTACTGTACATGTATATGAGGAATTGGCAACCATATCCACACTCTGCGAAACATCATCAAGTTCAACTCGATTCTCGTATTAAACTGAGCTGACTTCGGGAAATCATATACATATACTGATCGTAATGATACTCATATATAATGAAAGTTATAGCAGAGAAAAAATCAAATCCATAAGCCTCTTAAATCTGTATAATACATCCAGACTCCATTCAATCTGAGGCTGACCTCAAAGTTACCGTTCAATATCAGGTGGTTTTAATTTTAATATCCTGTAAGTTTTACGATTTTAATCCTTCGTACGATTGATTTGCTTTAATACCTGTTTCTAATCTCAGGTGCAGAAAAGGGGATTAAGGAACATATTAATTTAGTTCGACCAAAAGCATGTTTGATTGAGTAAAGAAACGAGGGAATAATTCAAAGTAAAGGGAGGTAATCATGTATTAATTTAGCTCAACAAATAGCAAGTTAAATTTAGTATAGAACGAGGCAATAGTTAAAAGTAAAGATAGGTCATTTGGTATAAATTTCACTTGATCAATAGTATGTGAAAGTATGAGGGAGTAATTCAGAGTAAAGGGAGGTAATCGGTAGAGTTATCTTGTATTTCTCAAAGCAGAATTAACTACCTATTCTGGGTTTTTAGCAAACAAAGAAATTAAAACTATATACAACAAGTGACAGAAATTGAAACATATTTTTTTTTCTTATTTTGGGTTATTATTATTATTATTTTAAAATCCTTAGAAAATGAAAGGTCTTAAAAGTATGATATTCTATTTCTCCCCAATAACATACCATCTGGCAACATTAATTTTTATTTTGATTAAATTCTTATTCACAAAACAAAAATGAAATATGATAAAAGAAAAAGAAAACTGTTTATTTTTTCTGTCATTATATTCAAAACTCCTCAAAAATAGCAGGTATAAAAATGTTTCCACTTGTCCATGTAAACGCTATATGTTGTAGGTAAAAAAATCCATACATTTCTATTGACAGCCTATAAAAAATCTATAAAAGTACTGTGTACCTAAATCAGAGCTTAAGTAGCAAAGTAAAGACATCTGTCTAAAGCCTAGTCAACTTAGAAAGTTCATAAAGAAATATGATAAATTGAAAATCTATTAACATGATATTGAAAATTGAGCACTTGAAATAAATTGCACTGAACTATTCTGATATTGCACTTCATGTAGCTACCTTCTAAAATGCATGAGCTGAAAGAAATTTATTTACTACGGTATATCAAATTACCGGAAGTTGATTATACATTCAGATATTGAACTGTATGTATATAATACATGTACCTTGGTCGCTATTGAACATTTCCGGCTAACAACCAATCAAATCTTACATTTAGAATTAATATAATTGATTATTGAAATGGAAATGACATTATCAGAAATTATGGGGTATTCAGATATTTTACCTGTAATTGAAATGTAAATTATTATATAGGACTTATTCAGTCCATTATTAACAGATCTATATAAAAAGGTAGAGGGGAGGTGGTTAAAAAAATTGTTCAATTCATGTTCTACTGTCAAGAATGATAATGAATATTTACAAATGATGAAAGTACCAGTAATACAGTATTTGCATGTGAATTTGTATTGGGTAGAAAGGGGGCAGGGAACTGTGGCTTAGGGCTGTGGCTAAGGGCTGTGGCTACATGGGGCTCAGATGTGTGTGTGTGTGCGTGTTGGGGGGAGGGGGTAGGAGGAGTTGTACTTTAAATAAAACATTTATGAAGCTGTAAGTGATCTTACTAAAAAAAAATCTTAAGAAATTCAGAAAATTACTAAAACTTAGACGATTATGGCTATTGCCATAATAAATAAATGACTGCACATGATCATGAAAGGTGACTGTAGAATTTTAAGTTATACCACCAGTATTAACTACATATATGTTTACAGTTTGATTTGTAAAGGTCAAATCAATTCCTTCTAGCAACACTTCAGTGTTTTACCCTTGTTATATAAAATGTATTCATTTCTAAATATTTGCATGGAAAATACTTTGTAAAATTATCAATATGTATCATGGATTGAACTCCAAGCAGTTATCTGCATATTTACATCTGACAATCACCAATAAATTCATAGCAGAAGAGATGTGTTTTCTACAACACAAATGATTGTCTGAAACACAACTGTGTGTGCAAATGACACATCAAAACTTAAACAGATACTCAAAACATATCAAGCCAAGGAAAAATTAATTCATACAAACCTATGACAAACTAAATCCTCAGAATATCACACACAAACTGATAAGGATTCTGGAATACATTTCACATTCCTGTCCCACTTTTCAAATATAAAAAAATCCACCCGGAACGTCACCAGCATGCAGATTACAGTTCATAATGAATTCATTTCGAAAGTCCTAGCAACATGAGCAGATCGACTCAAAAAATTCCAATTCTGTAAAATAATAGGCCTCATCGATGTGGGCTTGAACAGAACAGTTGATTTGTAATCAGACGATGTAGAAAATCATGGTACTCGACATCCGACCAACTATCGTCAAACAATACAAACAATGGCCTCTGTCAGTAGGTGACGATATTCACAGAGCCCACACACTCAGGTACATACTGTGTATGTCAAAAAATCAATTTCTGGACAATAGGACCATGCAGAACACTTTATGGACCAGTCTGATAATAAAATTTTACATTCTGCTCCAGGATTTTCATTGGATGGTGTTTTTTTTAAATCTCTCATATTTTTCCTCTATTGTTTTTCATTTTTTTTTTTAAATCTACCTTTCGAAAAAAATGGTCATGCCTGAGAATTATAATTGTAAAACCTATTCAAAAATATTAAAGAACTTTGATGTAAATTGATTGATTAATTAGGTGTTGGTAAAATTTCATTAAACTGAAAAAAATCTTTAAAATCTACTGATGGTTATTTTTGTTATTTTTGTAAATAATGTTTGATATAATTCAATTGCCAATTTGACAAATGAATCATAATTACTGCACCAGCTTAATGAAATGTCAAGATACAAATAATAAGGTTTGGGCAATGTAGGAAAGCTGGAGTACCCAGATATAAATCATCAACCTACAGTTAGTACCAAAATATTAACTTATCCACTTGAAATTCAAACAGAAAACTAAGAGGTTAAAGAGTAGTGGTAAAAATCAAAACATCCTGACCGTTCGACCACGACAGCCTATTTAATTGAGCACCTGTACATATAATTAAAATCGACCGTACACCATTAAAGAGTCTTGGCTCGTGGATGGTTTAAAGTATATGTGCACTATACAATGAAAATGATTAGCTATTTGGATTTCAATGTGGTGTCTGATGGGAAAATCATGTTTCTTTTGAAATGCACCAAGGAAATCAATTTGGCCTTGAAACTTACAATGGAAATGTATATGGATTATTGATCCAATTATACTGCAGAACTGGTAGCTACTGATGTGACAAATACTGGGGGATACACCCCGGGATATTTACTATAAATACCTAAAAGATGCTCCAAAGCATAAACAATACTCATCATTTGAACAATAATTGATGTTTAATCATGTATATTTATGTCTAATTAACACAAAAAATAAAATGAAATAATTTATTTTGCTTTTGGTGCATGCGCAATCAGTAATTCATTCCATATAGGACAATTAACACCACGACATTTTTTCGGGATGCAATTAATTATTTCTAATATTTTTGACTGGAAGTAAAATTGGAACCTCAATTATTTTTAATATCTTTATCTTGAAGTAAAGTTTTATAGAAGCTCAAACTTTTCAATGGTGGTAATGGTGTTAAGTTAGTAACTTTTGTAACTGAAGACAATTACTAATTTGTCTGCATCTGTTTTTGATAGAGAAAAAATACTATTTGTCAGGGTACGTGGAACATCTTTGATTATAAGCCCTGGTATTAAATATGGAGAATATTAAGCAATCGTACGTGGAACATCTTTGATTATAAACAAGAAATATCAGTGAGCCAAAGGTGTCATGTCTCTATATGAAATGGAAGCAATCATATCATGTAACAGCTAGCTAGGACAGGACATCTTATTATTAGTTTAACGTCCGATTAACAGCCAAGGTCGTTAATGACGTGCTAGGTTTGTTGGTGGAGGAAAGCCGGAGTACCCCGATGAAAAACCACCAACCAGCAGTCAATACCTGACAATGGGCCCACATGGGATTCAAATTCACAACCCAGAGGTGGGGGGCTTGGTGTAATATGTCGAGATATCTTAACCACTCGGCAACCACAGCCCCAGGACAGGAAAAAAAAAAGGTTTTAAAAACAACCAGATAAGGGGATTAATTGGATACTAAATTAATTCCTGATTTTTCAAAATAAAACATTTGAATCCTAATAATGAATAGATGAGCCATTAAATATGTTTCATTGAAGAAGCCTACTACCTAACTATATATACTCTATCTAAATCTGTAGACCAGAACTAGTGCCAAAGTACTCCAACACAGAATTGTGAGGCTATATGGTGGCCATCTGGTATTTCTCCAAAAACCCTTGACCCATGCTGCATATCTATACATTGTATCAAATATCAACATATGTGATTCAAAAATCATAAGTCTGACGGTTTTCGAAAAAAAAATCTCTGGAAAACAATTAAGGAAAGATCACACCAAGACAAGGTAATTACAAACGCGTTCCTGACCCAGGGCCGTTAAGAATGATAATAAAAATATAAAATGACAATATCAAATTATTAAAAATTAAAAAAAAAAAGTACATGTAAAGGCAAATTAAAAAGAAAAAAAAAAAAAAACACTTTTCTTTGAAGAAATTAAATCCTAGTAAATTGGCGCGCTGACATTCATTTCTACTTAGAATGCTTTTTTGGTGAATTACTGAAGCTAAAGTTTCAATCCCAATGGAAAGAAAGGATAAGGAAGCAGCTATTTAGATGATACTTAATAAATTAATTGAAACTTGAAATAATATATGTGCCAAATACGATAGCAATAGTGATGAATTTTTACCCAGTAGAAGATTTGATTTTTTTCTTGGAAGAATTATGAACTGAACAACTTTTTGCAGAAGAACTTCTCCAACAAGAATTGCTTTTTAAGAAGAAAGATAAGAAAAGTATGATTTACATATGTTAGAAGAATTGAAAAAAGCAATGGAAAAATATCTATCTAAAACTTCTAAATATATCTATAGGTATTTGAAAATTGTATAGAAACCAAGAGAATTGGCCTCCAAACTCTATAAGATGTTGATAAGAATATCTTGCTAAGTTCTGATACTAGATTATCTCCCCCTTATTTAGAACTAATATAGCCTAGGTAGATAGAATCTATCTTGTTAAATTTCAGTGACAATTCCAATTATAAACAATAAAGAGACTGGTGATGAGTCTAAGAAATTGTAATCTAATTAAATGTCCTCATCAAAACATCCCTTTTCTACTTTTTTATTTTTTATTTCAAAATATCTACCAGGAAAAATTCTCAATGTCAAAACTCGCAATAATTCCCTATGCATCTGCTGTTATAGTTAATTTGACAATAATGATGTAAATCAAGCTTAAGTTTCCCTGAATACTTAATTCCTTCGACAGTGATCAGTTCAGAGTATTGCCATGGACAAACATCAGGTATATTACAGATGTACCAAGAAAGATAACTCTTTAATTTGTAAAAACAGTTGGAACAGCAACTTTAAACTTCACAAAATAATTTTTTGCTAAATGCACAAAATTAACATGTTCTCGTGAGATTCTATTCAAATGTGCCTTCAATAGCAGAGCAGACTTAATTTTGATCTCGAGTCTCGAAGCAAATGAACAAATAAATGTTTCATTATCAGGCAATCTTTTATAAATTCTATCAAGTTTGATTATCTAGAACATACTCTCTGAAGGTCAAAATCTTAGTTCTGGTTCAAAAAGATCCGTTAAAAATGATTATTATGTAATGTAAGGTTTAACCTACACTTTAATATATTGCACTACATGTAATTTTGTTGTTGGGTCCCACACTAAACGTAGCATGTATTTGCAGGTATATAATCTTCACACAACACAAAGATTTATTCAAACTCATGGATGAATATTAGCCAATCAAAATAGAGCTTCATATACTAACCTGAAGTATTTACGCCATGCCAACTGGATTGTGAGTGCGGCGATCTGTCGCTCGAACTCCTCCTCTCCCGCACGGAGACGGATCGTTCGTATGGACTGTTTTGCGACCTTCATGATCCCAACCTGCCGCATCTTGTAACTAGAAAATAGAAAATTAGTTCTTGTATTTTGGATGATACAGGAAATTCAAATCATAAGCATTCCAGTTTACTGAATTTTCTCTTTAGCAAATAAGAATTTCATGTAGCAAATGATGCAATCGCAGCATTTTTTAATGAAAAACATTAAATCACTTAGAAGCACTAAATAATGTATTTTAGGCATCAATTGTTACAGCACATACACAAGCATGAATTCATTTTCCCAATTAGCGAGATAAACTCGTTAATAATGAAAATGCGAATGGGTGGTGTGAGCCCAGCTTCACCTTGAGGGAGTTTAGCCTGATATCATACACATAAATTGATGTTGATATTCCTGGACAGATTTGTTTTTGAAATACATGTACGTACCATTACATAGTATCTTTGGCATGAATTGTAGTTACAAAAACAGCTTTCTTCAGGGTAAATTACAAATAATTATTAAAGGAAATTTTTATTGATGCAACCAAAAGTCATTCATCAGCAATATACTTTTGTTGACAATCAATTACTCTTCATTAATAATTTCAAAATAAATATCCTTGATTTCAAGTTCTTCATGTGCAGTAACATTCTTTATCATACATATAGACCAATATCTATGTGGCTTTTATGTGAAGACAACAAAAAACAAAATTGAATAATTTAGAATATCTAGGAAAATTGTGGCAAAAATACAAAACATATCAAGAAGTCCTTTTTTCTGATAGAATAAATCTATCGAACAGCTAAGAAACATGTTTTAAAACATTTTATCGATGTTATATTTTACTCTCTTCTGAAAAACATATTTTGTATATTTATATAGATCAATTAAATATTGTCTTGAATGCCAGACTCATCTATAGAGAAATTGAAAGGCTGTTTGCATGATCAATAAACTGCCAATACTTTCACAATAATGGTATACACAATGAAAAAGTCAATTTTGTGCTGGTCAAAACAAAACTTTAACGGCCAACAAAGGAAATGTTTGTTTAAGTTCATTATATAATGTAGTTTTATCTGGATACAAATTTACCAATGTATATAGCGACAGCTAGATTCTGTTAGCAGTACACCAAGCCGCTTCCTGACATATTGTTTGAGTATCTGGCAGACATAGCATTGTCTCCATGTCTAAACTAGAGGTTGTCAACTCCTCAATGTATAGACCCACTCAGACAATCGGCAGCCACTCAACATTCGAGCTAAATCGACCATATATTTACACATAACATAAACACTATATATCTTTACAGAATTATCTTCAGAATGTGTATCAAGTCTAAATATAAATCAAAGTTGATGTAAATCTCTCCGAAAAGATATTTAAATCATTATTTTGGAATTTTCTATGCCAAAATTTAAAAACACATATAATGCAAATGAATTCCACATGGCCATTAATAAACTCAAAGAGCCGGTGAATTCTATAGCACTTTACAACTGTTGTTATAATCTAACTTAAAAAGAGTATTTTAAAATGAATAATGAATTTGAAGTTAAAATGCAGAAATAAGTAAATTCAATGTATATTTCATTGAAGATTTCTGATTTCTGTAATGAATGTAACATGTTCAATTAACCACACTGTTAATTGGCCTGTAAGATCTATATATAGCAACACAACCAATCCATATCCACTGTTCTTTCACACTAATATCCATAAACATATAAAACCAATTTTCAAAGCAAATTATTTTAAACTTCGACTGAAAGTTATTTTCAATATTGAAATTTTAAGATTATTTAAGAAATCAGAGTTTTGAACATAAAATCCATGACGACATGACAGACATTTATGATATACCTACCTACTATCCGGCGAGCCATATTGGACTCGCGGGATATCAACGGTAATGATCTGTCGACCAATCTTGACACTTTTATATCCCCACACAAAAAATAGATAAATTCCAAGGAATAATCATGTAAATATTTCGATCAAATCTGAAAATTGTTTCACATTGTGCCAGAATATCCTAAAATCTACGGTACTCCGTTTGTTATAACGGTGTAGGGTATGAGTGTATATGCACGATAAGGTCTAACATGGGCTTGACAATTCAACTATGTCCTTTGTCTCGAAACAATAACGTATCCATGTTGTATTTTAACTGTTAAATAACTACCATATGATGACCGAGTATTCACATTGCTCGTACGACCAGGTCCGAGACACAATTATATCTTTATAAAGTCAAGAACTTGTCACCAAAAAAAATGTGTTGACATACATGCTTATATAGTAAATAGACTTTTGAGTAAAATGATACATATTTAAAAGTTACAGAAGTTTATCATGACAAAATATATAACCAAATCATTACAAGCCAAATTTTAAAACCCAAATAAGAAACAAATACATATCATGAATTATGTCTAAAAGATTAAAAACTTCAAATTTTACAGTTAAACTTTCTCCATACCTCCAATAAGAAACAATGTTATAAATCATGTCTAAAAAGATTGAAAAAGTCAAATTTTAAAGTTAAACTATTTCTCCATAACTTAAAATTACCTTTACAATCCATCCGGCGAAAAGTTGTCAAAACAAATGTCAAACGATTTTACAATTCTCTGTAATTCACCTGTGCTGATTTAAACCCATTAAACTCTAATAATAATCGATTTAAAATCGATATTGTCTTTAACTCTTTGGTAGAACTCTTCAATGTCGGGAATCTTTATATCTCTGGGCATATGTTAGGATTACGTTGGTCTAGACTGGCCTTAAGATCGGCCTAGACCTCGATTTCGATTTAATGGTGATCGTTTTCATACCAATATAAACCACACAAAAGGATCTACCTTCCCTGTATTGAAAGGTAAATAAACTAATACCTACAGGTAAATATCCATAAATTTTGAAGAAAAAAATATCATACTAAACAAATATTAATATTTGAAATATATGAGTGAAACTAAATTGATTTTCATTTTCGTTTTTTTTTTTTTTTTTATCTTTTGGCTATTCATGTGACAATGAAAATATATTTAGCAAGTTCATTTTTAATGCAGTACAAATATAAACAACTTTCTATGGCGTTTATCAAAACTTCAGAATGGGTATCGTAATGTATAACATTATGCTAGATATTTAACTTTCAAACGACCCTGGCTACTCTTTTATGTT
Source organism: Argopecten irradians (assembly GCF_041381155.1). NCBI lineage: Eukaryota > Metazoa > Mollusca > Bivalvia > Pectinida > Pectinidae > Argopecten > Argopecten irradians. The sequence continues at coordinate 15,425,900 of NC_091149.1, read as the reverse complement.
TAAAAATCATTCCTTTCACCGAGTTCCTAAAACTGTCCTCTATATTTAAAAGAATGCTTTTGTGTTTGACATTATATGCCTAAGTAAATATTCTGAAGTACATTGTAGAGTCCGATATTCAGAATGAAAATTATACCCGTTAGTATTCTTCAATGAAGTGGGATCCATTCAAGGAGTCCCATGCAGGAAAGACTCAAAGAATTTTAGGAGTGTAAAAGTTATTTCCCCTGGTAGTAGTATATATAATATATGGGAGGAATGTCATACTGGATTTTTTGTGTGGTATGTTCCAGTAAGATCGCACTATAAATTGGCATTATAATTCCTGCTGTCAAATGGACAAATAACATGAGTATAATATTAATGTAATTAAGTTCAAAGTTCTTTAAATACGATAATTACAGTGGTATGAAGCTGTTGATATTTTCACAAAAACTGACCAATTAGGGTTTCTTTAGATAACTACAAAATGAAAAAAACATTAAACAAATAAAAATATTTATAAGAAGTTTGTTTTTTTCTAAATGTGCTTCAATTTACACTTTTAAATCAACTTAATTTCACCATTACATAATATTTGGTTACTTGTGGTCCCCACTTTTGCTTTGATTGTAACATTATGTCTTGTTTGATAAGCTATATGATTAACTCATCCACTCCTGCAAATTCTTAATGAACTTTTCCTGCCTTTGAAATAAAAGAATCAAAATGTGTCTCCAGGGGTGAATGAAAAGATTATTATATTTCATTATTTATTGGTTTATATTTTCAAAATGATTTTATAATGACCTTTTTTTGTTACCCCGTGGGTAGCCTCAACACTTTGGATTATAATTATAATGACCTGTTTTTGTTATCCCTTGGGTGGCCTCAACACTTTGGATTATAATTATAATGACAAGTTTTTGTTACCCTGTGGGCGGCCTCAACACTTTGGATTATAATTATAATGACCTGTTTTTGTTATCCCTTGGGTGGCCTCAACACTTTGGATTATAATTATAATGACCAGTTTTTGTTATCCCTTGGGTGGCCTCAACACTTTGGATTACAATGAACCAGTATGGGGGTTCACACTTGGTTGGGTTCACTCAAACCAATGTGTATTGGCTTTACAGATATAGATTGTATAGGTATATGTAGGTATATTGGTATATTCAGTATATTACACTGAGTTATAGGTATATTGAACTTTGGATATAACACCTAGGATTGTCCTGTCTAAATTGTCATAGGGGAAGTTTGTTATTCTGATAGGCAATTAAACCTACCACATTAATGTACATGATCGTTTTTTGAATTGTCAGAGGTTAAATTTTTATTCCATGATGTTCTCAATTAGCTCAATTACATTATCGTATGATATGTCACAATGAAAAAATTATAATGAATTGAAAATTTTCAGCTTTGTTGACTCCCTAAAGCTTAAATTTTCATTTCATTAGTTTTTTATATTGCTTATCATAGATAAATGCCCCTACCCTTTGTGAAACCTGGATAGGACGGAACAGGACAGAACACATATGGATAACTCTATTCCCCTGCCTCATCCCCTACACAACCCCCCCAACCCCACGCACCCGCTTCCCACCCCATGCACTCCTAATTATGGGAGGAGGGAGGGGGGGCATAAAAATAGTAGAGATTATTGAATTATCCTTCCTTAACAACAGGAACTTGATATTGATGGACACCGCTTAAACCTTTACAACACTTTTCAGTTCTAAGCTGTGCCACTCCACATTCCCCATTACTCTTATTACATCCAGGTAAATGGTTATATACTTCATTGTGCCTGGAGATTGAGACTTAAGTGAAATGATTTAAGATTTATTTCATACCTGTATAATTTCAAAGACAAACATTGGCGAGATGCCATGATCGCTATAATACCAAAGAATACCAATACACTTCTCCCCACACCTGTACTTTCTATATACATGGGTGTGAGGTCAGTTTAAAAAGAGAATTTACTTTAGGTGAAGACTTTCCTGCCAAGTTTATTTCTAATCTTCACGAAAGATTCAAATAAATATTAAAACTTCTCTGAAGTACACATTACCCTGCCAAAATGAAATTGAAATCCAACTATCATTACTTTTTCTTAATTAGCAATATTCCAATGGACTGTGGGAGGAAATAAGATCGGGTGATAGTTTTGACCTGTGTCTGGCTATTAAATTTTACATGTAGAGCTCATAATATTCATAATAAACAATTTTAATTTCGTGACAATAGGTATTCTAGACAAAATTTATAGAGCTGTTACATTGTTCCTATACTGCTATGACTGAAGGGAGATAATCCATTTATTACACAAAGTTCTAATGGAAGGGAGATAATCCATGAAGTCGTGCTCATCTTTCTACAAGTCTGTCAGAAATTATGGATTTGATTTGTTATGATGAAATATAATAAGTTAAGAAATGTTTACTAGCTATTTCACTAATCGGCAAGAGGTACAACCTTTTAACTAGCATCTGTATACTTAATATATAATTTCTAACAATATGGCCTTTTTCAGTTTAACAAAATCTGACTTTAGGTGCATCTAAATATATCTGTTATCAAACTACAATCAAATGATCAATGTATATGTAACCAACTTGATAGCAAAGTAACATTCATACATAAACTATTGTAGTTACCGCCATCCTCAGGAGAAAACAACGAAGAGCTGACATTTTTAGATCTCTAATATTTGTAAAAGGCCATAAAGGAGTCTCCTGCATTTAGCTATGATGCTATCACTTCCAAATCAAATTAAACTCAGTCAGCACTGAAATCTCATAATGGACTGTTCTAATCTTTGATTTAGAAGGGTCTAAATGTGTCTTCAGGGGTGAATCAGATAAGACATGATTTACTGTTCAAATTCTGTTTGTTGAACATTATTTGTTATGCCAATAGTACTAGCCACTATCTTCTAGCGAATGAGAACCAATATAACTTACAGTTCTGGTTGACTTATTAGTTCTTGAAAGTTTCTATTAATAAAAGGAATTTAATTTAAAATGTAATTTTTTCAGGAATAGAAGCCAACAGATGATAGCTGTCTGATGTCTGTAAATAAAGTTTGGTCACGTGATCCCCTACTGGACTACAATATAACATCAGTTAAGTATTTGTACAATATCACAAACTCTTATGCAAAAGGTGCAAAAATCTTGAGAAGTTGAGATGAAAACATTAATCTTCTTAATTTTGTTTTAATTATTATTTCTAATGTCTTGGTTACCAGTTGGACACAGTTGTAGTTAATCAAACCTGCCTTAGTGACTGCCTTTGTATAGTGACCACCTGCTTAAAAATACCACATTCTAACTGTCCCAAATGACCAATTTCAGCCCAATTTGCCCTGTATATAAAGACCACTTAGCTATGAAGAATGTTTTTATTGACCTCTAGAGTGGTCTTTGTAGACAGGGCAAGTTGTGTTGAAAAAGTGGTCTACATAAAGGTTGTCGTTCAGGCAGGTTTGTAATTTTTAAGTGAATCTTAAGTTTATAAAAGCCATAATAATCAGAAGAAAAACAGTCAGCAGCGTTTTTTCGGGTCTGGCCAAGAGGAGTCCTGGACTCATGATTTTCCTGTGGGACTCACCAAAATTTTGAGAACACTCTTATATTTCTTCGTACTGGGACCCATCAAAATTTGAAAACTCGTTTTCTGGGCCAATTTCTCGAAAAACAAACTTAATTCAAACACTGACTTAAGACAAAATTTCCTTATATAAGTCACATAAGGGGAAAAATCTTTAAGTTTTGACTTTTTAAGTATACACATTTTTTTTGAGAAATCGGGGCTAGGACTAGCCTTCAAAATTTTACATAATAATTTGATAAAACAGAAAAAAAAATGCTTACTTCTTCCATGCTCGCTGTATTTTGATGGCGGCCCATTGTTTCTCTTTGAACTGGTTCTGTCTCTGTCTTTCACTTGAGATCAATTTCTGTTGACTCTGTCGGTGTTTTAGTAGGTCGGAGAGTTCCGTGTATTCCTTTTCCTTTTTCCTGGAAAGTTTAGAAGCTCGGATAATTCCCTCAATGGAAGCAGTAATAGATCCCAAGAAATGAGGCATTTTGGGTAAAATTACTTAGTCGAAACACAGCTTAATTAATTGATCCCTGTTTTTAAACACTTAGAACATAAATCACAATTTTAAATAAATCTTTGTTGAACTGAAATGAAATAACTGATATTGTCAATCTTTTTCAAAACTGTTTCCACAAAAACAAAATGGCGCTAACAATCCATCCATTGTTTAAACAAAATGACTAATACATCCTTCTTTGAATAAAGAATTAAATTAATTCCTCCAATAAACTTCACATACAATCCTTAGATAAGTATGTATTCCTATAATTTATAATTTCACTTTTGAGAATTTCGAAAATAAATCCACAGAAATATTGATTCATGAAACAGAATTCTCCATCTTGACACATCAACTCATAAGGAAAATTTTGTAGCTAGGTGAACATGCCAACATGCATAAACAGAGTTCCTACAGGTAAACTAACGGCCAGTAAAAAGAAAGCATATATATGTATACATGTACCAGGTATATATCAAAGAAGGGCAGACTGAGGGCCTAACCCTAGAAGAAAACAAATACCCTTTGTTTGGGATCGCTGAGACGGAATGAACGAAAACAGACCTAGCTTCATCACAAACTCCAGGTACATGTAACTGATACCCGTCAAGAACCAATATTTTCCTGTTATTATCAAACTTAAAGGTACCTGGGCATTTTAAATTCTCCTGAATCTTTGATATCATAGCCCACCATACCCTTTTTAACGGTTTATAGCCATTTGTTCTGATCAAATATTATTACTCCACAATACAAATTATCTCAATATGTCTGAAAGGAAACGATTAACGATCAACATTTACTTAGTTTTCATTGTACACTTTTAATTGGCTTGGTAGGAAATTTGATACAGGGTGCAAATTACTGTTTAAATATTTTAGAAACCAGGCAAATTGATATTTGGTTTTCTGGACAAAGTCCTGATGAAGATCCTACGATAGGGTCAAAACAAGTAATTAACCTTGAAAGTAATTGGTAATGCTTGAATGTGTTGCGATTATCCTATCGTTTCTATAATACAAAATCCTACAATTAATGTTCTTTTTTTACTTTTTTATTTAATGTACTAGTAGTTTAAATTCTCAAAGCAATCAGAGAACCTTAATCATAATATAAAATTGGTATATCAGCCCTTCCTGTTGAATTAAATATCCATAGTTCCTTATGACTCAAATTTCAATCATGTCAATATGAGCTACATGTACATTGAAAGGATGATTTAAATAAAGATTTTGAATGGTATTTGATTTAAAAACCATTACAAAATGTACCTATAATGACAAGGTACTTACAATTATTTTAAACTGAAATTTGATATTATGTATGAATAGATATATAACAAGTAAATCTTCTATCTATATCTTGTGAAAAGTTTTATTTCAATAGTTTTGAACTTTTATAATTAGGATACTTTTTCTTTTCAAAAAAATCATAATGGCATGATTTTTCATAATTTTCTAAAACATAATTAGGATGTGTCAAGCTTTAAAACTTTACAGAATATAAATACCATAACAAAGATACCATATATACCGTATTTAAAAACTTTATAGAATAATTAAAAGTTCAGAAAATATTATATGTACGAAAACAAAAACCAAGCAATGTTCTTGTAAAGGTAGTTGATTGAAATATAACAATAAAAACCTAACACTAATGAGAAGAATAATTTTACTAATTATATATGTACTTTTCTTTTATTGTAATACACTTAAGTTTCCAAAGCAAATTTTGAAAAGCAAATAGAAAAGAAATTTTTCAAAGTGTTAAAAGAACGTCACTTTAAATTGAATGTAACAACTTGAATGCATTGACAATTTCAAATCTGTCTTTTAAGCATTAACAAGTTTGTCTAGGGTAAATTATCAGGAGATTTCTGAACAATGGTGCCAGTAAATGGGACAGTCTTAGCATTGTTATAACAGACAAGTTCCCCCACTCACTTAAACATGTATTACCGTAACTATCCACAATATTACACCACTTCTTTATTTCTATAAAAAAAAAATCATTAAATAAAGAGAAGTATCTGATTCACCCCAATAAGTGCAGGGTGCTTAAAAAATTGCAAAAATAGGTTGGCGTTTAATAGAAAGAAACTTTAACGCGCATCATAACACTATTGCAAAAGTAAATCATAAATCAATTTGTGAAATAAAATAAACAAAGAAACATACACAGTTTTCATATCTTCAGTCTACATTGAAATTGAGGTCAGTGAAAGTGAGACTTATAAAAAAAGGGGGCTTCTTATAAGGATGGCAGCGCTTATTGGATCAAATACGGTATATCATTATAAGGCAGTCAAGTACTGAACAACACAAACTGTGTAGGATAAGGGTGATATAAGAAGATGTGATTGCTGCTCCCACTTGGTGTTCAGCATAAAAGGGAGAGGGATGACTGGTTTGTATGTTTTCAGTTTAATGTGTACCAGGTGGGGTGTGTTAGTTCTGTGTCTCTGGCAGTGAGATAGCACTATAAAATGACAAGACTTCCACTATCACAAGAAGACAAAACACTAACATACATGTACTACTTACAATACAAAATATAACAGAAAAAAAATATCACATGTATACATGTATAAGGGATGCTGTCCATAAATGTTGAGGCTTGGTATGGAAGAATTTCAATATATTTCGGACATGCAAATGTAAATGTAGGCTTGGTATACATTTTTATTTGGACATGCAAGAGAATACATTTTTTGTCAACCATACTGTTAAATACCAAAAATAATAAATGTCCTACAAAATCTTAAAGATGTTCCACCGCTGACAAATGGTAATTTTTCTCTAGCTATCAAAAACAGGATCAGACAGTTTATCCTTTTTCTTCAGTCACAAAAGTTACTTACTTAACGCCAATTTTACTTATACATATAGACATACACGATTAAACACCAATTATTGTTAAAATGAAGAGTAACTTATATGATCTGTCGGCGGTGGAGCATCTTTAAAATATCCCTGCAAGTATTCTCCTGTCAATAGGTTAACTCATGGTCAGTAAGATCAACCATGTTTAACCTTAGTTTTACCATGATTTTACATGGTTTTGGCTTATTTTAACCATGGTAATGAGCATGGATAACCATGCTTAACCATGGTTAAATTTATGACCATGGTTGAGCTGATGTCATTATATGGCCATCATCTAAACATTAAACTTTATAACAACACATTTTAAAGTAATATTATACTTACATAAACCTAAAATATCCCTGTGAGTATTATTGTCAACTTTATAACAACACATTTACAGTAACATTATACTTACATAAACCTAAAATATCCCTGTGAGTATTATTGTCAACTTTATAACGACACATTTACAGTAACATTATACTTACATGAACTTAAACCTTTCAGAATGCTGTACACCTTCATTCACAACAGTTTTAAGAACGAAAAGCTTCGCTCTGTGCTTATCCCATATCTTAGTAGAAGGATTCGGAATTGAAACATTCTCATGTGGCATTTTGACGATTAATCCAAACTTGTCCAATTAAATCACAATTGATTTGATTTGTTGATTAATTCAACATTCTCAAAATAATCCAAAAGTCACAGGTTTAGAAAGAATGAACTTTCTCTTCAAGTTTTTATTGTTGTATGGCCTACTTAGGTCTTCTCCCACAATTGTTTAATTTCTGTGCCGACGTCTGCTCAACTCTAGATTTCCAATACTGTTTGTATTTCGGCTGAACCCAGCAAATCACTTATACTCTCATATATATAGGGTCAATACAGAAATTAATATTGACTCAAATTTCTACAAAGAAGAGCTATATTTTTCAATGGGCCTAAATAAACGCCAGCTTCACTTAAATTTTATACAATTGACAACTAACAACAGCTTACGCTTTGCTTTTCTTTGATGAAAATTCACAATTTTACTAGTTTAAATCTTTTTGATAAATATTCATCAAATTATTCCTTCAACAATAACACTTGATTAATATTTCCTCTAGAACATGTCAAATCCTTAATATATTTGAATATGAAGGTATCAAATTTCTCTCTGAACTGAAGACTTTATGTCACAGTAAATTGCTATTTTAATATTATTATTCTTGAAGAAAGTAATGAATATATTACTACCTCTCCCTCAAAATTTCTAAATACACATCAAGTTTTCACTAATTAATTCACAAATGAAATCTGATCAGTCTTCTTCGTATATCCCAATAAAAAATTCTGAATTACTTCCAACAAGTAGTCAGTCTAAGTTGTAGTCCACCATCTTGAATGCCAAATCTCAATCCCAAATTCATCAAAGGTGAGATTCAATTTCCGTAAATGCCATATCCTATTTTCCCGTCGAGTTCAACAGAAAAATAAACTGAAATCCTATATATTGAAATCCAATGTTTAAAAATATCCTAAAAAAAACAAATACCACAGCTGACTGTGACATCCGAACAGTCAATATTGTCATCAGATCTTGTGATAGGCCCCCCTTAGACTACAATGTAAATTGTTTTACTTGACAAGTTTAGATTTTCTTTTTACGACTTGAATAGAAACTAATACCTATCCAGGTAAGGTATTAAAACAGCCAGGTATATAGCTGAGCGGATTAGCCTAATCAGCTGTACGATCCTAGTTACCTAAAAACCTTGAATACACTTTGGCACTTAATCCTGTCAACCCTAAAATCTACAATGGATCATTTGCAATCAAAGAACAATGGTCCCTTTCACTTTTTTATGGGGGTGATTTTCAATTTAAATCTATGTTTTAGTGATACACAACAATGTGTGGACAGACATTTTATTGTTTGCCAGAATTTCCTATACCTTTTAAGACATTAGTCTACCTATGTTGATAATATAAGATAAAACACCTAATTTGATAAGGTTTAAATTAATGTCTACTGGTACAAAATTTCATATATATATATTTACATTTTCACTTCGCTCCGCCTCAATGAAACTAGTAAACTCCGATCACTTCATTTCCCAATGAAGATGCTTGGTCACGCGCTGACCTCTGACCGGCGTGAGAATACATTTTGACATTGTTTACATTTTAACCTAGTTTTACGCCGCTTCAGTTTTGAATGAACTTTCTGGGATGTGGCCTATCGCTGTACATTTAGAAACACAGACAGAAATGTTTGATAAAGTGATATTAGAAATTGTTGGTAATATGATATTACAGATATTTTACACGTATTTTGAAGAAACGATGACTTAAGCTCAAGCCCCGGAAAATGCTGAACATAGGCTACTGGGCGCAGCGATGTTCATCACTCATCGAAGTAGGCATAATCGAACGCAAATAGTTAGGATAATATATGTACAATATATAGATCTATATGTGAAACGGTGACATACATGTAAGCTTAGAAACGATAGATTCCATAAAAATACGCTCAAATACCAAACAGGCTGATTTCAGTGACATAAGCCTAACGAAACGATTCTGCGAGTGTCAAAACCCACGGCATTCGAGGGTCGTTGGAAACCACCAACATTTCAAATAAATGTTTCTCTACTTACTTTATACAGAATTTTAATCCTAAAACTCCAGTTGACAGAGAAGTTATCACATTTCAAGAATAACACACAAGTCTTCCAGTGATCTGTGACTAAATCCCACATTTTAACACGTTTTATTGAGCCCCTGAAGCATGGTTCTTGGACCGCATCGCATACCATAGACACAGGGGTTGGATTTCACAACAGGTTTAGTTAATAAACATTTAACTGCCAGCTACAAACAATTACCAGACGGAAAATACAACATTCAGGTACATTCCATAACAATCGCAATTGATTTTTAAAAGATTTGATTATGTTTAGATACCAACTATTCAGCATTTTCACCACAATCGTCATTTTCTTCAAAACCGGACCCCTGCTAAATCGAGCAACCGGATTACACGTTGACTGCACTGCTGGTACTGCGCGCAGTATTTTTTTATTTGAAGCTACATGATCATGTTTTTATGATACAATTTAAGCCATTAATTCCTGTACATAAAAACAATATTTCAAAATCGCCGTTTTTAATTGTAACAACGCGCAAAGAATGAAGTTATTTTCGGAACTACATTTTATGTTGCCTTGGTGACGAAAAGAACTGACTGGCGGCTGTTCCGTAGCTGTACATACATGTACGATAACTGATACAATGTTGCAAATTGTATAATAATCTTATACCGAATACATATAATTTGACTTTTTTCAAAAGCGGGATATTTAAATTGGTTAACGTAAATATAAGGATTGATTATCAATTTTGTTACTTGCATTGACTGATGAAGAAAGTTAATCTCGTGCAAATGTTACATGAACTGCTTCGCAGTTCACTTCATTTGCACGAGATTAACTTTCTTCATCAGTCAATGCAAGCAACAAAATTGACAATCAATCCTTAAATATATATATATATTCAATTTTGCTTGTTACGAGCATTTTCATTGGTTTAAAAATTTACTTTATCAGCCCATAAAGGAAAAAATGGCGTCGCCGTTTGTGACGTTGCTTCTGATTGGCTGAGATGACGGCGTATTGATTTCATAGACAAAAGAGTCCCAGAATGAATTTTGAGTATTGAAGAGATCATCTTTAGTAATTTGAATTATAAGGATTAATTTGAATAGATTTTTTTTATGTTATGGAGATATAACACAAAAATCTGAGTGTACTCTCATCATAAACCGCTTCGCGGTTTATTTAGAGTACACTCAGATTTTTGTGTTATATCTCCATAACATAAAAAATCTATTCAAGTTAATCCTTAAATACAAAAATGAAATCCTTCCTTGACACTCCCTTAATGATTGGAAGGCTAAAAGACTTGTTTGTGCTGTATACAGTATATGACTTGTCAAAACTGGCCCTTGTGTAATCTGGATCACTGGCAAGATTGCAAGATATCATCATTCATAATTTATAGTAATCATAACCTGTAAATTCAGAAACCTGGCTATACCGGCCATTGAATTTCACATACAAGGGGAGATAATCACAAGAGTGAATTTCTGTTACAAGGGGAGGTAATCACAAGAGTGAATTTCTGTTACAAGGGGAGGTATTCACAAGCAACCAATAGTGATTTCACATACAAGGGGAGATAATCACAAGCAATCAACATTGAATTTCACATACAAGGGGAGGTAATCACAAGCAACCAATAGTGATTTCACATACAAAGGAGGATAATCGCAAGCAATCAACAGTGAATTTCACATACAAGGGGAGATAATCACAAAACAATCACGTCTGAATTTCACATACAAAGGGAGATAATCACAAGCAATCAACTGTGAATTTCACATACAAAGGGGAGATAATCACAAGTAATTAACATTGAATTTCACATATAAGGGGAGATAATCACAAGCAACGAATAGTGATTTTGCATGCAAGGGGAGGTAATCACAAGCAATCAATAATGATTTTGCATGCAAGGGAGATATACTGTGAATTCTTACCCATCACTACATTCTGAGAGTATACTGAGATCATCTGAATTGCTGTAAATAAAATTTTATCAATTTCTATACATTCTACCTAAAACTCTCCATAGCCTACAGAAATTTTTTGAGTGTGATTGAAATATACCAAATGACTATGAGTATCTCTGAGTGTGTACAACAGATCAAGTATTTTGATCAACTTATTCAACCCTGAAGGTACATTTTAATTCTTTTGATTAAAAGTCTGGAATAGTTCAATATGAATTTCCAGGAGTAAAGCCAGTTAAGCTTCACTATAATGATAACACTCCTGATTCTTATTTTTTTTTTATTTCAATCATACTTTGATGTCAGGCATTTCTTTCCCTTTAGTAACCTACACATCAATTACTTATAGTACCAATTCAGTATGAAAATACAAAACACAAAATATGTTACATAGAATTGAATGAAATGAAATTAACATAATTAGGAGTGATCAGAAGAAAATGAGGTCATTAATTAGCCAAAATACTTTGTCAATGCTATGATTAGCAGTAAGATATAGCATTTAGGTAATAAAGTTGTAGAATTCAAACATATTACAGTGTAATTTAAATTCTGTTTAAAAAAAGTAGCTTTGGGAAACTAATTGATCCTGTATAGTGTAATCAAATAGACTCATCAAGAATACCTCCATGATTGTTTTGCTATAATGGCTTAAGAGACAGGTTGATTGAGTAAATATTCTAACACCAATTTATCATTCACTGAAGTTATTTACTGACCATCGATTATTGCATTCAAAATTCCTGATAAATCACTGTTAATTAAGGGACATGAACCTAAATATTCATGTAAATTTGAGTAAAACACATATTTAAGACAGTTATTGTGCAAATGTGTCAAATAAAATAATTATAATGGAAATTCCATCTTTCTGTATTTTGAACCGGCCCGGTCGAATTTTGCAACGATAGTATAATAGTGTTGAACTTTAGTGACCTCCCACAATGCACTGCACAAATTAAATGCATGTAAACAAAATTGTGGGTCAAAAACGTGGGTGAAGCGAACACAAACGAATTCCGATAGAAAACAGTGTACGTCAAGAGTCAGTAACGTGCGCGATTGGGAAAGTAGGAAAATATAAATGTATCGCTGAAATGCAAGAGACGTGAGCAACTCCCCACTTTATACTTGCATGATGTACATATGTGCAATAAGTCAGGAACCTCCCTTCGCGGTGCCCTGTCATGATCGAATGAAAAGTCTCGTTTGACTTTTGACTTATCATTCTTACGCTAAATACAAATTATTTTATAACAAATATGGCTTAAACTTCGTTTGTCAACCATCGTAAATTAGAAAATAATTTTTAAATGTGGAAAACTAATATTCCTTGTCACCTCAGCAAGTTTGTTGTTCATTATAACCTTGCTTTCGGCCAGCTTTCGTTTTGTGTCTAAAAATAGAATATATATCTAAGCATACAGAACAAATTATTTAAGGTTTGTGTCCCCTTTAATGAGATATTTGGTGAGACTCACCCTGATAGTATGTGACTTGGTTGTGTGTCAAATGTGTATCAAACGTTCTGTTTATATGTCAGATTTAAGCCGTGGAAGAAGCAAAGCATAGTGAAAAAAGAAACAACATCAACCTATGCCCATCCTATAATGGTATCTGGTAACTTATTGAAGTACAGTGGAACTGCTTGGGTGGTCTTTATATACAGGTTTGACTGTTTTGCCAAAATAGGCTGAAACTCTAGCTTGTCTACAACCAATCTGCATACATTATAACATATGCATACCTCAATAAATAAAACAAGCATATGAGAGAATTTTTCAGAAAAACTTGCCATGTTATAGTTTTTAAATAAAGTTAAATAGCCTTGCAGCAGCACAACTTAGCCTAATGGCAAAATGAATAAAACTGTCTTCCACTGTCCGACTTAGCATGCATGTAAGTCATACAAGTACAGGGTACAGTATGAGAAAGGAGAGTGTGATTCAGGGGAGATAAATCTGAATTATCCTTACCACTTTGTTAAATCTTCTTCACTGCTGTAATGGGACAACAAAACCATAATTTTTTGTTAAAAAAAACCACAGAAATATTTTCATACACATCAAATTTTTGTCTGGATTTTTCATTTTTACAATTAAACTGGAATTTGGTAATATTTCATATTGCCTTGTAACTTCTGGACATCATTATTGCCTCCAGTCGTTGATTTCTTCGAATTTATTTCAAAATGGCAGGATATTATAGTTGTAATATTGCAATAAAACGTCGAGGTATGAAAGAAAAATACTCTTTCATAAGTGGATATGAAGGATAGGGATATTCTACCCTCGGGATCACAAAATGTTGCAAAAACCTCAGCAAGCCTCGGGTTTTACAACATTTTGTGACCGTCGGGTAGAATATCCCTATCCTTCATATCCACAAATGAAAGAGTCTTATATTCTATAACAGGTTGAATGGTGAACTAAATAATGGAACAGTTCAAAACATATCTTGTATTTATCTTTAATATTATCTGTATGCAATATTTCTATTCATTTGATTCTAATTTTCATTTCGTTACTCACTTTTTTGGCACTTTCATGACTGGTTGGAGAGTTCCATCTTCTGTTTGAGAACTGACCAATGGGTGATTGAGGTATATTTCCTGCTGACGTTCCTCTACTTCCTGTTTGTGTTTTATGTCTTCCTGTTTTCTTGTTTCTTCAAACGCACGCTTCCTATAAAATGAAAGTAAAAGTACATTAACGTCAAACGTATATGTAACTCTGATCAATACAAGCCATAATGCACCATTTGGGTGACTCTGCCTTTTTATATTACAGAGTTACCTCCCTTGCAGGCAATTCATTATTTTGTGAGCAAGGGCAGATAACTCTGTTATACAGGAATGAATATTCCTAAGCTCGGTTGTACCAAGGAAATTAAGCCCCATCAATCAAATCACTAAATGATATTGTGCCCTGCTCTACAACCATCACTGTGCACTCAAACAAGAGGCCCAAAGGGCCTTAACGGTCATCTGACTACCTTGACAATAGTAAAATTAATTATATATGGTGTCACTTTGTCAGGATCATGTCAGGATCATTTTCAATTTCTTTCAACAAATTTGATTTCAAACAAGAGGCCCAAGGGCCTTAACATATAGGAAATTAATTAGATATAGTGTCATGGTAGTCATCTTCGATTTGGGATCAACCAGAGATGTAACAATACTTTGTCGGGACCATGTCAGGATCATTTCATGCAAGTTTCAGCCAAATCGCACCGGTAGAACTTGAGAAGAAGTTAAAAATGTGTTTTCAAGATGGCGGCTGTGGCAGCCATCTTGGATTTCGGATCGACCCGAAAAATAACAACACTTTGTCGGGACCATGTCAGGATCATTTCATGCAAGTTTCAGCCAAATCGCACCGGTAGAACTTGAGTAGAAGTTCAACATGTGTTTTCAAGATGGCGGCTGTGGCGGCCATCTTGGATTTCGGATCGACCCGAAAAATAACAACACTTTGTCGGGACCATGTCAGGATCATTTCATGCAAATTTCAGCCAAATCCCACCGGTAGAATTTGAGAAGAAGTTCAAAATGTGTTTTCAAAATGGCGGCTGTGGCGGCCATCTTGGATTTCGGATCGACCCGAAAAATAACAACACTTTGTTGGGACCATGTCAGGATCATTTCATGCAAGTTTCAGCCAAATCGCACCGGTAGAACTTCAGAAGAAGTTAAAAATGTGTTTTCAAGATGGCGGCTGTGGTGGCCATCTTGGATTTCGGATCGACCCGAAAAATAACAACACTTTGTCGGGACCATGTCAGGATCATTTCATGCAAGTTTCAGTCAAATCGCACCGGTAGAATTTTAGAAGAAGTTCAAAATGTGTTTTCAAAATGGCGGCTGTGGCGGCCATCTTGGATTTCGGATCGACCCGAAAAATAACAACACTTTGTCGGGACCATGTCAGGATCATTTCATGCAAGTTTCAGCCAAATCACACCGGTAGAACTTGAGAAGAAGTTCAAAATGTGTTTTCAAGATGGCGGCTGTGGCGGCCATCTTGGATTTCGGATCGACCCGAAAAATAACAACACTTTGTCAGGACCATGTCAGGATCATTTCATGCAAGTTTCAGCCAAATCGCACCGATAGAACTTGAGTAGAAGTTCAAAATGTGTTTTCAAGATGGCGGCTGTGGCGGCCATCTTGGATTTCGGATCGACCCGAAAAATAACAACACTTTGTCGGGACCATGTCAGGATCATTTCATGCAAATTTCAGCCAAATCCCACTGGTAGAATTTGAGAAGAAGTTCAAAATGTGTTTTCAAGATGGCGGCTGTGGCGGCCATCTTGGATTTTGGATCGACTCGAAAAATAACAACACTTTGTCGGGACCATCTCAGGATCATTTCAGGTAAGTTTCAGCTCAATCCCACTGGTCAAACTTGAGAAGAAGTTCAAAATGTGAAAAGTTAACGCACGGCGGACGGCGCACGGCGCACGGCGCACGGCGGACGGCGGACGGCGGACGGCGCACGACGACGGACGAAACATGATGACTATAGGTCATCCTGACCCTTCGGGTCAGATGACCTAAAAACGTTGAAGATGAGTTCTTTCCTTGTGGGTGATTATATGTAAAATGACCACCTTCATATCTGTACTTATTTACATTGATGTGATTAAACAGTTCAGATATTGATCTTGGTCATCTATGCCTATTTTCTACCCCATCTTTTCTGTTTAGTTAAAATATTTATTCTCCTTTCTTATTTTTATTGATGTTTATCAATAACATATGATGTTATATATCAAACTTGAATATTGAAGAAGTCATTAATAAATGACATTTAACAACAAATATTGTCTCCATTTAATAGTATTCCTTTGAGTACAGCAAACATAGCTTCGGTCACTTTTCTCCATGTTACGAAACTGAGATGACATAAATGTAACCCTGGTGAATCTTTGCCTCCTCTAGGTTGTAACCTTTGACCCCATTATATATTTACATTGACAAGTAGTATAGACAACTAGGGCCTGGACAAGATCACTTTATCTGAAAATGCAGAACTACAACCCACCCAGTTTGCTTTCAAATATAAAATTGAAAACATTCTTTATGAATACATACAATGATGTGTTATTTCTAGTTAGTTCTGATGAACAAGTTCTAAATCCGTTTTCACTTTTTCGAAGATCTGATGAATTCCTGCTTTGCCTTGCAGATGTCCTGGATTGGCCACTTTTCCTTGTATTAACACTACTAGCAGTGCTTCTACGAGATCCACGAGAATTAGAATATGCTACAACATTTTTTGTTTTCTTCGGATATCCGGGAAAATCTGATTTTCTAGTCACATGTATTACAGAAGGTTTTGATTCTCCACTTCCCATTCCGACTTTTAATATGATGCAGAAATAATTCCCTGCATAGTCACATTTGACTATGCTGTTAGCTGTTCAAACTGATCACTTGGTCTGTGAAGTGTACAGGATTTTTCTGATTTCCGTTGAATGCCATATCCAAAGTTTCTTTCAAAAAAGGTTTGCCTCATGGGACAATATTACCATTTATGAATTTACAAAAAAAGACGTTTAGTCATGTATACACACTATTTTCTTCATTTTCTTTAGGCAACACTAGGGTAATACAGTTTTTAATTATCATTTTCCACAATAGATTTCCACTTGTCAGAAATATATATACATAGGGAACTCCTTGGAAATACGTACTATGTCACAAATATAAACAAGTTCTTCGATATGAAATTCAAACTGATTGCATATAACACACTGAAATTGCTAAATATTTTGTAGAAACACACTGTATATATCGTCTATATAAGATTTTGATCATCCATTTCTGATATATGTTGACTGTCCAAAACAACTTCACTGCATTAGATTTGTCATATCAGCAATTTTTGTGAAAAAGTCCTAGCACCATAGTGTACATTCTAATCAAAAGAACGGTTTTTACAAAATTGCATGCACAACAACCGAAAATCAGAAACTATCTTCTGGAAGATTTGGCCAAATTTAAAAGGCTAAAGGGATGAGACAGGGTGATGCTTTTGTTCGTTGACCTTTCAATAATTAACTTGCAGGTTGATATACCGGTAATCATGTATACATCATGGCATGTACTGTGAACTTATATATAATAAGCCTGCTATCATATAGAGATTGTAGGCCAATATCTGTCACCAATGTCCCTTGATATTAAAGTCCTTAGCAAAACTTATTGAAGTAAAAAATGAGCTTTAAAAATTGTTGAATTGTGAAGGTCAAATATCAATTTCAGCAAATGAGATGATACCAAAGATGGAATTTAATGGAACTCAAATAAAACCTGAAATTTCATTACATCTATTTTACGTATTATTTTTATCTTATATTATTTTACATGCTAAGGGTATCCCTAGTAATTAAAATTTTGTCAAAAATAAGTCTGGCGGATAACAGTAAATCTAGTTACCTGTGTATCATCAGCTCACTCACCCCTGAAAACACATTTAGACTCTTCTAAATCAATGACTAGATCAGTCCATCATAAATTTCCAGGGATGAAAGAGTTAAAGGTTGGTCCGGACCAACAAAAATCTTTGAAATTAACACACAGGGTTTTCAGATTGTGATTATAAGTCAACAATGTTTGAACCTATCTAAATATTACATTAAATAAACTACATTGTATTACAATAACTTGATTTATTAATTATCTTTCTTACCTGACAGCTTCTTTCCTTAGCTGATCGTGTAACATCAAAAGGCGTTTATTTTCTGTGAAAGTTTTCCGTATCCGATATCCACGAAATGTTGACTGAAAAGGATATAAATCAGATGAATAAATACACCTTTCCAAAAAAGGAAACTCACTTTTTACAATATATTTGTCCTATAAAGTATGACAAATAGTGTTTTTATAATGTGTGTTTTCGTGTAAATAAAATTTGTATTAAATCAAGTGTAAATTCCATCTGCCGACCTAAGTTAACAACATTTCCATAAGCTTTTCAGACCATCCTATTTAAAACCATCCAAATTCATGAGTACAAATTCTACACAAAGCTACAATCTATGTTTGCCATACATGGTAATTGAATATGCTCACAAAAATACATGATTATATAAGTATACTTTACTGACAATTATTTCTATAAAGATGAGTTTGGATGTTTCAATATTCATAAGACCGTTTGTTAAAAGTTTGAGCTCCAGATAATCAAATCTGTAGCCATTGTGAACATTTAGAAAGGGCGGCAAACGTGAAAATCTTTCATGTTTCAAAGTAAGCAAGATCAGTTCCATTTCTATACACAATGTACATTCAATTCTCTCAGATCATGTATCAAATCTGAATTGTTACGGTTCCTTGTTAATAGATAACATCATAATGACATAGAAACAGGCCTAAAGCTTTCATTCTGGCACTTTATTTGACCTAAAAAGGACACTGTATTGCTGCAAAAACCGTGCTGCCCATGAAAGTTACCACCCATACAATGTGTAGTATCAGTCTAAAGAATATGTAGCCCAACAAAACTTAACAAAAAATTTCCAATTCAAAAGAGTATCTAACATTAAATCCCTGTCATTGAAATGGAAGGAATTGAAATCAACATGGACTCTATACACTTATACATTTCATTAGAGTAAAATTTTAATCACTCTGGCTCGATTTTTTAAATACTGTGAACCAATTTTCTTTCACGGCAACTAAATTTCACAATTTTGTTTGAAAACATATTCGGGACTATGGAGTTACGCAGATTTAAAAATGAATGGAAATACGTTTTAATTTAATTGTGAAAGAATTATTGAAGATGTCAATTTGTGGATAAAAAACTTTCACGAATTAACAATGTTCAGGAAATTCATGAAAATAAATTGTACGCAAAATGAAGTTGGTTAACAGTTATAATATCAATATTGTAGAATTGTTACTTTACCATTTTACAGTTGTACTATTGTAGAATTG
Source organism: Argopecten irradians (assembly GCF_041381155.1). NCBI lineage: Eukaryota > Metazoa > Mollusca > Bivalvia > Pectinida > Pectinidae > Argopecten > Argopecten irradians. Next base: position 15,406,371 of record NC_091149.1, on the reverse strand, counting down.
TTACTTCACCATTTTACAGTTGTACTGTTGTAGAATTGTTACTTTACCATTTTACAGTTGTACTATTGTACAGTTTGTACTATTGTAGAATTGTTACTTTACCATTGTACAGTTGTACTATTGTAGAATTGTTACTTTACCATTTTACAGTTGTACTGTTGTAGAATTGTTACTTTAACATTTTACAGTTGTACTGTTGTAGAATTGTTACTTTACCATTTTACAGTTGTACTGTTGTAGAATTGTTACTTTACCATTTTACAGTTGTACTATTGTAGAATTGTTACTTTAATTACCATTTTACAGTTGTACTATTGTAGAATTGTTACTTTACCATTTTACAGTTGTACTATTGTACAGTTGTTACTATTTACAATTGTTACATTTACCATTGTACAGTTGTACTATTGTAGAATTGTTACTTTACCATTTTACAGTTGTACTATTGTAGAATTGTTACTTTAACCATTTTACAGTTGTACTAATGTAGAATTGTTACTTTACCATTTTACCATTGTACAGAATTGTACTAATTGTACTATTGTAGAATTGTTACTTTACCATTTTACAGTTGTACTGTTGTAGAATTGTTACTTTACCATTGTACAGTTGTACTATTGTAGAATTGTTACTTTACCATTTTACAGTTGTACTATTGTAGAATTGTTACGTTACACCATTTTACAGGTTGTTTGTACTTTACCATTTTACAGTTGTACTGTTGTAGAATTGTTACTTTACCATTTTACAGTTGTACTGTTGTAGAATTGTTACTTTACCAATTTTACAGTTGTACTATTGTAGAATTGTTACTTTACCATTTTACAGTTGTACTATTGTAGAATTGTTACTTTACCATTTTACAGTTGTACTGTTGTAGAATTGTTACTTTACCATTGTACAGTTGTACTATTGTAGAATTGTTACTTTACCATTTTACAGTTGTACTGTTGTAGAATTGTTACTTTAACATTTTACAGTTGTACTATTGTAGAATTGTTACTTTACCATTTTACAGTTGTACTGTTGTAGAATTGTTACTTTACCATTTTACAGTTGTACTATTGTAGAAATTGTTTACTTTACCATTTTACAGTTGTACTATTGTAGAATTGTTACTTTACCATTTTACAGTTTGTACTATTGTAAGAATTGTTACTTTACCATTTTACAGTTGTACTATTGTACAGTTGTACTATTTTTTGAATTACTTTACCATTTTACAGTTGTACTATTGTAGAATTGTTACTTTACCATTTTACAGTTGTACTATTGTAGAATTGTTACTTTACCATTGTACAGTTGTACTATTGTAGAATTGTTACTTTACCATTTTACAGTTGTACTGTTGTAGAATTGTTACTTTACCATTGTACAGTTGTACTATTGTAGAATTGTTACTTTAACCAGTTGTACTATGTACAGTTGTACTGTTGTAGAATTGTTACTTTACCATTTTACAGTTGTACTGTTGTAGAATTGTTACTTTACCATTTTACAGTTGTACTGTTGTAGAATTGTTACTTTAACCATTTTACAGTTGTACTATTGTAGAATTGTTACTTTACCATTTTACAGTTGTACTATTGTAGAATTGTTACTTTACCATTTTACAGTTGTACTGTTGTAGAATTGTTACTTTACCATTTTACAGTTTGTACTGTTGTAGAATTGTTACTTTACCATTTTACAGTTGTACTATTGTAGAATTGTTACTTTACCATTTTACAGTTGTACTATTGTAGAATTTGTTACTTTACCATTTTACAGTTGTACTATTGTAGAATTGTTACTTTACCATTTTACAGTTGTACTATTGTAGAATTGTTACTTTACCATTACAGTTGTACTATTGTAGAATTGTTACTTTACCATTTTACAGTTGTACTATTGTAGAATTGTTACTTTACCATTTTACAGTTGTACTATTGTACAGTTGTTTATGTTGTAGAATTGTTACTTTACCATTGTACAGTTGTACTATTGTAGAATTGTTACTTTACCATTGTACAGTTGTACTATTGTAGAATTGTTACTTTACCATTTTACAGTTGTAGAATGTATTGTACTATTGTAGAATTGTACTTTACAGTTGTTACAATTGTTTACTTTATTGTACAGTTGTACTATTGTGAATTGTTACTTTACCATTTTACAGTTGTACTATTGTAGAATTGTTACTTTACCATTTTTACAGTTGTACTATTGTAGAATTGTTACTTTACCATTTTACAGTTGTACTATTGTACAGTTGTACTGTTGTAGATTGTTACTTTACCATTTTACAGTTGTACTATTGTAGAATTGTTACTTTAACCATTTTACAGTTGTACTATTGTAGAATTGTTACTTTACCATTTAACAGTTTTACTATTGTAGAATTGTTACTTTACCATTTTACAGTTGTACTATTGTAGAAATTGTTACTTTACCATTTTACAGTTGTACTATTGTAGAATTGTTACTTTACCATTTTACAGTTGTACTATTGTAGAATTGTTACTTTACCATTTTACAGTTGTACTATTGTAGAATTGTTACTTTACCATTTTACAGTTGTACTATTGTAGAATTGTTACTTTACCATTTTACAGTTGTACTATTGTAGAATTGTTACTTTACCATTTTACAGTTGTACTATTGTAGAATTGTTACTTTACCATTTTACAGTTGTACTATTGTAGAATTGTTACTTTACCATTTTACAGTTGTACTATTGTAGAATTGTTACTACTTTACCATTTTACAGTTGTACTGTTTTGTAGAATTGTTACTTTACCATTTTACAGTTGTACTATTGTAGAATTGTTACTTTTACCATTTTACAGTTGTACTATTGTAGAATTGTTACTTTAACCATTTTACAGTTGTACTGTTGTAGAATTGTTACTTTACCATTTTACAGTTGTACTATGTAGAATTGTTACTTTATCATTATAATATTGAGAATCATTCACTTCCCTGAAATTTCATAATGGACCAGTATAGTCTTTGATTTAGAAGAGTCTAAATGTTGTGTAGTTTTAGGGTTAATGAATAAAAGTTGTGAAAGATTCAATAAGTTAATGATTAAAATCTAAAAGCACTTAAAGCTTAAATATTAAAATTAATGATTCTTCAGTGAAAGTCAAGCACTTAAAGCTGTTTTTAAGTTTTTGTTATCTGGCTTAAGTTTATCTCATGTATATTGTATAAATGAATTAACCATTTTCCTATAATTTGTGAATAAAAACTTTTTGTTGCTCATAGCCATGTCCAAGAGAAATCACAAAAAAGATCATCCCTACAAAAATCCTGCAAAACTAACTTCAAATTAAATGTACCGAAAGAAAGTATGATTATATGTGAAAGGATGCTATCTTTCCATGAATCTTTTCAAACTTAAAGTTTATTAGTCAAAAGTATATAGTTTATGAGATGACTAGGTTTTTCACTAAAAGCAAAATATCATGTGCGAGGATGAAGAAACAGAATGGAAGTTGGGAGGACAAAAAGATGGATCAAAAGACAAAGAGATGGACAGAAAACAATCAAGGATGGCAGAACAGATGTACAAATATATAGACAGAAGAATGTTAAAAACTAGATGATGGATGGAAGGAGGGACATTTTAAAAGGGAAAAAGGATGGAACAAAAAAAACAAATATATAAGGACGAACACACAGACGAAAGTATGGAGAAAAGGTGTGGACTGATGAACAGATAGATGGATAGAAAGAACCAACAGATGAAAAAAGAACAGACAGATGAAACGATGGATAGAAGAAAAGCCAGACAAAGAATGGACAGCACAAATTTTTTACCTAGGAATATCTTACCTGTATTTTGACTGCTGCTGATTTCCTGTTATTTACCGGTGATCGACAGAGCCCCGAGCTCAATCATTATACTGAGCCACGTCATGATGCTCACTCCATCAGGGCATAGTCTAAAAGGTGTATACCTAAAAATAACAAATACATTTGGTAAATTTTTTTGTAAACATTATATTCAAACTGTAAAAACTTTGATGCCCCAACTCTATATAAATTTTAACTATTTATATAATGATTTCTTTACATTAAAAGCAAACTGCATTTATGAAGGGGCAATAACTTGATTTCAGTATTCTGTACATTGGTAGCCATTATTTATTATAACTAAGCTATAAATAGACTCCCATTACAGCCTTTATTACTGAATCATTCAGTTCTATCTCACACATTGAGTATGAAAGTTCATCCTTTTTTAAAGCTTGGGAGAAAAATAATCAATATGTGTCTATCAAGAAGCTAGAGATAAATCAACGCAAGTTAAAGTTTTGAAGTGATCATCACTCAGCGAGCCTCATGCTGATCAGTAGAAACTTGACAGAGCTATACAAGAATATACAAATCAAAACATACCTATCTTCTGTGAACTCCATGTGGTTAGGGAAGGCGTTATATTTCGATGATGAGTTTGACTGAGTCTAAATGGCCCTTGCTGCAGGCCCAATGTAAGAGCTGGTCATACCCTGTAGCAGAAAGGTAAAAAAAGATATTGATAAAAGTGACCTTCATCTTTCTTTATCATAGTCAAAATACATCTTAAGATATCAACCATGCATGTATTTAATTTTGTTATTACTTTTTTAATCATCAAATACATGTACTTTTAGTATTTTTGTTGATCTAAGTTTTTATACGGTGGTTTATTTTTGCTATAATTCACATTTTCACTAAGATCCGTGCATTCTAAAAATCAGCTAAGTATTCAGAAATTCATTGTTTCACCTGAAAACAATAGTTTAAGGAATTCTAGAAATGAGTAAACTGTAAAGTTTTAACCTCAGTGAATATGCTCTTTATAGGAAACCTCGAAATATTGACCCCATGATTTTAAAGCTCTATACTGATCATTCTGACCGCCGGTCCCACTTACCTCCAAGTCTTGAGCATTGATATCAGCCTTGTGTTCGCGACTAGAACAGACATACAATTACAACAAAGCAACCAGTAGGCAGCACACTGTAGTGTGGGTCCGACTGGAAAATCAAAAAGCGAGAATATAAGTTCAAGGCCATTTAATTTGAACAAATATGTAGTCATTCATCACAGTATTATAACCCCCAACTAATTTCTGCGGCGATTTGATTCCGTCATTTTCGTATATGCCTAATGATATTTTCATGGCAATATAATTTTTCTCGATATTTTTACAGTTAAAAAGCTTTTAATTTACTTGCAGATGAAGTATTTTTCATGACAATTTATTTTCGCGAATACTAATCGCCCACGAAATACACAAAAATTTAATCACATTCAGGTAGTTAGTTTACAGTAAGATGAAGTTATCCTGTCTTTGCATACTAACATAAGTTAACCTCCCTTTCAGGTAGGTATCAATTGTGACATCATTATGTTGTGAGCAAAATATCCCATTGTTTTCTCTAAAAACCATATGACGTTATGTTTGCAAACACAATGGCATCCAAAATCAATACCTTCCTGCAAGGGCAGATAACACTCTGTAGCGTGCAATAATCTCTTTATCCCCTGGTAACTTGTGTTAAATGCTAAAAAGTGCCAACAAGTAGCATATTTGACTCACTTTGCCTTTGGACTTTTTGGAATGATTTCAAGGCCATTTATGTGAATTAAATAGAACTTGTATCATAGCATGCTACAGGTCAAATATAAGTCTCTTATAACACCTTTGTATTTGGTGTTGCTATGGGGAAAACTGAAGGCAAAACATACCATACAAAATTCTTCAGGCATAAACTAAAAACAGGTTGATTTGGATAGAAGAAAAAACATAATCAAAGTAAACTGAAATATTGTTGATTGATAGAAAAAAACAATGAACTCACCCATTGTAGTTAAAATTATTACATGCATGTTCTTGTCTAAAAATAATTTCATCAACTCATCAGTGGTTATATGTATTGCATTTGTTTAACGTGCGTGACTTTGACTCAGGTGAGGGTACAACATACATGTTGTACCTGCTTAATCGTATTGATCAACAATTTGGAATTTCAATGGTATTAATCAAAAATACTAACAATGTTGTGGAATTTGTCACTATTTCTTGCCATATGTTTCATAAGGAATGTAGAACAATACATTTATGTTATATTTTGCTTCATGGATATGTAACTAATTAGCCTCACTGAATTGTCCTTTAACAACATGTATGTTTTATTATAATTAATACTGATAAAAAATTGTCTTTTTTATGTTATCTTCCTGTGGCTTTATCGTTACTTTTTAGTGAAAATAATTCCATGATGAGTGTACATTTCTAGAAGGCAGTACATGTTAAAGCCAGAGGGGAAAACAGAATTGCTTTACTGCCCAATCAAACACAAGCAGTCTTATAAAATTTATATAGGTTTAATAATTATAGTTTTAAAGCAGCTATTTACATTTTCAATTATTATTTTTGGGATGATGAATGGCTATTTAAGAAGTAGAGGGATTAAAGTGGAGAGGAGTAGAGTAAGATCTTCTTTGATGCTTGTGGATCCACATTGGACAGCCCAACGATGGAGCAGCACTATCTCCCGTAGGACATACAGGGTGCCAGTTCCCAACAGCTAATATGGCATATGGATGGACATATGCGACTGATCAGGTAAATATTAGTTATCAGTGCTTGGGCAAAAACATATTTTTAAGCGACCACACAATTAATTTTTGCTGACCCAAAATGGAAACTGGAAGCACAATTTTCTCTGTCTACTTTCATTTTCCCGTATTAATATTACTGATTGTATCATATTATGTAATTGTAATTGTTTTGCGTCTTGACAAAGGAGCAGATCACCTAAAAATCAAAGTACTGAGAGTACTAAATGGCTCGGTCTTGATATTAGGAGGAATATCCCAGTGGGCACATAACGTCCGGACAACATTTTGGCAACGTTTTATTTAGATTGCGACGTCGGGGACATTCTGACAATGTTCTGAGAACGTTTTTCTCAAACGTCCTCACGATATTAGCATTTGACGTCCTGGGAATGTTTTTATATGGTTAGGAAAAAAACTTTGACAATAATTTAATATATTTCAAAAAGTATTATTGTTGGAAACAACTTTTAAAGGAAGCAAATGAATCTATTCAAATAGTGATACATACAAGTAGGCCTTATTTTTTTCAATAATTATTAACTAATAAAATCATTTTTTGTAATTGTAAATATTTTTATTTTTAGGTCATCTGACCGAAGGTCAGGATGACCTATTGTCATCGTGTTTTGTCCGTCGTCGTGCGCCGTGCGTCGTGCGTAAGACTATTTATACAAAAGCCTACTCCTCCTTCATCCTTTGATGGATTTCATCCATATTTGGTTTGAAACATCATTGGGGAAGGACAATCATATTTTATATAAATGAGCCTGGTCCGACCCCTAGGGGCTGAGGGGTGAGGCCCCGAAATAGGCAAATTTTCTTAATTTTTAGCTTTAAAATCCTACTCCTCCTTCATCCTTGGGTTGATTTCATCCATATTTGGTGTGAAGCTTCATTAGGGAAGGACAATTTATATTTTATATAAATGAGCTTGGTCCGACCCCTAGGGTCAGAGGGGCGGGGCCCCAAAAGGGCAAATTTTCTTAATTTTAGCTCTAAAATCCTACTCCTTCTTCATCCTTGGATGGATTTCATCTATATTTAGTGTGAAACGTTATTTGGGAGGGCAATCATATTTTATATAAATGAGCTTGGTCCGACCCCTAGGGGCTGAGGGGTGGGGCCCAGAAATGGGCAAATTTTCTTAATTTTAGCTTTAAAATCCTACTCCTCCTTCATCCTTGGATGGATTTCATCCATATTTTGGTTTGATACATCATTTGGGAAGGACAATCATATTTTATATAAATGAGCCTGGTCCGACCCCTAGGGGCTGAGAGGTGGGGCCCCAAAAGGCAAATTCTCTTAATTTAAGCTTTAAAATCCTACTTCTCCTTCATCCTTGGTTGATTTCATCCATATTTGGTGTGAAGCTTCATTAGGGAAGGACAATTATATTTTATATAAATGAGCTTGGTCCGACTCCTAGGGTCAGAGGTGCGGGGCCCCCAAAAAAAAAAAAAAAAAAAAACCCAAAAGGGCAAATTTTCTTAATTTTAGCTTTAAAATCCTACGCCTCCTTCATCCTTGGATGGATTTCATCTATATTTAGTGTGAAACATTATTTTGGGAAGGGTAATCATATTTTATATAAATGAGCCTGGTCCGACACCTAGGGGCTGAGGGGTGGGGCCCCCAAAAAGGCAAATTTTCTTAATTTTAGCTTTGAAATCCTACTCCTCCTTCATGCTTGGATTGATTTCATCCATATATTTGGTGTGAAACATCATTGGGGACGGACAATCATATTTTATATAAATGAGCGTGGTCCAACCCCTAGGGGCTGAGGGGTTGGGCCCCCCAAAGGGCATATTTTCTTAAGTTAGCTTTAAAATCCTACTCCTCCTTCATCCTTGGATGGATTTCATCTATATTTAGTGTAAAACATTATTGCGGAAGGATAATCATATTTGATGTCAAATGGAGGCATGGTCCATCCCATCTGGGTTGAGGGATGGGTCACCCACTCTGCGGACCCACAACTTATTCAACAATTCTTAGGCTATTTCTCACTACCTTACACTCATAACCCCCCATCCTTATATCGGAAATTACCCTAACAAACCCAATACCTCTTTTGCTCAGTAGCAAAAACAAAACCATCTGTGGGAAAAAACAACCCACCTCCCCCCACCTATCCACCCATCCCCCATTTAATAAACAACATAGATTGTGTAGATACCCTCCAACCCTGGGGAACTGAGTGCGTGGGCTCCAGAAAGGGCAAATTTTTCTTATTTTTAGCTGGCACCAACTTTCCTGTTTTAAGGCTCTTCAGTCTCCGATCTCTATTGAAAAATTGGTCTATAGGAGTTTTAATTGATGCCAGAACAACATGCAAACATTTTCGTAAAGATTTTGGTATTTCAAGATGGCCGCTGGCCCACTTCCTGTTTTAAGGTTTCAGTCTCCGAACTCAATGAAAATTGGTCTATAGGGGTTTTAATTGATGCCCGAACAACATGCAAACATTTTCGTAAAGATTTTGATATTCCAAGATGGTCGCTGGCCCACTTCCTGTTTTAAGGTTTAAGTCTCCGATCTCAATGAAAAATTGGTCTATAGGGGGTTTTAATTGATGCCGTACAACATGCAAACATTTTCGTAATGATTTTGGTATTCCAAGATGGCCACTGGCCTCCTTCCTGTTTTAAGGTTTCAGTCTCCGATCTCAATGAAAATTGGTCTATAGGGGGTTTTAAATTGATGCCGAATACCATGCAAACATCTTCGTAAAGATTTTGGTATTCCAAGATGGCCACTGGCCCACTTCCTATTTTAAGGTTTCAGTCTCCGAATCTCAATGAAAATTGGTCTATAGGGGTTTTAATTGATGCCCGAACAACATGCAAACATTTCGTAAAGATTTTGTTATTCCAAGATGGTCGCTGGCCCACTTCTGTTTTAAGGTTTCAGTCTCCGATCTCAATGAAAATTGGTCTTATAGGGGTTTTAATTGATTCAGAAGCGGGGAACTTTAGGTAAGGACAATCATATTTTATAAAGGACCAAGGTAAGACCCATGGGCGGATAGTATGGCCGAGGTCCAAAATGGGAGCTTTGCTGAATTTGGCTTTTTTAAATCTGACTCCTCCTTTATTCCTTGAATGGGTTTCGACCATATTTGGATGAAGGCGCTACCAAGTTTGTTCAACAAATGACATTTACCTTTTTCAGAAACTTCACTCATATTCAACTAAGGAGTTCTTGTATTGTTTATATTAATCGTTAACCAATTACTTTATACTGTGACTTTGTTGTTTTGTGCCATGAGTCGGATGACTATTAAGGCCCATGGGCCTCTTGTTTGAATTACAGATACTATAGGTATTAATTGAATAGATGAAAACAAAACAAAAAAGTATAATTATAAATACCAAGTTTACATACCGATTATTACGTCAAATATTGTAAACTACTGAGTTATGATAAAAGAGTTGTGTTACCTCCCTTTCATTTAAAAGTTTTATCCGCTAGGGGTCGGTATTAACTATTTAAAACAAAAAATTTAAAATCATTAGAATAAAGCGTCTTTTATATCAATAAAATTGTGATTTTATTTACATGACATTTTACATATTTTCCCTGCACACAACAGAAACTAGGAATGGAAACTCGTAAAGATTTAGTTTGGTGTTTGCGCGGTTATTTCACTTCGGTTCTTTGTTCATTATTGAAAACTTTTGTGTACACAACGTGCTTTACACGGATAACATTTCTTAGCCTCGACAGCATCCAAACAGGATAACTTCCAGATATCGCCAGATATTTCAAGGTAAGTCTTTGTTGATTCGTATTCAAACTTGTTTTTAAAAGAATGTGTTTATTATATTATATCGCGGTTAGTTATTTAAAAACTATATGTGTAGTCAGTATTATGAGTATGTATACACATAATACATGTAACTTATACAAATTCTCTGATGTGCCTGTATACCATTTGTGTTTTTATTTATGTAATAACGTACCGGCACATGGAAAAATGTATCGTCTAAATCATTATATAGATGTTTAATGTTTTATATTCTGTTTTTCTTTTACAGATGAAAATGCTTACATAAGTCCACACGGAAGTACGTGAAATGGCTCCTACACAAACAGTCTAGGTGGAAGTTGTTGCACCTATTTCATGCGGGATGAGCAGAAGACATTAAAATATTATATAAACACTATATTTTTGTTGTTGATTGTACTTCAAAATACTAGAATAATGAAAATAAACAACGTAACATACAAACGTTGTGAAAACCATTATATGAAAACATTCGTGGGGACGTTGTCAATAAACGTTCCCCAAACTTTCATTTGCAACCTTTTGCAACCTAAATGCAACGTTGCGATCGGACCTAATAAAAACGTCCTCCGGATGTTGTGTGCCCACTGGGATATTTCTAAGCTCAATACTACTGTAGTTTTTGTACAATAAGAAATAAATTTGGCTGGGTGTTCCTTCAGTTTGGACTTTTGAGGATTCCTTGGACACCAAGGTGTAAAATAAGAGACACATACTAAAATCTTGGAAGCCCATTCTAATATTTCCTATGATGTTATATGTCAAATGATTTTATAAACACATTCAGCATTTTCCTTGTTAATTTGATGTTAATGAAAATATCCATTCTTAATGACTATTGTCATCAAGTTCCTGGGACCACAGTATCAGTTAACAAGTATTGTTTTGCAGCAGAGAAAGACAAGAGGCATACTTTTCGATGCCAAAATGTCTTAAATATAGAATATGTCTGTCCTCTAGAAGACTTATCAATATCACCACGTGATTTTTTGAATAAATTGGTCAATTGGTCTACTTTTTACAAGTTTTGTAATTATTCTTTTGTAAAACAGCAAGTTGATTGATATACATTGTATCCGAACTTCAATTCAAACCGGATAACTTGTTAGCTCACCATAGACCATGAAATTGTTTGTACACTTTCTTAACTTCAGGATTGTTTTACAAAATTACAACTGAATTTTTCTACAACATTTTTTATTTTCAAATCCCCATACCTCTGATGAGTATACTAAAACTGTCATTACAAGTGAATCAAATATTTTCAGTTTAAGATGAACAGGAAGAGATACATTCCTTTATTTCTTATAAATAGCAAACACCGATTTAATTGTTTGTTCAGCAGGTTTTTTTCCCTTTCTTTAAAAACGCTACCATTAACATTATTTTCTGTACCTAGATATGTAAACAATTCTTATAAATCTAATTCTGTATTCCATAACATCAACTGGTGTTGTTGTACCGATTTACGTCTTGAGAATATCACAATTTTTATCTTTCTGATATTAAGTTCTAATTTCCATGTTATGCAATATTGTTAAAATTCATGTAACATTTGTTGTAGACCATCAGATATTTCTGATATCATAACAGTGTTATTGGCAAATAATATGATAAAAAGTTTGGGATACATTCCAATATCATATACCGTAAAAACTGGTATAATTTGCGCAGGTACTTTTTAGGGCTGAAAATGCTTAAAAAATCTACTATCAGTATATTTTGCGCATCAAAAAATGGGGAAATACAATGTCCAGGGAGTCCCAAAACCGATGTATGAAGGTGACAATTTCAATGCAAAATATTCCCCATAAATGCTTGACAACTTGCACAAAAAGTGTTGTATTTAGAAGAAATAACATATGAAAACCGCATTGTGTTTGTTTTCTTTTATTGGCCACCGTAACCTGAAACTGAAATATCTAGCAGATGTCCAAAACATCGGCTGTCTGGTCCGCCGTACTCCGTGCACATGTCAATGTTTTGAGATATTACACATGAATAGTAATCAGGAATATTTGAAAAGAGTAGAATATATTTACATAAATTGGCACAATAAGTAATTAGTGTGTTTGAGATCATTAACAATCAACAGTAATCAGCTAGCGGATACGTAGTTTAGCTTGCAACAATCACAGTGTGCATAATTTGTCGAGATTTGTAAGACAAAATATTCTTTTCCACCAGGTAAGATTCTAAGTCATAAAGGTAGATTGAAAATAGGAAGGGAGATAAAATAACCAGATAAATATTTGTAGCGGGATCAGACTGGGTTGATTATCGGTGATCAGGTAGCTCAGTCGGAAGAGCTACATTTTCTTCTCTCTCCTGTTACAGAATTGGCACCCAACTAAATAACCAACGGTTGTGGTGTTTGAAAGGGTCTCGTATGTATTCAAAAAAGGAGGGAGGAGTGTAGCGGGACTGGACTGCGTCGATTATCGATGACCAGGTAGAGCACGGTAGAGCACTCAGCTAGTGTTCGGAGAGTCCCGGGATCGAATCCCGGTCTTGCCGCTACATTTTCTCCTATCCTGTTACATATGGTACCATACTGTGCATGTAGATATTCAAGGTAAATCAACAATGTTCGCTGATCTTGCAGAATTGCCTTACAGTGTTATAATGAATGCAGTAAATGTATGTCTCATTGGTGTGATTGATTTAAAGGCAGTTCATGTGGTGACCGAAAAAAAAGGTAAAATCAATACATTGATAGTCAAGGCGGGGAAAACATAAGACGACCTGTGTTATACAAATTAATGTTTAATTGATTTTCATTAAATTGTCTCGAAGGTGATGATTAGTGTGTTATGAACGATAAGCTTAATATGTTTTTGACAAAAAATATACCAGCTAATGTCATATTGTGTTTTAAATTTAAATTATCTTTTATTTATTCATTTCATTTCATTTCAAGCATGTACATGTCATAGAATATAAACAAATGTCAGGTATATGCTTAAATCATATTACAGTTAAATTCACAATAAGGAATTTGAAGATGATGATAGTAATTTTTTCGGATTGAAAATTATTACAATATTAAGCTTCCACAGTTGAAAATTACTTCTTTTTGTTCACACAATTCTTCTCCTATACTGTTTCCAGTTGAAATGATACATGCATGCCAAGGATGATCTCACTTATAAATCCTTGATGCATGCTGACATTCTGTAAAACATAAGGAAACAATAAATGTGTTAACAGATTAATTACTGAAAAGGCTAATATCATATAATTAAACATTTTAATCATAAATACCAATACCAGCATAGAGGAAATATTATTGAAGTTTAATTCCCGCTGTTCTTCAGTCCTCCTGTTCTTACATGTAAGAGTTTTGTCCTTCATAAATTGTTTGTAATATAGCAGTTGTTATATAATGTGCACAAAGAAGTATAAATATACACACGTATGCATGGGTACAGTGGTAAATTAATAAGTTATACAGAAAATGATGGTGCTGATCATGAAAAGCGTAAAGTCTATTTTGTTGAGTGAAAAGTTAAAAAAACTAACATTGTTCACACCCTAAGATGTAATCGCACTAAAAACAGTGATCATGTGGGCTTTTGTGCGATTGCATTTCTAAGACTGTGCCAGGTGGTAGAGATTAGTTCCGTTCGAGTGATCACACAATGCAAGTGAGAGTCGGGAATATGTTTATGTAAGTTTTAATTGCTAATCTCTGATGCTTGTTGGTAAAATATAACTCAGGATAATTGCTAAACAATTCACAATTAATTTCTCTACATTTGTTACAGATTGAAACAGCTTTTTAAGTGGCGTTTTACGGAAGAATTATGAAAAAGAAATCGGCATTTTCGTCGATCTAGTAGTCCAAAAAATATCACTTCGAGTTATATGAACATTCCATATATGATTTATGTCATTCGGCCAAAAATTTACTTTGTATTACCCAGTTTAATGAATATGCTGTATGTATATGATCAGAACGTCAAGCTCCTGTGGTGAAAATAACTAAAATGTTTTAAAAGTATGGTTTAGTGGTAATCTCTGAACGTACTTTAGTATATGGATATAATCTGATATTTATACATGTGCTTATAAAATTATCGATAATTATGGATGTGGTAAATATTCATACCTTATTAACTGCCGTTAGTTTTAAGATTACGCCACCTTGGACATCTACAAAATGTTCACCGTCTGTCACGTACTATTTTATCATTAGACCAAGTTTGTCCAAAATTTTGTTAGAGTTGTCTTTCTTCCATTGTAGTTCCGGATGAAGGCCATGTGCCATAACACAGCCGTGATAAATGCATCTCCATTTCGCCATGAAATGTATTTGCTCCGAGACAAATTTGATTCAAATTACAAAATTCATTAAGGTATCAATTTTGATGTTCGAGGTGAAATATTGATTTCATTTTTTTCCGTTGCGGGATAACTGTCACTAATAGGGAGTAAACGACTGGGGGGAACCAGCTTCGGAGCGAAGCATTTTTGGGACGAAACGTCTTCATTCATTGTAAACACCATTTTGGGAACGAAAAGTCTAGATACTTTGTAAACAATTCAGGTGAAAATTTTCAAACAGAAGATCTTTTGGATAGTGTATATAATAAGGATATAAAAGCCGTAATATACTATTCCTATTTCAACGTTACAGATACGCTTATATCGGTAACTTTCATATTCAAAATTTGCTATTTAAAATTCCCGGTAAAATCAAAGTTGTTGAATACACTGCCGCTAGGAGCGCTAGTATCTGCGAGCAATTTCTAAGCCAATCATATTGAGGAAATTGACTGTAAGAGAATTTTGCAACCACGATCACAATTTGGGGAAGAAGCTATTAGTTTGCCATTGACTTGTATAATTACTTTTAAGTAGTTGTCTCTTGTCGTTATCGTTGGCATACTGCTAGCATCATATCAAATGCAGCTTTAACTTTCTTGTCATAATGTTTGTTTTATCCCTTTTTATTTGTGTTTCAGGTGGGGTATTGTGACCCATGGTTGCATCGATGGATTCTCACGCCTGATCACATACCTGAAATGTGGGCCAAACAACAGATCTGCAACTGTATTGGACTTGTTTTTAGGTGCAGTCCTTGAGTATGGTTTGCCATCTCGTGTTAGATCTTATGGCGGTGAAAACATTCAGGTGACATTGTTCATGAACTTGGTGCGTGATGCTGGACGCAACAGTTACATTACCGGACGGATTGAGAGGCTGTGGAGGGATGTGCAGACTAATGTGGCTGAGCAGTTCTACCACAGGTTTTACAGAATGGAGGATAGAGGTATTCTGGACCCATCCCAAGACTACCACATTTGTGCCATTCAACTAGTGTTTGTGTCAGACATTAATCAGCAGTTAAATGAATTCCGTCAGGCCTGGAATCGGCATCAGTTGAGGACAGAAGGAAATTGGTCACCAGAACAGATATGGATGGATGGCATGATTAGCGACACAGACGGACACACTGCTGTCAAAGAACTGGGGGATCCGTTCACCATGGATGATGTAGAGGTCAAACTACAAACTTTTGGTTTATCTGGGAGGGATGTTAAGTTGGTAGATGATAGTGAATGTGTTGTGTTGCGGAATTGGGGTAGTCATTCCAGAAGCAACCAATGATGGTAGTCATTCCAGAAGCAACCATGATGGAACTGCAACTGCATCTTCATGAACTGCAGTCTCTTGAGAAAAAGTACACTTGGTGTGTGTCAAGACTGCAACAGTTGGTTCTTTAAAGGGACATGAACCTTA
Organism: Argopecten irradians; assembly: GCF_041381155.1. Lineage (NCBI taxonomy): Eukaryota > Metazoa > Mollusca > Bivalvia > Pectinida > Pectinidae > Argopecten > Argopecten irradians. The sequence continues at coordinate 15,390,236 of NC_091149.1, read as the reverse complement.
AATAAGTTGTTCGGTATGCTTAGACATGGTTTTCAGATGTTTATTGGATATTTCATTACAATGATTGGTTATCTAAAACGACGGGAAAACAGGGGGAATACCTACCTCAAATGTGATAAAAATAGACCGTCATATCATATCACAGAATATTGATACTGTCTTCTGGCGCGCGCGGGGTATTTTATACAAAAATGGCGACTCCATGCTGCAGCCAGACAGGAGCGGAACCCAAGTGACGTCCTCGGGCAATTAGAGGTAAAATGGGCGGTGTGTTGACTTCCTATGCGTAAGAACATCCATACATGTGAATTTTATTTTACTTGTTACCTTGTATCTTCATCCCATACTAATATGTAAGTATTATCTTCGAGTCGATTTGACTGCCGGTGTTCATACAGATTAGTACCCTCATTTCTATAAGTAGTTATTAGGCCTAGGGCCTACATGTTTTACACAATCTTTATTTAAATTGAAATGAAGTCATTTGAAGTCTTTTAATGATAAGAATGCCTTTATAAATCTTAATTAGAGAATGGCTCGAATCTTCTAGAAAATGAACAGGTACTAGTAAATGACCATGGTACCAGCATGTCAGTGATAACAACCCCCGCTACTCCCCCTCCACCCCCACCAACTAGCTATAGGCCTACCAGTACCCACAGGGGTTCGTTACAAATGATACGATTTATAGATGAGTTATGGGTAGCACATGGAACATACACATGTGCTGTTCCCATATCTCTTTGCTGTATATCGTTTGTAATAAACCCATGTGGCCTACCCATGAACCACACACACAAACATCATATTTTCAATTTTTCATATATATTAATTTCATCATTAATCAGAGTGTCTTGTTACAGAATACACGGTGTTAAACACACCAACAGTTATAAACATGAAAGCGATTTCGGGGACGAACTTCAAGGGGCAGTTTAAAAATTAGGACATAAACTACAACAGACAGATTGGCATGTCAAAAATAATGAATATTAAATGTAGGCCTAAATAGATATGAAGTCTCCTATGCTGGTATGGAAATTGTTTTACAAAAATTTTCATGGCGAATAAGGAACATGATGTAAAGGAAAATAACGTTATTTCCCTAATATTTGGAGAGCTTGCATCATATTTATATTCTGTCTACTAGCGTTCAAACACTCCAAATGACGATAAAACTATGAAGTATAGATTGGAAACATTTTAAACTACATCTTTTATATTCAACTTATTATTTAAAGCTATGATAATTATCAGGATAAAAATTGTTTGCAGGGCAGTCCTCAAATAGTAGTGAAATATGGGAGAGGGGCATTATTTCCTACGACATCGGTTACTATGCAAGTGATGATTTTACATCATTTTACGGATCTCTTTTTAATCCTCTGTAACTCCTCTTGTGATTGGCTGATAGAAGGGAGTTTTCTGGTTATTTTGGTTATCGTAATAGATGATTGGTTGAGATACTTTTGTACTAAATATAGTTCAAATAGCGGCGGGCGAGGAAACTTTCACCATGTACGCTGGGAAAACGGTATTTTTCTGCATAGATGTTTGGTAATGTTTCATTGATTCCCATCTTTATATGTCAATAAATCTTGTGGTAAACGTATTTGATATTTAAAACTAAATTTCAAGGGTAATTATGTCAAATGCTTCAAATTTACATGGTTTAATTAGGTTCATGTCCCTTTAATTTAAGAGTTCTCATCTTGAAATCACAGCATATTACATAAGATGTGTCTTAAATTATTATGTTGTCCAGTTTAAACTTAGTTTATAATGTCAATATATTGATTGTCATCATTTCATATGCAATCATCAATGTAAATCTATCAGATATGACTTTGTTTAGTCTTTGAAATTATTCTATTTTAACTTACCTTGCTTTAGTACCAAATGTTATGTATATTTTTTTACAACTATAGTATGTTTGGTTATGAGAAATGACAAACATTTAATGAATTATAAATTATAATGTTGTCCGGTTTCAACTTAGTTTTGAATGTCAATATATTGATTGCCATTATTTCATATGCATTCAATGTAAATCTATCAGATATGACGGTTTGTTTAGTCTGTGATATTAAGAGTCATGTCTTAATTGCACTTATTCTATTATGATTTCCAGTTATATCAATATAATTAGCAAATAATGTTATTGGTCAAGTATGATTTGTATTGCGATCTTATTCCTGATTAAATCTTCTATTTTTAACTCACCTGGCCTAGTGGAGAGGCCTTTATTCAGTCCCATACGTACTAAAAAAATACTGTAGTAAGTTGCATGATTTGTTTTTGTTTGTTTGTTTGAGTTTTACGGCCCATCGACAACTAAGGTCATTTAGGCCGAACTACAAGTCATGCATTAATATCAGGATAAAAGTTCAGGGTAAGAAAAAGCAAGTAAGGACTAAAACACAGATTGTAAACGTTAATTTGATAAAAAAAGGTTTGCATGGGATAAAATAAATTTGGCTAAAACACATGAGAAGAAACGATGAAATGTTGAGTTGATACGATGTATGATGAGAAAACGTTCATATTTTGCTTAAAATACCGATCTCTTTGAGATAATTAAAAATATGATTATGTCTCACGGCATGAAACAAAGTGTACATGTCGGAGACATCGTAGTATTTATCTCGTATGTGTTTAAAATCAATACAATGCAATAAAATATGCTCCACTGTGAGAGGAGAATCACATGCATGGCATGTAGGAGGATCCTCCCCTCTCAATAGATAGGAATGTGTAAAATATGTGTGTCCAGTTCGGAGCCGAGAGAGAACAACTTCCTCTCTGCGGTCTCTCCAACTGGACAGTTTAGGATTAAGTGTAGGTTGAATTTTAAACAGTTTATTGTTTGTTTCGGTAGACCACCTTTGTTGCCAATGGTGTTTGATGGCTGACTGAATTGAAGGTTTGATGTCGGTGTATGGTAGTTTCAAATCTGTTTGTGCTAGGCGAAGAGCAGTCTTAGCTGCTTTATCAGCCTGTTCATTCCCCTTTATACCCACATGACTGGGAATCCAGAGATAAGTAATTTGAGTTTTAGAAGATAATCGAAATGTTCGGATTAAAAGATTTTGGATTAGAGTATTTCTAGGGCTTCTTGATTTCAAAGCCTGAAGAACCGAGAGAGAGTCTGAACAGATGATTGCCTTTTCAATGCGGTGTTCTTCGATATGGTCAAGTGCCAGACCGATAGCACATGCTTCCGCAGAGAAAATGGAGGCAATATCCGGGAGTCGGATAGAGGAGCAGTGATTAGATGTACAGCAGTGTAGATCTGAACATGGTCAGGGAAAGCCCTAATGCACTCCCGAAAGGAGGATTTGTGTTCTTCGGGTAATGCACTGGATTTTGCCCTCTCATGTAGAGAAATTGATATCAGGTGTTTGAATGAGCCATGGTGGTACATCCGATACGGTGTACTCGTCAATGGTGTCGAAAGTTATATCAAGTTCCAGCAAAATTTTGAAATTCTGATGCCAAATGTTGGTATGAGCTTTTGATTCTGTGTAAATATTTCTTGGTGTTGTGGATTGAATACAAGGTTAAATGCAGGATATTTGGGGTTGGATTTCAGTTGAGCAGCATACTGTAAGGATAATTTCTTCCGTCGATCGTCTAGAGATGGCTCATTAGCTTCCACATGGAGACTCTTCACAGGTGTTGTTCGAAAAGCTCCAAGTGCCAGACGCAGTCCCTGATTCTGTATAGGGTCAAGCATCTGTAGATAGGAGCTGCGAGCCGATCTGTAGAGCCGTAGTCAAGTTTTGATTCTAATAAGTGCCCGATAGGAGCTGCGAGCCGAGCACTTATCCAGATGTTTGACAATAGAGGTAGTCAATCAAATATTAGTTTTGATCTAATTCCAGTGCCCATTGTGTGGTTTTCGTTTTTGACAGAAGTGCATACAGACAGTTTTTGATCTTGAAAATCTGAAGCCATTTTCGTCAGCCCAATTTTGTAATTTGCCTAAACATTGTTGTAGTTGTCGTTCTATAGTGTGCATGTTTTTTGATCTGTAACAGATCAAGAAATCATCCACAAATAGAGACCCTTCCGTAGATTGGCCAAGACATTTGGTTATGCTGTTAATTTTTAGTCCAAAAAGTGTGACGGACAAGATACCACCCTGAGGGACGCCCATCTCCTGTGTTTCTGTTTCTGAATAAGTTGAACCCGTTCGAACTTTGAAATGCCTGTCAGATATAAAATTTGATATAAACTTTGGCAAATTACCACGTATACCGATATCATGGAGATCGTTCATGATTCCATATTGCCAAGTTGTGTCGTATGCCTTTTCAAGGTCAAAGAATACGGCCACAAGATGTTCTTTCTTGGCAAATGCTTCTCGTATAAATGTTTCTAGTCTAACTAAGTGGTCTACCGTTCCCCTGCGGTTTCTAAAGCCGCTTTGCAAAGGACTTAAAATATTGTTTGATTCCAGGAACCAAACTAATCTGGTATTTATCATACGTTCTAGAGTTTTACAAATACAACTCGTCAATGAAATAGGACGATAGTTATTGGCATCAGTAGCATCTTTCCGGGCTTCGGAAGGGGTATAATAGTAGATTCCTTCCAAGACTCAGGGAATTTTGCCAGAAAGAGTAAACTTGATTAAATATAGTTAAAAGACATTTTAGTGAAGTCCTGGATATTGTCGGTAATTGTTTTAAAAAAACATATATGGAATTTCGTCTGGTCCAGCTGCCGAGTCCTTTGATTTCTCAAGGGACTCGAGCAATTCTGGTATCTCGAAAGGCCTATTGTAACTTTCACTATTGGAGGATTTAAAATTAAGACGTCTCTTTTCCTTTTCCTTTTAAATTTTTGAAATTTTTTGGAATGATTTTTGATGGATGAATTTTTAGCAAAATTTTTGGCAAAGGCGTCAGCTATTTCGGATTTTGAAGAAAATATTTTATTTTTGTTAATGAGGTGGGAGGATGGTGTTGCTTTTCTTTTCCCACTGATTTTCCAATCATTTCCCAAACTTTCTTCGAAGATGTATTGGAGTTAATTTTTGAGACGTACTCTTTCCAAGTACTTTCTTGTCGGATTTGATAGACCTTCGAGCTTTTGCTCTCCAAATTTTAAAATTGTTATAGTTTGAGACGGTTGGCGAAGCCAAGTACCGCCTCAGAGCTGAATTTCTACCAGATCTATTGATAAATGAATCATTTGAGAGACGAAACTTTGTAGGTTTTGGCACGGATTTTGGTATGGTTTTTGTAGCGATAGAAGTGAGCGCTTCTGTGAAAATTTTTAATGGGTCATCGAGGTTCAAAAATTTTATCCTCAGATGAGCTCCTCTGCGCACAAATTTTTAAATTGAACCCAGTCCGCCTTATGTAGATTCCAACGAGGAATAGGGCTCCTCAAGTTTTTGGTGACCCAGATGTTTTTAAGTATAATTGGAAAGTGATCGCTCCCACAGAGATCACCGTTGACCATCCAATCATAATCCAGAAGAATTGATGGATGGCACAACGATAAATCAATGTGGGTAAGCGAGCCAGAGGCAGGGTGTAAATATGTTGGGGCATTGGTGTTATAAAGACATAAGCTGTTTTTTATTAATAAAATCTTCGATACGTCTACCTCTATCGTCAGTGCCTGGGGAGCCCCAGAGGCTATTATGACCGTTAAAGTCACCCATGATAATATATATGGCACTGGTAGTTGTGATACGATGTTACTCAGTTCATCACAACTAAATGGAGTATTTGGAGGTAAATATATAGAACAGACTGTTATTTTTCGGTGAAGAGTTGCGCTTATAGCAACAGCTTGTAAGGTGGTATTTAGCTGAATGTGTCTGTGAGGAACGTTTTTATGCACCGCCACCGCCACACCACCTGATGGGCGGCCACCTGTTGTTGGAGTTTTGGTGTATAGTGTAAATTGTCGGAGATTGATGGTGTCTTTCAGCATTATTTCTTGAAGGCAGAATATGGATGGGTTTTTTGTTTGTATAAGATGTTTTAATTCTTCTATGTTCGCTTTAAATCCGCGTATGTTCCATTGTATGATAGTGTTTGTCTCTATGTTGGTCCCTGAGGATAGTTTGTCGGACCGACAGGACTACTTGAAGTAGGTTGTTTGGTGGCGATAAATGTGTTGTCACCAAACTCGCTGTCGTCCGATAGAACATCATAGATGTTCCGTCCAAGGATAGGGTCATCTGATCCCTTACTGGGTTTGTTGTTTAGTGCAGGGAGCCTCGCCAGCTTTACCTTGGTGGTTTTTGTCTGGCGTTGCTCCTGCGGTGGTGTATTTGCTGGTCGCTTGGCTTTCTCAGGGAGTTTTTTTTACGTCAATAGACGGTGAAGATGTAGCACGTCTATGACGAGCGGCGGTAAACTTTTTTTCTAATGTTCGGTGTTTTGTGTTGTGTAAGTTCCTGGAGACGCCGGTGGATTGGCGTTTTAGCTCCAGGTGGTTTTTTTGTGGTTTTTTGTTGTGGTTTGTGTTGGGGCTTATATGGACCAGACTTGAACCTGTTCGGGTCCCCCATGATTATTTTGCAGGTCTTAGCATCAGCCATATCTGGGACATCATTGTCCCAGTTAGGCTTGTCAACCAAGGCCTGGACCGACGCATGTTTGACGGTGACACTGTCAACAGGCGTCTTTGCGCGGGTGATCTGAGCATAGGTTGCCACATTCAGGTCTGAACGCTCGACTATCCTCCTAGCCTCGGGGAAAGAGACACCTTGGGTATATTTGACCCGTAATATCTCCCTCTCCCGAGTCCAGGCGGGACAGGTGCGAGCAGACGCAGCATGGTCACCCCCGCAATTGACGCAGTGACGGTTGACAATGTCACATTCGTCTTTTTCGTCGTGACCTTCACGGCCACAGTACTGACATACCATTTTCCGTCTACAATTGTTCTCATGATGGCCGTACCTCTGGCAGTTACGGCACCTCAATGGATTAGGGATGTAGACAGTGACATTGTAACGTTGGTATCCAACAGTTACGCTCTGTGGTAATGTTGGTGTAGCGAATGTTAAGATAAAAAGTGTGTGTTGGGACCAAGCTCCCACTTTTTCTCGTCATGATGCGTTCTAACATGAGAGACCGGAATGTTCTCCTCTTGGAAGTATGACAGTATGTCAGCCTCATTGTCATTGCGCAAGGCTGGGCACCTGATTACCCCCTTGCTGCAATTTTTAATGATGAGTGTGGTTTTACACACACACTGAGGCCGGCAAAACTGTTTGGTTTTTCCAAGGAGGTTCTCCGCTTGTTGCTTGCGGAAAACCTCTATTAGGAGATCACCCGATCCCAAAGGCTTCACAGATTTGACATCATCCAGCAATGCCTTTGATGCCCTTTCGCAATATTAAGGGTGATAAACCTGCAGTGGTCTTGCCACTCTGTGTAGAGGACATGACCAGAAACTGTGGGAATGTGTTTGTTGTACCGCTTTTTGTTTGTTGATTTGTGGTTGATTCCTTTTGGGGAGATTTTGGTTGTAGTTCATTTTGTTTGTTTTTGGAAGCCATCTTTTAGAGTTTATTACAATTCGCTAGCTGTGCCCCCACCCACCTCGGAGCCCAACAGGGGACACTCATGATGACATGGATATCTAATGTCAAAGCGTCCAGGGTTACACAGATAGTATACTCGGAAGAATATTTTCGAACAAACATAATTCAAATCAAGCTTGCGACAGCACGCTCGCAAGATTGTGTACACCTGCAAGATCGATCAGAATCAAGACAATCCAAATTAAACTCACGATTGACCCTAAGCCACCGCCTTCTTGGAGATCTACGAACCAAGGGCTCGGCATGACCAGCCGATTGATAATACAGGGCCCATATTACCTCTCGTCTAACCGGAGTCTGAAGCCAAAGTAGTGTGTAGCAGTAAAAAAAGGAAGAAAAAAGAGCAAAACCTATTCAACCACCAGGACCTTCTTCCCCCGGATACGAGATGCAACCCACGGCAAACAGGTTGGCTCAAATTGGAGCTACTGTGAAAGCCTTCAGCTACACTGATATCACGCGGATGCACATCACACCCCCAAAAGTGGTGCGCATCCGCATGAGAAACAGTGCACCCAGTCTCGGGACGTGGGACCAGCTGGAGACCACAGTTTCATGACTGTTATATTTCCGATACATTTAGTCTGAGAATTTTTCGGGGATAGGGCATGCCATATATCGCTTACATTATTTAAAGAAATAATATTATCACACAACTTTTTTTTTGTGCTCAAACAAGTTTAGCTGATATGATAACCTCTCCCCCTAAGTGAGGACAGGAGCATTGAAGATGACAAATACCTGGGTTTCTAAAAGCAAATCTGTTTTCAAAAATAAGTTAGCAAATCCAGGTATCTCAGTGACATACATTTTTTCCAGTTCTTTTTTCCCGTCTAAAGCTCATGCAAGATTTAATTGAAAAATGTTGTTAGTAATATAACTTCAAAACTGAAGAAATAATGTATAAATTTGTTATTTGTTACTGTTACAAATGATAAAAAATATTGTTCCTAATTAAGCGGTGGAATCTTTAGAAACATGTTACAGCGCTCAAGTTTCCATGTAAACCTTGCTGGAGAAACAATTATCGGTGTAAGTTAACTGTTTTTTACACTTATTGGAGTTTTGTTGTTATTCTGTATTCAGTTTTTAGCAAGTTAATGATTTAATATAGCATGTGATCACAGAGTGTCAACTTTTGTTTTGTATGTACCGTGTTTTGACTGTAGGTCGATACACGATATCATGATGAATTCAATTGAGGCATTTCAATCGAAAATTAATTCAATTAAATCGAAGTGAATATTTATAGCCCCGGTTTGCTCAAAAGTTGAAAACAAAGTTGTAGGCAAAAATGATTTCATTATAACTGAAATAAATTCTTCCCATGTAATATTTCCATATAAAACATTGGAGCATGGAATTGGAGGCCAACTACAATGTACCGTTACTAAAACTGCTATTAATTTTAAACTGGAGAATGTATTTGACAATAGATAATTTTGTCAGTGTGCTTGTGATTGTAAGTGATATACATGCCTATGTAATTTTATTGGTTGATTCGTGACAATGATGGCAATTATTTATACTAGAGCCATACGTTCAATAAGGCAAAATTCGACACAAGTGACACTTTTGTAAAGGTGCACTATGCCAATTCCCGATTTATAAATCAAACATGTATGAAAGAATACATATCAACCATTTATTTCAAATCAAGTTTGAGGATTGGTCAATTATTTTGCCAAGTGTTAGAAATGACTTAAAGTCAATTACATAAGGCAAAGTTTCCATTAGCAATGTGACTTAGTAGAAGGTTGGCTATTTTTATGAAAAGATGTCACCTATCAACCGGATGCTATATGCATGAAAGATATATTATGATATTAATCGTTGTGCTTTCCACTAGCATTCAAGCTATTTTCTTCCTTTATAGAATGTCTTTATGGAACCAAAAATTTTAACTTGAAAATTAAATTTTGTAGGCATAAGTGATTGAAGAATCCCATAAAAACTAAGAAGTCAAATGTTTTGAAACATTAGTTACATGATAAACTAGAACATTTACTTATGTTAAAAATTACCAGTAACATCATTTCTGATGTAGATAACTTGATTTAACAGAAACATTGTCATGGTGATGTCTAATTTGCATTTAGTTGAAATTTAAATGGCTAACTCACCAGATATTCAGACAAAATATTAATTTATTCTTTATTTAAAAAAAAAATAAAATTATGACTAAACTGGTTTATTAACAATGTACAATTTAAGCACGTAAATGTTCACACCTGACTAGATATAATTTTTAAAAGTAATACTTACCATTACATTATAAGGTCAGCCATGACGTTCACCATCATGTCCTATAAGTTAATAAATCTAGGTAGCATTTACAGAAAATAGTGCTAATTATTAATTATAGTAATGAATTTAATACCAAATATTCTACTAATTTGTAGTCCAAAGTATTTGCTGTATTTGCAAGTAATAAACACCCAACACTAGGAAGCAATCTAGGAGCATTCGAAAAGCTTTAGATTGTGATTTCATAATTTTAAAACAAATGCATTAAAAGGAAAATCAACATTGAAACTTCAAAACCTTGCATTGTGTTAAAATTTGCAATTAAAAGTCCTTATTAAAACCCTTAAGTTTTATTGTTAATTATAAGGAAATAAAATCCCTGCTATACCAATCATCTAGCAAAGTACAATTCGTGCATTATATGTGATCAGAAGTTTCTCAATTACCAAAAAAATGCAAAAAAACCCTAAAAGCATAGTTTGATTTGGTATCTTTTTATATTTGTATTAGTCATGAAGTTAAGTAAGTTTAAAGTTAAAGAGTTAAAGTGCTTAAAGTCAACCATGTAAATAGATATTACCATTAAAGAAACATTTAGTATGAAATGGTCAAAAAAGAATCTGAAACTGATAGACATTAATTTATATTGCAAAATCCTGAACAAACTGTCCTCCCATCTGGCTAATTAGTGTAACGTGTTTTACATTCCCAACCTCTCACTTTCATATCAATTTTAAAAATGTGTGTTAACGCGCAGGGGCTTTCCCCATAATTTTCTTGGTAAACTGGACTGAAAGAATTTACTAGTGTCGTTTTTAATATGTAAAATTTTGTTTTGGACGGCTAATTTGAATGCGTGTAACAGTTTTTCAAACAGGTAGACTGAAGAACTATACACTTTATGAATTATCCAGTGGTAAAATTTCAGCCACTTCAAATGAAACAACTACATCCAATGGGGAGAAATTTTTATGATCTAAGATTGTCAATGGCCCCAACAAAAATGAAATTGTTACAACTGTTCTTTCTTTCAACATATCCCCCCCACTTTTCAAAGAAAGTCCCCTTAAAACGTGGATCATTCTAACAATGACAACATGTTTATCAAAAGCATTTTGTGTCATCTGAGGGTATGATAATGGTGCAGGATGTAATCACATATATATCATTGCACCTTTAATTTTCATAATATAACATTTATTAGCACAAGGTTACAAATGCCATTTTTAAGAATGTTTTTCAAACACCATTATAAGTAATGTTTTTAAGCCACTAAGTCACATTTTAATCAAACATTGATGATTTGGTTCCTGATTGTGTTTTCCCTTTAAACATGACTTTGTTGTTGTATTTTGAGTGACATTAGTTCAAATCCACAAAGACATCAAGTTTTAATGCATTGGATGAAATAATCATCTAATAAAATTGTATTTGATTAAGACAATTTTTTGTATATTATCAAAACACAAACTTTTTCGTGTATAAATTCAAAATATTATACGTATTATGCTGAATGGTAATTGTGACATCAAAAAACCATTTGTGTGTCAGGAATAAAATATCCTCTAGGGCAGAAGATCTTTATGTGTACCTTAAGGGTCAACCATTATTATTTTATCTTAAGGGTTAAAAGATTTTTTGACCATAAGTTTATCCATTTTTTGATACCAAAGCCGCAAATGCGAAAAACAGTTGTTTGACCTTAATGATCAAAGAATTTTTTGACATCTTAAGGTCAGCACTTGTAATGGGTTAATGTAAGAAATGAAAAAAAAGCCTACTATCACAGATTTTATGAAGTTTATTTTGACAAGTTTTTAGTTTAAGTTTTATTAATTTCTAAACACCTTGGTATTTTTTACATCCGCAGCATGAACTTTAAGTTCAAATTTGTATTCCTAGTATACCTACAATGTATTTGGAGCTTTGGTTTATATTTGTACAGTTAAGAATTAGCTCGTGACGTTGAGTACATCTTAAGCTATCTTCAACATTGATAAAGCTTAATGTTTTCATTAAAATTGTTTCACTGATAAATTTTATATTGTCAGGATAGCATTACTTTTTACTTGGCTACAAAGTTAAGAATTAGCACAAATAATAGCCATCAGATGCCATTACGTATCATATTTGAAACAAATATTTTCCAGAGTTGATATCGCTTCACACAAAGTATTTTATTGTAACTTTCAAATTAATTATGTTTTTGAATCACATGGTCCTATATTGTTTCTTCAGTTTAAAAGTCGTCATAAGGTCATTTAAATACTTACCTTCTTATTTCCCCTATTGACTACTTTAATTACCTTTTTTAATCCTTCAACCATTCTTTCCCTGTTTTTTAATCCGAAAGGGTCACAATTGGACAATGTTTAGCCATGGCTCTTCCCCAGTTCAAGACAATTAATTTAACCTTCCAAAATTAATTTTTATTCAATCCATTGCAGCAACCTCCTAAATTAGACACGAGTAGCGGATGTATTTACAATTTACCTCTACCTTTCCCCAATAAGGGATTCACCCAATATCCTATGTTACCCTTTCCGGGGGATCTAATATCTGTCAAATTTATTACAAGTCTTTCCCCCTGAACCATTTTAAAACGAAGGCCATGTTTCATATGACTGGCCAAAGTTGTATAGTTTCTTTTCACCCTACCAATCAATCCATGAGATGTACTTAACAAGTAGCGAATAACAGGATTTAGTCAAGGGATCTAGATTCCCATTGTTTTTGGCCCCGATAACATCCTGATACCCCGGGGTTGTCATGCCAAATTTAAGTAAATGCAAGCTGTTCCCCATTTGCCCTATGTCAAGGTTATTTGGTTTTTCATTTGGATATAAAACCATGCAGAAACTTAGGACAAGTAAGTTTTATAATCACTTTACCTCTATGTCCCCTATTGTATATGCCCCTCAGCCATCCCGAAATCATAATTGGAATCAGAATGCCAATATTTATACAAGTTCATGTTCACTCTTCCCCAAAATATTATGTAGATCTTGGAAACTCTTTTCAATGTTTACAATTCATGCAGAACTCTAGACAAGTATTTTATACAGGAAAAACCTCTATTCTTTAGGAAAATGTACCCCGCCCCTCCTGTAATATTACATAGGGGATCAGAGCCAAAATTTATACAATTCTGTTCCCTAGGGCCAAGGTTCTAAATGGCCAAATTTGGTAAAAATCCAAACGCATAGAAACTCTAGACAAGTAAAAATTTTCATAGGATATATCTCTATTTGAGTCCCCCTATTGGCCCCGCCACCTTTTGGGCGATTACTGAAGTCAATTCACATTGCCAAAATGGTTTAATAAAGCCTTGGAGGAGTTCCCGAATCCCACAAGGACAAAGTTATCATAATCCCATTAAGGACTTGAGGGTATCCCTAAAGTAGTTTTACAATCCATGCAGTAACTTTGACTGGAACAAGTAGTAAATAATTAGGGTATGAACTATCCATTTCCCCTAAATTAGGGCGCCCTCCTGCCCCTTCAATTATCATCAAGCCAAAATGGTATAAAGTTATGTTCAATTCAGCTAAGGATTTTTGTGACCAAATTTGGTTACCAATCATGCAGTAACTCGATGGTAAGCGATTTGTTCAGGAAAACTGTTGTGACGGACATGACGCCGGGCCCATGACATAATTTAAAACTGCCTTAGAGCCAGTGAATAAAAACAAGAGGCCCATGGGCCTTTACGGTCATCTGACTCATGGCACAAAACAACAAAGTCACAGTATAAAGTAGTGGTTAACAATTAATATAAATAATACAAGGAACTCCTTAGTTGAATATGTAAGTTTCTGAAATAGGTAAATGTCATTTGTTGAACAAACTTGGTTGCCCTTCATCCATATATGGTTGTAACCCATTCAAGGATTAATATAAGGAGTCAGATTTTAAAGCCAAATTTCAGCTAAGCTCCCAGTTTGGACCTCCGCCGTACTATCCCCATGGGTCTTAGCCTGGTCCTTTATAAAATATGATTGTCCTCACCTAAAGTTCCCCCTTCTGAATCAATTAAAACCCCTTTAGACCAATTTTCATTGAGATCTGAAATGAACCCCAACACAGGAAGTGGGCCAGCAGCCATCTTGAAATACCAAAATTTTTACGAAAATGTTTGCATGTTGTTCGGCATCAATTAAAACCCCTATAGACCAATTTTCATTAAGATCAGAGACTGAAACCTTAAAACAGGAAGTGGGCCAGCGGCCATCTTGGAATACAATAATCTTTACGAAAATGTTTGCACGTTGTTCGGCATCAATTAAAACCCCTATAGACCAATTTTCATTGAGATCAGAGAGTGAAACCTGAAAACAGGAAGTGGGCCAGCTAAAATTAAGAAAATTTGCCCTTTTGGGGCCCCACCCCTCAGCCCCTAGGGGTCGGACCAGGCTCATTTATATAAAATATGATTGTCTTCCCCAATGATGTTTAACACCAAATATAAATGAAATCCATCCAAGGATGAAGGAGGAGTAGGATTTTAAAGCTTAAAATAAGAAAGTTTGCCCTTTTGGGGCCCCATCCCTCAGCCCCTAGGAGTCGGACCAGGCTCATTTATATAAAATATGATTGTCCTTGCCCAATGATGTTTCACACTAAATATGGATGAAATCCATCCAAGGATGAAGGAGGAGTAGAAGGTTTTAAAGCTTTAAAATAAGAAATTTTGCCCTTTTGGGGCCCCACCCCTCTGACCCTAGGGGTCAGACCTATCTCATTTATATATATAAAATATGAAAGCCCTCCACACCCCCCCGTACATAATGATTTTCACACACTAAATATGGATGAAATCCATCCAAGGATGAAGGAGGAGTAGGAATTTAAAGCTAAAATTAAGAAAATTTGCCCTTTTGGGGCCCCACCCTCAGCCCCTAGGGGTTGGACCAGGCTCATTTATATAAAATATGATTGTCCTTCCCAAATGATGTTTCACACCAAATATGGATGAAATCCATCCAAGGATGAAGGAGGAGTAGGATTTTAAAGCTAAAATTAAGAAAATTTGCCCTTTTGGGGCCCCACCCCTCAGCCCCTAGGGGTCGGACCAGGCTCATTTATATAAAATATGATTGTCCTTCCCAAATGAAGTTTCACACCAAATATGGATGAAATCCATCCAAGGATGAAGGAGGAGTAGGATTTTAAAGCTAAAATAAGAAAATTTGCCCTTTTGGGCCCCACCCTCAGCCCCTAGGGGTCAGGACCAAGGCTCATTTATAAAATATGATTGTCCTTCCCCTAATGAAACTTTCAACCAAATATAGATGAAATCCATCCAAGGATAAAGGAGGAGTAGGATTTTAAAGCTAAAATTAAGAAAATTTGCCCTTTTGGGGCCCCACCCCTCAGCCCCTAGGGGTCGGACCAGGCTCATTTATATAAAATATGATTGTCCTTCCCCAATGATGTTTCAAACCAAATATGGATGAAATCCATCCAAGGATGAAGGAGGAGTAGGATTTTAAAGCTAAAATTAAGAAAATTTGCCCTTTTGGGGCCTCGCCCCTCTGACCCTAGGGGTCGGACCAGGCTCATTTATATAAAATATGATTGTCCTTTCCTAGAATGAAAGTTTCACACCAAATATGGATGAAATCCATCCAAGGATGAAGGAGGAGTAGGATTTTAAAGCTAAAATTAAGAAAATTTGCCCTTTTGGGGCCCCGCCCCTCAGCCCCTAGGGGTCGGACCAGGCTCATTTATATAAAATATGATTGTCCTTCCCCAATGAAGTTTCACACCAAATATGGATGAAATCCATCAAGGATGAAGGAGGAGTAGGATTTTAAAAGCTTAAAATTAAGAAATTTGCCCTTTTGGGGCCCCCCCTCTCAGGACCCTAGGGTCCAAGACCAGGCTCATTTATATAAAATATGATTAGTCCTTATGCCCTTTGGTCAAGTAACAACACATAAATATGGAGAGGATGTGAAATCCATGATTAAGGAGGAAACTTTGGACAATGACAAATTATTAAAGTAGCTTCGATGTAAAAAAATTTGCCTTTTGGTGCCCCACCCATCTTGCCCCTAGGGTCGGACCAGGCTCATTTTATATAAAATATGATTTTCCATTCCCTTCTGAACATAGAAACTTTCACACCAAATATTGATGAAATCCATCCAAGGATGAAGGATTTAATGTAGAACTGGTAGTATTTTAAAGCTAAAAATAAGACAAATAATCCCAGCGGATTTGGCTGCCCACCAATGTACATATGATCAAATTATTTTCTGAATACAGAAATTATATAAAATACCTCTCTGCAAAATTCAACCTTCTTGCTTTTCAAACCAAAACTGGAAAAACCAACTATGATAAATTGGGGCACCTTGAGAACAGATCAATTTTTTAATTCTGAGGTTTAAGAGATGACATAAGTAACAAACTTTAAATTATCAAAAAAAAGATGGCTGACCTTCCTACAATCATTCTTGCTTTACCACGATATGGTCATCCCAAAATGCCCCATTTTGCACAACTATGGTCTAGGGAACCCTTACATAGCTAAAATTTGAGAGAAAGATTCCCTTCCAGTACTTTCTGGGGCTTCACCAAATAGTGTTAATTTTTCAGGCTCCATAAACTTTATACTATCAAAATCCATAGATTATCCTCCATTTGGCCCCAAATACTTTGGGCCCACCCATCTATAATAGCTAATAGACCGAGAGTTGGAAGTATCACTTCAAAATGCAAAACAATAGTGACATACAAAAAATTCCCCTTTTGGTGCCCCCAAGGGGAACATGCATAAATGAAATTTGAGAAAGATCCCTTTTTTCAGTACTTTCTATGAAAATACGGTAACAAACTTTGAGTAACTATCAAAAATAACCAAGATGGCAAAAATTCGCCAGTCGCGGCCACTTGTTGACCGATTGGGGTCCCAGTAAATGCAATAATGCACAAAACTAGGGCCCTAAGGAGAACCTATATATATGAAATTTGAGAAAGAATCCCTTCAGTAACTTTCTGGAAATAGCGGTAACAAACTTTAACTATCAAAATCCAAGATGGCCGCCCAAGGCCACTCATTGTTGACCGATTAATAGGTCAATCAAACCAATAACAACTCTGGCCCCTTATAGTAAACCTGGATTGAAACCATGAAAACTCTAGGACAAGTGATTTTGAGAAAATCCCTTAAGTACTTTCTGAGAAATATAGCGTAAAAGTAAAACTTTAACTATCAAAATCCAAGATGGGCCGCCAGTCGGCCATCTTGTTGACCGATCTGGTCCCAAAATGCAAATATGCACAACTAGGGCCCTAGGGAACCTACATATGAAATTTGAGAAAATCCCCTTCAAAACTTCTGAGAAATAGTGAGTAACAATTTTTAACAGCAAAAACTAACAAAATCCAAGATGGCCGCCAGTCGACCATCTTTGTTGACCGATTGTGGTCCCAAAAATGCAATCATCACAACTAGGCCCTAGGAGAAACCAACATATGAAAGTTTGAGAAACATCCCTTCAAAACTTTCTGAGAAATAGCGGTAACAAACTTAACTATCAAAAATCCAAGATGGCCGCCAGTCGGCCATCTTGTTGACCGATTGGTCCCAAAATGCAATATGCACAACTAGGGCCCTAGGAAGAACCAACATATGAAATTTGAGAAAGATCCCTTCAGTTACTTTCTGAGAAATAGCGGAAACAAACTTTAACTATCAAAATCCAAGATTGACGCGCCAGTCGGCCATCTTGTTGACCGACTTTGGTCCCAAAATGCAATATGCACAAACTAGGGCCACTAGAAAACCTAGACATAAGAAATTTGAGAAAGATTCCCTTCAAGTACTTCTGAGAAATAGCGATAACAAACTTAAACTATCAAAATCCAAGATGGCCGCCAGTTCGGCCATCCTTGTGTTGGACCGATAGGTCCCCTCAAAATGCAATATGCACAACTAGGGCCCTAGGGGAACCTACATGTGAAATTTGAGACAGATCCCTTTAGTAACTTTCTGAGAAAGTAGCGGTAACAACTTTAACTAATCAAAATCCAAGATGGCCGCCATCGGCCATCTTGTGTTGACCGATTGTCCCAAAATGCAATATGCACAACTAGGGGCCCTAGGGGAACCTACATGTGAAATTTGAGAAAGATCCCTTCAAAACTTTCTGAGAAATAGCGGTAACAAACTTTAACTATCAAAATCCAAGATGGCCGCCAGTCGGCCATCTTGGTTGACCCGATTGGTCCCAAAATGCAATATGCACAACTAGGGACCCTAGTGGGAACCTACATGTGAAATTTGAGAAAGCTCCCTTACAGTACTTTCTGAGAAATAGCGGTAACAAGAATTGTTAACGCTAACGAAAAGGAGACGGACGGACGGAAATTTGACGGACCGTTACGGAATGGTGCCCAACGGACGATTGCCTCAGGAACCACCTAGGGACGAAAGGGGTACCAGGATTTATAAAATATGATTGTCCTTCACCCAAAAGAAAGCTTCAAACGAAATTCCATCAAAGGACCCTTTGGTGCCCCACCTCTCAGCCTAGGGCCCTGCCCCTCTGGACCCTAGGGGTCGTGACCAGGCTCTGACCCTAGGGTCGGACCTGGTCATTTATATAAATATGGATTGTCCTCCCCTAATGACAGTGTCACACCAAATATGGATGAAATCCATCCAAAGATGAAGGAGTAAATAGTCAGGAAATACTTTTATTTAAAATCCAGCTTAAAATAAGTTAAGAAAATTTTGCCCTTTTGGTGCCCCACCCCTCAGTATGCCCCTAGGGTCGGACCAGGCTGAAATCAATTATAATAAAATATAGGATTGTCCCTTCCCCCAATGAAGTTTCAAACCAAATATTGGATGGATGAAATCCATCCAAGGATGAAGGAGGAGTAGGATTTTCAAAGCTTAAAATAAGAAATTTGCCCTTTTGGGGCCCCACCCCTCTGACCCTAGGGGTCGGACCAGGCTCATTTATATAAAATATGATTGTCCTTCCCTAATGATGTTTCACACCAAATAAGGATGAAATCCATCCAAGGATGAAGGAGGAGTAGGATTTTAAAGCTAAAAATTAAGAAAATTTGCCCTTTGGGTTTTTTTTTTTTTTTTTTGGTGGGGGGCCACCTCTCTGACCCTGAGGAGTCGGCCCACAGGCTCATTTATATAAAATATAATCTGTCCTTCCTAATGATTTTCACACCAAATATAGATGAAATCCACTCCAAGGATAAGAGGAGTAGGATTTTAAAGCTAAAGTATTTGCCCTTTTGGTGCCCCGCACCCTCTCAGCCCCTAGGGGTCCCCCTTCCTACCTATGAAGTTTCACACCAAACTAATGGATGAAAATCCCTAGGAGTAGGACTAAAATTAAAGAAAAGCCCTTTTGAAGGCCTCGCATTTACCCTAGGGGGCGGATAAAATATAAACTATGATTGTCTTCCCTAATGAAGTTTTCACACCAAATATGGATGAAATCCATCCAAGGATGAAGGAGGAAGTAAGGATTTTAAAGCTAAAACTTAAGAAAATTTGCCCTTTTGGTGCCCCGCACCCTCAGTCAGCCCTAGGGGTCGGACCAGGCTCATTTATATATAAAATATGAGTTGTCCATCCCTTTATGAAGTTTCACACCAAATATGGAATGAAATCCATCCAAGGATGAAGGAGGAGTAGGATTTTAAAGCTAAAAATTAAGAAAATTTTGCCCTTTTGGGCCCTCTGCCCCTCTGACCCTAGGGGTCGGACCAAGCTCATTTATTATAAAATATGATTGTCCCGATCCCAATAAAGTTTCACAAACCAAATATGGAAGAAATCCAACCAAGGATGAAGGAGAGTAGGATATTAAAGCTTAAAGTAAGAAAATTTGCCCTTTTGGTTCCCCAACTCTCAGCCCCTAGGGGTCTGGACCAGGCTCATTAATATAAAATAAGATTGTCTATACTCCGCCAATGAAGTTTCAAACAAAACCAAATATTGCCCTCCAAGGATTTTTTTTAAAGCTAATAATAACGAAAATTTGCCCCCTTCGCCCCTCTGACCCTAGTGGGTTCCCCAGGCTCATAAATATAAAATATAAATATGATTGTCCTTACCAATGATGTTTCCTCCATTATATAAGATATCCAAAAGATGAAAGGAGGGAGTAGGATTTTAAAGCTAAAATTAAGAAAATTTTGCCCTTTTTGGTGCCTCGCTCCTTCAGACCCTTTCACAAGGCCAATATATAAAATCAGATTGTCCTACCATGTATGAATTTCACACCAATCATGTGATGAAATCATCCAAGGAAAATTAAGAAAATTTGCCCTGGCCCCCCGCCCCTCTGAAGGCTCATTTATATAAAATATTGATTGTCCCCCTAACCCTTATGAAGTTTTCACACCAAATAGATTGAGAGGTAGGATTTTAAAGCTAAAATTAAGAAAAATTTGCCCTTTTGAGGCCCTAGTCCCCTCTGACCCTAGGTCGGTCCCAAGCCTCATTTATACTAAAATATTGATTGTCCTTCCTTAATGTAGTTTCACACCTAATCTGATGCAATCCATCCAGGGATAAGGAGGAGTAGGATTTTAATGCTAAAGATAAAGAAAGCTTAGCCTTTTTGGGTGCCCCGCCCCTCTGCCACTAGGGGTCGGACAAGGCTCATTTTATATAAAATATGATTGTCCCTATCCCTTATGAAGTTTCACCACCAAATATGGATGAAATCCATCAAAGGATGAAGTGAGGAGTAGGATTTTAAAGCTTAAAATATAAGAAAATTTGCCCTTTTGGGGCCCTGCCCCTCTGACCCTTAGCACGGGTGGGGACCAAGCTCATTTATTTAATATATTGATTGTCCTTCCTAATAAAGTTTCACTCCGAACTTATTGATGAAATCCATCACAAGGATGAAGGAGGAGTAGGATTTTAAAGCTTAAAGTAAAGAAAATTTGCCCTTTTGGGTGCCACCACCTTCCTCTGCCCATAGGGGTCGGACCAGGCTTCATTTTATATAAAATATGATTGTCCTTCCCCAACATGATTGGTTCCATACCAAATATGATGATCCACTCCAAGGATGAAGGAGGAGTAGGATTTTAAAGCTAAAATTAAGAAATTTGCCCTTTTGGGGCCTCGCCCCTCTGACCCTAATGGGGTCCGACCAAGTCATTTTTATTAAAAATTGATTGTCACTTTCCCTAATGTAGGTTTCACAACCAAATATGGGATGACAATCATATCAAAGGATGAGGAGGAGTATTGATTTTAAAGCTTAAAATTAAGAAAAATTATGCCCTTTTGGTGCCCCTCTCTCAGCCTCCTGAGTGGTAGGACCAGGTCATTTATAAAAACATTTGATTGTCTTCCCTTATCGAATGTTTTCAACACCAAATATGGAGATGGAAGTAGAGAGTAGGATTTTAAAAGCTAAGAAAGTAAAGAAAATTTGCCCTTTTGGGGCCTCGCCCCTCTGAAGGGGTCGCAGCTGGGATGGCGGAGCTGGGTGGGCGGTGGGTAAGGCAATCTTTTTTGTGGACTGACCACTTCAGCAAAAGACTGGAAACTGAAGCTGACCAATACTCACACCCTCTAGGACGTAATTGCCGATTAGGTCAATTACTCTAAACCCCTGCTCATTTTGCATACAAGATACACACATACCATCGCTAAAATACAGCTTGATAAACTAATGACTATCTGACTAATTACAACCTACATGATCACATGCTACATTAAAACTTCAAATGCAAATGTAAAATATAATTCATGCAAATAAAACTTAAGCAAGAAAGAAAAGAATTGGGGGGGCTGACACAAAAGTTATGCATAAACAAAAATTTAATTAAAATTAAATTATCATTTTATGCCATAACACAAAGAACCAGATAAGACTTAAGATATTTATTAAGATTATAGCCCTGAAGACTATAAACCACAAATGATACAAAATAATATTAATTAACTTTGGCGTATATGGGGCTAACTCACTCAGTACAAAACATAGAAAAAACTAACGCAGTACACAAACTGTAACTCTGTCTTATGAACAGAGAAGCAGGTGCGTACCAAGATAGTAGCTTGACTCTGATCTAAGAGAATAAAATATGCTAGACTCGATAAACCCTATAGAAGCAGAAATAGACTCGTTAAAATCAGAGAAGCAATAGCAAGATAAGACTGCGCATGCATCTGTTCGAGAAACCACTTGACTCAGAAGATTGACTCTTTACTTAAAGAAGTGATTTGACTCCAGACTACAAGCGATAACTGTGAGAAACCACTACTCAGAAGATTGACTCTTACTTAAAGAAGTGGTTTGACTCCAGAGACTACAAGTAAGCTGTGAGTACTCAGAAAGATTGACTCTTACTTAAAGAAGTGGTTTGACTCCAGACTGCCTAGGGCATGCAATTACTTAACTAATACAAATAGTTAAATAAATGTTGAAGTTATATGACACATTTACAGTAACATTATACTTACATAAACCTAAAAATATCCCTGTGAGTATTATTGGTCTTGACTTTATAACGACACATTTGCATACATTATACTTACTAAACCTA
The DNA here is from genome assembly GCF_041381155.1 of Argopecten irradians. Classification (NCBI taxonomy): domain Eukaryota; kingdom Metazoa; phylum Mollusca; class Bivalvia; order Pectinida; family Pectinidae; genus Argopecten; species Argopecten irradians. Next base: position 15,367,858 of record NC_091149.1, on the reverse strand, counting down.
AAATATCCCTGTGAGTTTTATTGTCAACTTTATAACGACACATTTTAAAGTAATATGTATACTTACATAAACTAAAAATATCCCTGTGAGTTTTTATTGTCAACTTGTAATAACGACACATTTTATAGTAATATTATTACTTACATAAAACTAAAATATCCTATGTGAGTTTTATTGTCAAACTTTATAACGACACATTTTCGAAAGTAATATTTATACTTACATAAACCTAAAATATCCCTGTGAGTTTTATTGTCAAAACTTTATAACGACACATTTTAAAGTAATTATTATACTTACATAAACCTAAAATATCCCTGTGAGTTTTATTGTCAACTTTATAACAACACATTTTAATAGTAATATTATACTTACATAAAACTAAAATATCCCTGTGAGTTTTTATTGTCAACTTTATAACGACACATATTTACAGTAACATTATACTTACATAAACCTAAAATATCCCTGTGATATTATTGTCTTGAACTTTATAACGACACATTTTGCAGTAACAAACATTATACTTACATAAACCTAAAATATCCCTGTGAGTATTATTGTCTTGACTTTATAACGACACATTTACAGTAACATTATACTTACATAAACCTAAAATATCCCTGTGAGTATTATTGTCAACTTTATAACGACACATTTACAGTAACATTATACTTACATAAACCTAAAATATCCCTGTGAGTATTATTGTCTTGACTTTATAACGACACATTTGCAGTAACATTATACTTACATAAACCTAAAATATCCCTGTGAGTATTATTGTCAACTTTATAACGACACATTTTGCAGTAACATTATACTTACATAAACCTAAAATATCCCTGTGAGTTTTATTGTCAACTTTATAACGACACATTTTAAAGTAATATTATACTTACATAAACCTAAAATATCCCTGTGAGTATTATTGTCAACTTTATAACGACACATTTACAGTAATATTATACTTACATAAACCTAAAATATCCCCTTGAGTATTATTGTCAAACTTTATAACGACACATTTACAGTAATATTATACTTACATAAACCTAAAATATCCCTGTGAGTATTATTGTCAACTTTATAACGACACATTTACAGTAACATTATACTTACATGAACTTAAACCTTTCAGAATGCTGTACTCCTTCATTCACAACAGTTTTTTAAGAACGAAAAGCTTCGCTCTGTGCTTATCCCATATCTTTAATAGAATGATTTGGAATTGAAAAACATTCTCATGTGCATTTTGACGATAATCTAAACTTGTCCAATTAAATCACAATTGATTTGATTTGTTGATTAACTCAACATTCTCAAAATAATCCAAAAGTCACAGGTTTAGAAAGAAAATGAACTTTCTCTTTCAAGTTTTATTGTTTGTATGAAACCTACTTAGGTATTCTCCCACAATTGTTTAATTTCTGTGTCCGACGTCTGCTCAACTCTCGATTTTCCAATACTGTTTTGTATTTCGGCTGAACCCAGCAAATCACTTATACTCTCATATATATTTAGGGTCAATACAGAAATTAATATTGACTCAAATTTCTACAAAAGAAGAGCTATATTTTTCAATGGGCCTAAATAAACGCCTAGCTTCACTTAAATTTCATACAATTGACGAAACTAACAATATGCTTACGCTTTCCTTTTCTTTGATGAAAATCACAATTTTACTAGTTTAAATCTTTTTTGATAAATAATTCATCAAATTATTCCTTCAACAATAACACTTGATTAATATTTCCTCTAGAACATGTCAAATCCTTAATATATTTGAATATGAAGGTATCAAAGATTTCTCTCTGAACTGAAGACTTTATGTCACAGTAAATTGCTATTTTAATATTATTATTCTTGAAGAAAGTAATGAATATATTACTACCTCTCCCTCAAAATTTCTAAATACACATCAAGTTTTCACTAATTAATTCACAAATGAAATCTGATCAGTCTTCTTCGTATATCCCAATAAAAAATTCTGAATTACTTCCAACAAGTAGTCAGTCTAAGTTGTAGTCCACCATCTTGAATGCCAAATCTCAATCCCAAATTCATCAAAGGTGAGATTCAATTTCCGTAAATGCCATATCCTATTTTCCCGTCGAGTTCAACAGAAAAAATAAACTGAAATCCTATATATTGAAATCCAATGTTTAAAAAATATCCTAAAAAAAAACAAATACCACAGCTGACTGTGACATCCGAACAGTCAATATTGTCATCAGATCTTGTGATAGGCCCCCCTTAGACTACAATGTAAATTGTTTTACTTGACAAGTTTAGATTTTCTTTTTACGACTTGAATAGAAACTAATACCTATCCAGGTAAGGTATTAAAACAGCCAGGTATATAGCTGAGCGGATATAGCCTAATCAGCTGTACGATCCTAGTTACCTAAAAACCTTGAATACACTTTGGCACTTAATCCTGTCAACCCTAAAATCTACAATGGATCATTTGCAATCAAAGAACAATGGACCCTTTCACTTTTTTATGGGGGTGATTTTCAATTTAAATCTATGTTTTAGTGATACACAACAATGTGTGGACAGACATTTTTATTGTTTGCCAGAATTTCCTATACCTTTTAAGACATTAGTCTACCTATGTTGATAATATAAGATAAAACACCTAATTTGATAAGGTTTAAATTAATGTCTACTGGTACAAAATTTCATATATATATATATATATATATAATTCAATTTTGCTTGTTACGAGCATTTTCATTGGTTTTAAAAATTAACTTTATCAGCCCATAAAGGAAAAAAATGGCGTCGCCGTTTGTGACGTTGCTTCTGATTGGCTGAGATGACGGCGTATTGGTTTCATAGACAAAAGAGTCCCAGAATGAATTTTGAGTATTGAAGAGATCATCTTTAGTAATTTGAATTATAAGGATTAATTTGAATAGATTTTTTTTATGTTATGGAGATATAACACAAAAAATCTGAGTGTACTCTCATCATAAACCGCTTCGCGGTTTATTTAGAGTACACTCAGATTTTTGTGTTATATCTCCATAACATAAAAAATCTATTCAAGTTAATCCTTAAATACAAAAATGAAATCCTTCCTTGACACTCCCTTAATGATTGGAAGGCTAAAAGACTTGTTTGTGCTGTATACAGTATATGACTTGTCAAAACTGGCCCTTGTGTAATCTGGATCACTGGCAAGATTGCAAGATATCTTCATTCATAATTTATAGTAATCATAACCTGTAAATTCAGAAACCTGGCTATACCGGCCATTGAATTTCACATACAAGGGGAGATAATCACAAGAGTGAATTTCTGTTACAAGGGGAGGGTAATCACAAGAGTGAATTTTGTTACAAGGGAGGTATTCACAAGCAACCAATTAGTGTGATTTCACATACAAGGGGAGATAATCACAAGCAATCAACATTGAATTTCACATACAAGGGGAGGTAATCACAAGCAACCAATAGTGATTTCACATACAAAGGAGGATAATCGCAAGCAATCAACAGTGAATTTCACATACAAGGGGAGATAATCACAAAACAATCACGTCTGAATTTCACATACAAAGGGAGATAATCACAAGCAATCAACTGTGAATTTCACATACAAAGGGGAGATAATCACAAGTAATTAACATTGAATTTCACATATAAGGGGAGATAATCACAAGAGTGAATTTCTGTTACAAGGAGAGATAATCACAAGCAACCAATAGTGATTTTGCATGCAAGGGGAGGTAATCACAAGCAACAGTGAATTTCACATCCAAGGAAGATATACTGTGAATTCTTACCCATCACTACATTCTGAGAGTATACTGAGATCATCTGAATTGCTTGTAAATAAAAATTTTATCAATTTTCTATACATTCTACCTAAATACTCTTCCATAGCCTACAGAAATTTTTTTTGAGTGTGATTGAAATATACCAAATGACTATTGAGTATCTCTGAGTGTGTACAACAGATCAAGTATTTTGATCAACTTATTCAACCCTGAAGGTACATTTTTAAATTCTTTTGATTAAAAGTCTGAAACAGTTAATATATGAATTTCCAGGGGGTAAAAGCCAGTTAAGCTTCATTAATGAAAACTCTCCTGATTCTTATTATTTTTAATATCAATCAATACTTTGATGTCAGGCATTTCTTTCCATTTAGTAACCTGAAAAGTTAAAATAACTTATAGTACCCATTCAGTCATATGACAATAAAAAAAACATAAAATATGGTTACATAGAATCATGAATGATATGAACATTAATATAATTAGGAAGTGATCAGAAGAAAAATGAGGTCATTATTTAGCCAAAATACTGTGTCAATGCTGTGATTAGCAGTAAGCATATAGCATTTAGGTAATAAAGTTGAAGAATTCAAACATATTACAGTGTAATTTAAATTACTGTTTTAAAAAAAAGTAGCTTTGGGAAACTAATTGATCCTGTATAGTGTAATCCTAATAGACTCATCAAGAATACCTCCATGATTTGTTTTGCTATAATGGCTTAAGAGACAGGTTGATTGAGTAATATTCTAACACCAATTTATCATTCACTGAAGTTATTTACTGACCATCGATTATTGCATTCAAAATTCCTGATAAAATCACCTGTTAATGAGATATTTGGTGAGACTAACCCTGATAGTATGTGACTTGGTTGTGTGTCAAATGTGTATCAAAAACGTTCTGTTTATATGTCAGATTTAAGCCGTGGAAGAAGCAAAGCATAGTGAAAAAAGAAACAACATCAACCTATGCCCATCCTATAATGGTATCTGGTAACTTATTGAAGTACAGTGGAACTGCTTGGGTGGTCTTTATATACAGGTTTGACTGTTTTGCCAAAATAGGCTGAAACTCTAGCTTGTCTACAACCAATCTGCATACATTTATAACATATGCATACCTCAATAAATAAAAACAAGAGGCCCAATGGGCCTTAACGGTCATCTGACTACCTTGGCAATAGTTAAATTAATTATATATGGTGTCACTTTGTCAGGACCATGTCAGGATCATTTTCAATTTCTTTCAACAAATTTTATTTCAAACAAGAGGCCCAAGGGCCTTAACATATAGGAAATTAATTAGATATAGTGTCATTGTAGCCATTTCGATTTTGGATTGACCAAAAAATAACATCACTTCGCGAATATGTTGGGATTTTCATGCACAGCCAAGTAAAACTTGAACAAAATGTGGTTTTCAAGATGCTTTCTTTGTCGGATCGAATATGTCGGGTCAGGATCATTTCATGCAAGTTTCAGCCAAATCGCACCGGTAGAACTTGAGGAAAGTTCAAAAATGTGTTTTCAAGATAGCGGCTGTGGCGGCCATCCTGGATTTCTCGGATCGACCCCAAAAAATAACAAACACCTTTGTCTGGACCATGTCAGGATCATTTCATGCAGTTTCAGCCAAATCGCACAGTGGTAGAACTTGAGAAGAAGTTCAAAAATGTGTTTTCAAGATGGCGGCTGTGGCGGCCATCTTGGATTTCGGATCGACCCGAAAAATAACAACACTTTGTCAGGACCATGTCAGGATCATTTCATGCAAGTTTCAGCCAAATCGCACCGGTAGAACTTGAGAAGAAGTTCAAAATGTGTTTTCAAGATAGCGGCTGTGGCGGCCATCCTGGATTTCGGATCGACCCAAAAAAATAACAACACTTTGTCGGGACCATGTCAGGATCATTTCATGCAAGTTTCAGCCAAATCACACTGGTAGAACTTGAGAAGAAGTTCAAAATGTGTTTTTCAAGATGGCGGCTGTGGCGGCCATCTTGGATTTCGGATCGACCCGAAAAATAACAACACTTTGTCGGGACCATGTCAGGATCATTTCATGCAAGTTTCAGCCAAATCGCACCGGTAGAACTTGAGAAGAAGTTCAAAATGTGTTTTCAAGATGGCGGCTGTGGCGGCCATCTTGGATTTCGGAATCGACCTGAAAAATAACAACACTTTGTCGGGACCATGTCAGGATCATTTCATGCAAGTTTCAGCTAAATCGCACTGGTAGAACTTGAGAAGAAGTTGAAAATGTGAAAAGTTAACGCACGGCGCACGGCGGACGGCGCACGGCGGACGGCGCACGGCGGACGGCGGACGACGACGGACGAAACATGATGACTATAGGTCATCCTGACCCTTCGGGTCAGATGACCTAATAAGCATATGAGAGAATTTTTCAGAAAAACTTGCCATGTTTATAGTTTTTAATAAAGTTAAATAGCCTTGCAGCAGCACAACTTAGCCTAATGGCAAAATGAAATAAAACTGTCTTCCACTGTCCGACTTAGCATGCATGTAAGTCATATAAGTACAGGGTACAGTATGAGAAGGGAGAGTGTGATTCAGGGGAGATAAATCTGAATTATCCTTACCACTTTGTTAAATCTTCTTCACTGCTGTAATGGGACAACAAAACCATAATTTTTTGTTAAAAAAAACCACAGAAATATTTTTCATACACATCAAATTTTTGTCTGGATTTTTCATTTTTACAATTAAACTGGAATTTGGTAATATTTCATATTGCCTTGTAACTTCTGGACATCATTATTGCCTCCAGTCGTTGATTTCTTCGAATTTATTTCAAAATGGCAGGATATTATAGTTGTAATATTGCAATAAAACGTCGAGGTATGAAAGAAAAATACTCTTTCATAAGTGGATATGAAGGATAGGGATATTCTACCCTCGGGATCACAAAATGTTGCAAAAACCTCAGCAAGCCTCGGGTTTTACAACATTTTGTGACCGTCGGGTAGAATATCCCTATCCTTCATATCCACAAATGAAAGAGTCTTATATTCTATAACAGGTTGAATGGTGAACTAAATAATGGAACAGTTCAAAACATATCTTGTATTTATCTTTAATATTATCTGTATGCAATATTTCTATTCATTTGATTCTAATTTTCATTTCGTTACTCACTTTTTTGGCACTTTCATGACTGGTTGGAGAGTTCCATCTTCTGTTTGAGAACTGACCAATGGGTGATTGAGGTATATTTCCTGCTGACGTTCCTCTACTTCCTGTTTGTGTTTTATGTCTTCCTGTTTTCTTGTTTCTTCAAACGCACGCTTCCTATAAAATGAAAGTAAAAGTACATTAACGTCAAACGTATATGTAACTCTGATCAATACAAGCCATAATGCACCATTTGGTGACTCTGTCTTTTTATATTACAGAGTTACCTCCCTTGGCAAGGGCAGATAACTCTGTTATACAGGAATGAATATTCCTAAGCTCGGTTATACCAAGGAAGTTAAGCCCCATCAATCAAATCAGTAAATGATATCCTGCCCTGCTCTACAACCATCACTGTGCACTCAAAGAACGTTGAAGATGAGTTATTTCCTTGTGGGTGATTATATGTGAAATGACCACCCTCATATCTGCACTTAATTACATTGATGCGATTAAACAGTTCAGATATTGATCTTGGTCATCTATGCCTATTTTCTTCGCCATCTTTGCCGTTTAGTTCAAATCTTTGTTCTCCAATCTGATTTTTATTGATGTTTATCAATAACATATGATGTAATATATCAAACTTGAAATATTGGAAAAGTCATTAATAAATGACATTAACCACAAATCTTGTCTCCAATTTTATTCCTTTGAGTGCAGCGAACATAGCTTCGGTCACTTTTCTCCATGTCACGAAACTGAGATGACATAAATGTAACTCTGGTGAATCTTTGCTTCCTCGAGGTTGTAATCTTTGACCCCATTATGTATTTATATGACAAGTAGTATAGACAACTAGGGCCTGGACAAGATCACTTTATCTGAAAATGCAGAACTACAACCCACCCAGTTTGCTTTCAAATATAAAATTGAAAACATTCTTTATGAATACATACAATGATGTGTTATTTCTAGTTAGTTCTGATGAACAAGTTCTAAATCCGTTTTCACTTTTTCGAAGATCTGATGAATTCCTGCTTTGCCTTGCAGATGTCCTGGATTGGCCACTTTTCCTTGTATTAACACTACTAGCAGTGCTTCTACGAGATCCACGAGAATTAGAATATGCTACAACATTTTTTGTTTTCTTCGGATATCCGGGAAAATCTGATTTTCTAGTCACATGTATTACAGAAGGTTTTGATTCTCCACTTCCCATTCCGACTTTTAATATGATGCAGAAATAATTCCCTGCATAGTCACATTTGACTATGCTGTTAGCTGTTCAAACTGATCACTTGGTCTGTGAAGTGTACAGGATTTTTCTGATTTCCGTTGAATGCCATATCCAAAGTTTCTTTCAAAAAAGGTTTGCCTCATGGGACAATATTACCATTTATGAATTTACAAAAAAAGACGTTTAGTCATGTATACACACTATTTTCTTCATTTTCTTTAGGCAACACTAGGGTAATACAGTTTTTAATTATCATTTTCCACAATAGATTTCCACTTGTCAGAAATATATATACATAGGGAACTCCTTGGAAATACGTACTATGTCACAAATATAAACAAGTTCTTCGATATGAAATTCAAACTGATTGCATATAACACACTGAAATTGCTAAATATTTTGTAGAAACACACTGTATATATATCGTCTATATAAGATTTTGATCATCCATTTCTGATATATGTTGACTGTCCAAAACAACTTCACTGCATTAGATTTGTCATATCAGCAATTTTTGTGAAAAAGTCCTAGCACCATAGTGTACATTCTAATCAAAAGAACGGTTTTTACAAAATTGCATGCACAACAACCGAAAATCAGAAACTATCTTCTGGAAGATTTGGCCAAATTTAAAGGGATGAGACAGGGTGACGCTTTTGTTCGTTGACCTTTCAATAATTAACTTGCAGGTTGATATAATCATGTATACATCATGGCATGTACTGTGAACTTATATATAATAAGCCTGCTATCATATAGAGATTGTAGGCCAATATCTGTCACCAATGTCCCTTGATATTAAAGTCCTTAGCAAAACTTATTGAAGTAAAAAATGAGCTTTAAAAATTGTTGAATTGTGAAGGTCAAATATCAATTTCAGCAAATGAGATGATACCAAAGATGGAATTTAATGGAACTCAAATAAAACCTGAAATTTCATTACATCTATTTTACGTATTATTTTTATCTTATATTATTTTACATGCTAAGGGTATCCCTAGTAATTAAAATTTTGTCAAAAATAAGTCTGGCGGATAACAGTAAATCTAGTTACCTGTGTATCATCAGCTCACTCACCCCTGAAAACACATTTAGACTCTTCTAAATCAATGACTAGATCAGTCCATCATAAATTTCCAGGGATGAAAGAGTTAAAGGTTGGTCCGGACCAACAAAAATCTTTGAAATTAACACACAGGGTTTTCAGATTGTGATTATAAGTCAACAATGTTTGAACCTATCTAAATATTACATTAAATAAACTACATTGTATTACAATAACTTGATTTATTAATTATCTTTCTTACCTGACAGCTTCTTTCCTTAGCTGATCGTGTAACATCAAAAGGCGTTTATTTTCTGTGAAAGTTTTCCGTATCCGATATCCACGAAATGTTGACTGAAAGGGATATAAATCATGAATAAATACACCATTCCAAAAAAGGAAAACTCACTTTTGTACAATATATTTGTCCTATAAAGTATGATAGTGTTTTTGATGTGTGTTTTCGTGTAAATAAAATTTGTATTAAATCAAGTGTAAATTCCATCTGACCTAAGTTAACGATATTTCAATAAGCTTTTCAGATCATCCTATTTAAAAGCATCCAAATTCATGAGTACAAAGTATCCACAAAGCTACAATCAATGTTTGCCATACATGGTAATTGAATATGCTCACAAAAATACATTATTAAGTTTACTTTACTGACAATCATTTCTATAAAGATGAGTTTGGATGTTTCAGTATTCATGACACCGTTTGTTAAAAGTTTGAGCTCCAGATAATCAAATCTGTATATATATAGCCATTGTGAACATTTTGAAAGGGCGGCAAACATGAAAATCTTTCATGTTTCAAAGTAAGTAAGATTGACTCCACTTCGATACACAATGTACATTCAATTCTATCAGATCATGTATCAAATCTGAACTGTTATGGTTTCCTTGTTAATAGATAACATCATAATGACATAGAAACAGGCCTAAAGCTTTCATTCTGGCACTTTATTTGACCTAAAAAGGACACTGTATTGCTGCAAAAACCGTGCTGCCCATGAAAGTTACCACCCATACAATGTGTAGTATCAGTCTAAAGAATATGTAGCCCAACAAAACTTAACAAAAAATTTCCAATTCAAAAGAGTATCTAACATTAAATCCCTGTCATTGAAATGAAAGGAATTGAAATCAACATGGATTCTATACACTTATACATTTCAATAGAGTAAAATTTTAATCACTCTGGCTCGATTTTTTAAATACTGTGAACCAATTTTCTTTCACGGCAACTAAATTTCACAATTTTGTTTGAAAACATATTCGGGACTATGGAGTTACGCAGATTTAAAAATGAATGGAAATACATTTTAATTTAATTGTGAAAGAATTGTTGAAGATATCAATTTGCGGAGATAAAACTTTCACGAATTTACAATGTTCAGGAAATTCATGAAAATAAATTGTATGCGAAATGAAGTTGGATAACAGTTATAATATCAATATTGTAGAATTGTTACTTTACCATTTTACAGTTGTACTGTCATCATTATAATATTTAATTCATTCACCCCCCTGAAATTTCATAATGGACTGGCTTAGTCTTTGATTTAGAAGGTTCTAAATGTGTGTTTAGGGCTTAATGAGTAAAAGTTGTGAAAGCTAGATTCAATAAGTTAATGATTAAAATCTAAAAGCACTTAAAACTTAAACTTGTAAGTTTACAATTAATGATTCTTCAGTGAAATTCAGTATCAGCTGTTTTAAGTTTTTGTTATCTGGCTTTCTCAGGTATATGTATAAATGAATTAACCATTTTCCTATAATTTGTGAATAAAAACTTTTTGTTGCTCATAGCCATGTCCAAAGAAATCACAAAAAAGATCATCCCTACAAAAATCCTGCAAAACTAACCACCTTTACAGTAGTGTAAGGATACTGTGTACCAATTTTCTTTCTCGACTACCTAATTTCGAGATTTCTATTTCAAAACAAGCTCACAAATATTAGCTTTCACGGATACTAAAATCAAATGAAAAATTGATAAGAATATGAGTGACGTACATATTAATTTGCACAGATAAACTTTCTCGAATTCACGTTGATCAACAAATTCGTGAAATCAAATCGCACACGAAAGAAAGTATGATTATATGTGACAGAGGGCCTAGGGTGTGCTTCACCATCTTTCCATGAATCTGTTCAAACTTAAAGTTTTAGTCAAAAGTATATAGTTTATGAGATGACTAGGTTTTCACTAAAAGCAAAGCATCATGTGCAAGGATGAAGAAACAGAATGGAAGTTGGGAGGACAAAATAAGGATCAAAAGACAGATGGACAGGAAACAATCAAGGATGGCGGAACAGATATACAAATATATAGACAGAAGGATGTAAAAAAACTAGATGATGGATGGAAGGGGAGACATTTAAAAGGGAAAAAGGATGAACAAAAAACAAATATATAAGGACGAACACACAGGCAAAAGGATAGAGAAAAGGTTGGACTGAAACATGGACAGATGAACAGATAGATGGATAGGAGAACCAAAAAACAACAGATGAAAAAAGAATAGACAGATGAAAGGATGGATAGAAGAAAAGACAGACAAAGAATAGACAGACAATTTTTTATCCAGGAATATCTTACCTGTATTTTGACTGCTGCGATTTCCTGTATACCGGTGATCGACAGTGCCCCGAGCTCAATCATATACTGAGCCACGTCATGGTGCTCACCCATCAGGGCATAGTCTAAAGGCGTATACCTAAAAAATGACAAATACTTTGGTAATTTTTTTTGTAACAATATTTCAACTGTAAAACTTTGATGCCCCAACTCTATATGAAATTGAACTATGCATAAAATGATTTCATAACATTAAAAGCAAAATGCATTATGAAGGGGCAATAACTCGTTTCAGTATTCTGTACATTGGCAGCAATTATTTGTTATAACTAAGCTATAAATAGACTCCATTACAGCCTTTATTACTGAATCATTCAGTTCTATCTCACACATTGAGTATGAAAGTTCATCCTTTTTTAAAGCTTAGGAGAAAAATAATCAAGATGTGTCTATCAAGAAGCTAGAGATAAATCAACCTGAGTTAAAGTTTTGAACTGATCATCACTCAGCAAGCCTCATGCTGATCAGTAAGAACTTGACAGAGCTATGCAAGAATATACAAATCAAAACATACCTATCTTCTGTGAACTCCATGTGGTTAGGGAAGGCGTTATATTCGATGATGAGTTTGACTGAGTCTAAATGGCCCTTGCTACAGGCCCAATGTAGAGCTGTCATACCCTGTAGCAGAAAGGTAAAAAAAGATATTGATAAAAGTGACCTTCTCTTTCTTTATCATAGTCAAAATACATCTTAAGATATCAACCATGCATGTATTTAATTTTGTTATTACTTTTTTAATCATCAAATACATGTACTTTTAGTATTTTTGTAGATCTAAGTTTTATGCGGTGGTTTTATTTTTGCTATATTCACATTTTCACTAAGATCCATGCATTCTAAAAATCAGCTAAGTATTCAGAAATTCATTGTTTCACCTAAAAAAATTGTTTAAGGAATTCTAGGAATTAGTAAACTGTGAAGTTTAACCTCAGTGAATATGCTTTTTATATGAAACCGTGAAATATTGACCCCATGATTTTAAAGCTCTATACTGACCATTCTGACCACCGGTCACTTACCTCCAAATCTTGAGCATTTATATCAGCCTTGTGTTCGACTAGAACAGACATACAATTAACAAAGCCACCGTAGGCAGCACACTGTAGTGGAGTCCGACTGGAAATCAAAAACAAGAATATAAGTTCAAGGTCATTTATTTGAACAAATATGTAGTCATTTAATCACAGTAAAATAAACCCAACTAATTTCTGCGGCGATTTGATTCCGCATTTTCATGCCTAATGATATTTTCATGGCAATATAATTTCTCGATTTACAGTTAAAATGTTTTAACTGACTTGCAGATGAAGAGTTTTTGTGACAATTCATTTTCGCGAATACTAATCGCCCACGGAATACACAAAATTTTATCACACTCAGTAGTTTGTTTACAGTAAGATAGTCTGTCTTTGCATATTACAAAGTTACCTCCCTTTCGGGTAGGTATCGATTGTGACGTCATTATTTTGTGAGCGAAATTCACATCGTTTTCTCTAAAAACGTATGACGTTGCGTTCGCAAACACATGGCATCAAAATCAATACCTTCCCGCAAGGGCAGATAACTCTGTAGCGTGCATAATCTCTTTATCCCCTGGTACTTGTGTTAAATGCTAAAAAGGCCAACAAGTAGCATATTTGACTCACTTTGCCTTTGGACTTTTTGGAATGATTTATAATCTGAGAATTTTGAGCTGTGACTTTAATGAAGTTCAAGGCTATTTATGTGAATAAATAGAACTTGTATCACAACATGCTACAGGCCCAATGTTAGTCTCTTATAACACCTATGTATTTGTGTTGCATGGGGAAACTGAAGGCAAAACAGACAGTACAAATTCTTCTGGCATAATCTATAAACTGAAATTTGTTGATTGATTAACTCACCCATTGTAGTCCCTGATGTTCGGATCCACCCCATATTTAATTAAAGTTTGGCAGATATAAGCATGGCCTCCTAATGCAGCCCTGTAAAAAACAAGTCCAAACTTTAATCTCCATTTATCTGTATAGAATAATACATCTACCCTGTAGTAAAGTTTGACAGATATAAGCATGACCTCCGAATGCAGCCCTGTAAAAAACAAGTCCAAACTTTCATCTCCATACATCTGTATAGAATAACACATCTACCCTGTAGTAAAGTTTGACAGATATAAGCATGGCCTCCTAATGCAGCCCTGTAAAAACAAACCGACAGTTTCATCTCCATACATCTGTACAGAATAATACATCTACCCTGTAGTAAAGTTTGACAGATATAAGCATGGCCTCCTAATGCAGCCCTATAAAAACAAACTGAAAGGTTCATCTCCATACATCTGTACATAATAATACATCTACCCTGTAGTAAAGTTTGGTAAAGCACCATGGCAATGTTTTTACTGTAAGAATGAAAAATAGAAAAATAAGTTGCAGCAGAAACAAGTTAGGTTACAGTAATACGTAGTTCGTAATGTAAGTGTGCCATACATACATGTATTTTTGAGGTTCCCCATTCATGATTGATACTGTACCTAGCGTCTCTTGTACACATACATGTAAGCAGTTATACTTTATATCAATTGATCCTATCTACAAATGTTACAGATTTGTCTGATTCTTTTTCAGTGTTCAGTTCTATGTCATTAAAATTTAAAAAATTGTGATATCAAAATCAAGGAATATGTGACATAGCATATATATAAATGATTATATGTATGAATAAAAGAGAAAGACTCTCACTTATTTTAAATTTGTAGATATGCATTTGTGCTCAATTTTATGCCACAAGAATTGAAAAAAAAATGATGTCATAATTAACAAATAGGTGACATAACATCAATAATATAAATGATTACATGTATGAATACAAGAGAAACATTTTCACTTAATTTAAAGTTATATATCTATATTTGTATTTGTATGAATGAGTTTGGAAAATGAATGGAGCAAATCAAATGTGATGAAATGAAAGCAATTAAGTAAAAGGAGTGAAAGAGACCTCCTGTGAGAGGCAATATGTTGTAAGAGGGATGAACCCCGGGTCCCAACCCTGGCATCCCTCTAATTTGGCTGGGGAATAAAATCAATTTTGAAATCTTAAAAAAAAAAAACAAAAAAAAACATCCATGGCAATGCCACAAGTGTTTTGTTGGCGTACTGGTTGCCAAGTACCAATTCTCACCATCATATGAATATTTGTATCTTTACATAAAAGTCATCTTCTGGTAAACATACACAATCAGACAGATCTTCATCAAACAATGTCTGAAATGTTCTGTGAAATCAAACAATGTCTGAAATGTTTTGTGAAATCAAACAATGTCTGAAATGTTTTGTGAAATCAAACAATGTCTGAATTTTTTTGTGAAATCAAACAGTGTCTGAAATGGTACTCAGCAAGAGGTACTCAGCAAGATATTTTCACCAAACAATATCGTTTAATATTCTGATAACTAGAAGTTTTGCCCTATCTACAGACAGTATATCTGGAGTTTTGGTAGAATGAATATACATACCCAGCCTGCTGTGCTTTCCAGCCGGGTACAAAATGTGTGCTAGTGCTAGTGGAGCACTGCCACAGCGAATCACTTGGGCAAACTTTTTTTTATGTTTTTTAGAAGAGGTTTTTTCAGCTACATTATTGCAGCTAGAGTTTTGGCAGATACATTCTCAACTGAGACTTACCAATGTAACGGTGATCGTCCGTCTTGATCCAAGACGTCCACACGAGCCCCGAAATCGATCAGTGTCTGTACAACGTCCGTGTGGCCCATCTCACAGGCGCGAAACAGAGGTGTGTGTTTAGTGAGATCAGTAGCGTCCAGTTGAGCCCCGTGGTCAAGTAATTCCCTGACCGTTGAAGGATGGCCAGAAAGAGAAGCAGCATGTAGGGCTAAAAGTAATTAACAAGTTTTCATACATTTTTTTGGTTTATTTATTTTTTTTCGTCCTATTAACAGCCACGGTCATGTAAGGACGTGCGAGGTTTGTTGGTGGAGGAAAGCCGGAGTACCCAGAGAAAAACCACCGACCAGCCGTCAGTACCTGGCAACTGCCCCACATGGGATTCGAACCCGCATCCCAGAGGTGGAGGGCTTGTAGTAATATGTCGGGACATCTTAACCACTCGGCCACCGCGGCCCCAGTTTTCATACAGTTACAGGTACAAGTATTGATAATACATACAAAGATGCCGGTGTAAAATTCAAATTTTGTAATCAATAATAGGATTGGAATAGCTACAATAATAGTCTGTTGTGTATCCCTAGTATGATAGAGACATACAGGACACTGCCATTTCATTAATACAAATTCTGTGAACACATGTGTGTGTGATCTTTCTTAAATCAAGGAAAATGCAGGTAAAACAATATAATAGCATAATTGATGAGAAAATAAGAAATTGTGAAATTTGAAAGACAATACAAATTTTATCTTCAAAACTTACCTGTACCTCCATTATTATCAACTTGTTGAATATCTACATTGTGTTTGAGGAAGATCCGAATTACATCATCAGCGCCCTTCCCAGCGGCCCACATAAACGCTGTGCGGCCGTCAACGTCAGGCTCATCAACTACATTTTTACGAGAAAGAAATACAGCGGCAGTGTCCTGAAACAAATAAACAGATTAAAAATTATCAAGGAAATATCGGACTGGCGGGTCATGTTATGTTGTCAGCCACCGTCCTAATTTATCCAAAAATATTTTTCACAAAAGTTTGCAATTCTTTCCAATATTTAACGAGTTTTACCTTTCCATTTTTTTTTCTTTTTTCATATTTTTATAGAAAGTCTAGATCAAGTTTGACATGACTATGCAGGTATGTCTTTTTTTCAAGCATAAAGGGAGATAATCTAGTCAAAAGACCAATATAACAAATTTACTCCTGGTTTATTTGGTTTTTCTTATAAATAAATGAAAAAATGGTATTTCCAATTAGTAATTGACTGTAACAAATCTTAAAACTGCTGTTTCTTACAAATTAAATTTTATTGTGAAAGCATAATCATTACATGAAGGGAATTTTTTTATCTGTGTATAATTTCTGAAATAATGAATTAAAGATTTAAGATGGATATTGTATGATCAGACATACATCGTAATTGTTCTGAGCTGCGTAGTGTAGTGGAGTAGCACCGTTGGAGTCGGAGCTGGCGTAGTCAGCGCCGTTATCTAGTAGGAGGCCAACAATCTTTGAATGACCTGCAATAAAACAGGAATGTTATCAATCGTAGAAACGTCTGTAAAGTCGTGCTTAAGGACTCCGGACAGCATTGCATGTATTAATTACCTGCTTCATGACTAGGCCATACAAATGTTCCCTAAATTTTATATTGAAAGATAATATGCCAGTTGCCAAAGATTTCTTTAAATCTGTGAGATAACAACAAAAGAAAAAAAAGGATTAACACTATCTTCATCAGACACTCTCTGAAGAAGATAACTCGTTACACTAAAAATTGGTCCACAGGTATAAGGTCCTGATGACTAACAAGTAATAACTCCTAAAAACTGTCGGAGCTGCCATTTAGACCTAATCTCACATTTAAATATAAATTATAATCCCAGTTTACAACCCATTTGAGATTCTACAAACCAAGGATGTATCTAAAAAAAAAAATTAACACATAAGTAACTTACCTAGCACTGCGGCCCAGTGTAGAGGTGTCCTAAACATGTTATCTAGGGCTGACACATTACAGTTCTCTACTGACGTCTAAAACATTCCAAAAATCAAATAAATACTAGATTTACATCTGCTAAATAACAAGAGATCCCAGAGGGATCTTGGCGCCCACCAAAGAATGATCTACGTCTGACAATAGAAAGAGGGATCTTTTCTCTGCTTTCAAATTTTTACTACATATTACTATATATGACATTTGAGAAAGATCTTTTCAGTACTTTCTGAGATATATAACACTAACAAACTTCAATTGTCAAAAACCTGTTGGCCATCTTGTTGACCGAACGGTCCCAAAATGCAATATGCAGATCCTAGGAAAACCTACATATAAAAATTTGAGACAGATCACTTTAGTACTTTCTGAGAAATAGCGTTAACAAACTTCAATTATCAAAATTCAAAATGGTGGCCTGTCGGCCATCTTGTTGACCGATCGGTCCCAAAATGTATCATGCATAACTAGGGACCAAAGGGAACCAGCACATGAAATTTGAAACATATCCCTTCAGTATTTTCTGAGAAATAGCGGTAACAAAACTTACACTATCAAAATCCAAGATGGCGGCCTGGGGCCATCTTGTTGACCGATCCGTCCCAAAATGCAATATGCACAACTAGGGCCCTAGGGGAATCTACATGTGAAAATTTGAGAGAGATCACTTCAGTACTTTCTGAGAAAATAGCGGTAACAAACTTTAAATATCAAAATCCAAGATGGGCTGCCTGGCGGCCATCTTGTTGATCGTTCGGTCCCAAAATGCAATATGCACAACTAGGGCCCTAGGGAAACCTACATGTGAAATTTTTTAAGAGAGATCCCTTCAGTACTTTCTGAGAAATAGCAGTAACAACTTTTAACTATCAAAATCAAAGATGGCGGCCTGGTGGCCATCTTGTTGACCGATTGGTCCCAAAATGCAATATGCACAACAAGGGCCCTAGGGCAACCTACATGTGAAATTTGAGAGAGATCCCTTCAGTACTTTCTGAGAAATAGCGGTAACACACTTTAACTACCAAAATCCAAGATGGCGGCCTGGCGGCCATCTTGTTAACCGATCCGTCCCAAAATGCAATATGCACACCTAGGGCCCTAGGGCAACCTACATGTGAAATTGAGAGAGATCCCTTCAGTACTTTCTGAGAAATAGCGGTAACAAACTTTAACTACCAAAATCCAAGATGGCGGCCTGGCGGCCATCTTGTTAACCGATCCGTCCCAAAATGCAATATGCACAACTAGGGTCCTAGGGCAACCTACATGTGAAATTTGAGAGAGATCCCTTCAGTACTTTCTGAGAAATAGCGGTAACAAACTTTAACTACCAAAATCCAAGATGGCGGCCTGGCGGCCATCTTGTTAACCGATCCGTTTCGCAAATGCAATCTGCACAACGAGGGTCCTAGGGGGAACATACATATTAAATTTGAGAGAGATCCCTTCAGTACTTTTCTGAGAAAGAAATTGAGGTGGTAACAAAACTAATTAGCTAACGGAATCGGACGGACGACCTAGGCAGGACGGACGGACGGAAGGACTGGTCGGACAGCCGGTGTGTGAGCTACCGGACCACGAACGATAGGCGATTTGAATCAGCCTTCCATCTGATGATGGTGGGCTAAAGAACAAAGATCTTAAGTAAGCTTACCTAGCAATAGCAGGCCCACATGTAAGGTTCTAAACATGTTAACTAGGCTGACACATTAAAGTTCTCTTCTGACTTCGGAAACATCCAAAAAATCAAGATGAACTACTAGATTTAACATGGTGCTAAAATAAAAAGGTGAAATGTTAATACATAAATATATTAGATATGCTATGACTTTCCACTATTTTCAATATATAGCATACTGATTTGGTGTTTTACCATTTTTAGAAACACAAAATTAATATTCCTTTGTGAAAAATATTTCTTTTAAAATCTAATTAATCATCTTACCAGAGCCACCACTACTGCCTCGTTACCATCGGCAACAGCAAGATGGAGGGCTGTCCGGCCTTCATAGTCCTGCCAGTTTATCACGCTGGGAGTTGTCTCCTGGGAAACAAAACCTCACCTTATAATGTCAATAATTCTTCAGAAAATGTCAAATATACTTTAACTACGACAAAACCCTTAATTTATAACTTTCTTAAACTTAAATCATTCACCCCTGAAATTTCATAATGGACTGGTCTAGTTTTTGATTTAGAAGAGCCTAAATGTGTTTTAAGGGGTGAATAAGTTAAACAACATCTGATAATACAGTGCACTCTCGATAATCTAAGCACTTGCGCCCTCATCCTAAACTATCCGATTATGATTGTTCACACTGTCAAATTCAGCCTATTTAGTCAATAATAAAATCTACCCTGGCATCTCTGTCAGGATTGTGAGTTTTAGGGACTATCAGTGTCCAGATTACTGTGTTTTCAATGTACTATCTTTTTCTTTAGTAAGGGCAATAACTCTTCTACATAATGTGTGGCAATTAAACCCTTTATTTCTAGGTATCTCTATTCATGTAATTAATATAGTTATAACACCTACTGCAAGAAGACAGCAGAAACAAAGGTTTCAAGGAGTTATCCTCCCCCTATCTTCATAAATCTCACCATGTATATATGTTTTATTTCTTTCATACCTACACGGGTAATACTGGCTGGTCTAGGGCAATACACTCATGACGCCAGAGACTGTATTGCATGGCTTCCCATACAATACAGCCTCGTGATGTCACGGCGTCAACAAAATCTCTATTTCCTCGGCAAAATTTTAACACTTTTTTTCACAAATATGACTTGTTTTACTATAAAAGATGCAAACAACGGAATTTGTGTTGAAAGTATCCCGTAATTTTTTAATGTATGGTAAAATTGACTTCCAGTCTTGGATTTCTTTGAATTTATTTCAAAATGGCGGGATATTATAGTTGTAAAATTGCAATAAAACGTCAAGGTATGAATGAAAAATACTCTTTCATAAGTGGATATGAAAGATAGGGATATTCTACCCTCGGGATCACAAAATGTTGCATAAACCCTCGGCAAGCCTCCGGTTTTACTACATTTTGTGACCCTCGGGTAGAATATCCCTATCCTTCATATCCACATATGAAAGAGTCTTATAATATTAATTGTTTGTTTGTACCACCATGCAGTATCAGGAGAAGACTAAGATAGGCTATACTTGATGTCTAATCCTATTGACATTTTAACATCTTATTGTTAATAAAAATATTTGGAAATTGAACACAGGTTTCTGATAATCAAGGGGCAATAACTCTGTTACCACTTACCAGTATAATTCTAACACAGTTGACAGCGTCCCTGTCGCGACAACTAGCAGCCCAGTGGAGGGGAGTTTTCCCATCTATATCTGGTATACCAATGTTAGAGTCCTACAATATCAACACAGGCTTAAATACAGTTGGTAACTGGTCATCTCGGACTAATGAACACTATTCAAATCCAATTATCTAATTTTTTAGCTCCAAATCCTCAATAGAAACCAACTATAATAATCTCCAATATTTGAAATACAATTTATACTGAAATATCTGAACAAATGTTTGAAACATAAAAATTACTATTTTTGTACCGTGACACAATAACAGAAATAAGCATTGACAATGATGGTCGAAAAAAATATGTTCATCAAAAATTAAGAGTAAATATTTTTTAAATACTGGTTATGATGGAGGCCTTACACTCCCTCATTTTTTTTAATAAAATAAGACTTCATAGGATATCTGCCATACTGCATACATCGTATTTGACCTATAAGAACCCTAATTACCATAATTCTCCGCTGTCCGTTCTTCAAGCCTTAGTTAAGTTCACTGATCTTGAATTCAGGTACAAAATATGACTACAATACAGTTTCTTTAACTAACATCTTTTGCAAATTGATTTGTGAATTTTGCAATAAGTTTGCTAAAATCTCTACATTTAGTTCCTTTAGTACTCTTTAACTTTCTCAATAAATATCGAGACCTGGACACTTTTTAAGTCAAACACGATAAATCTGTCTAACACTGTAAGACCTTTTAAATATCAAAGAAACACAATTTAACAAAGCATGACAATTTATTGCCTCGTGCCCTATCCGGGCCTCGAACTCACGATCTACAACACCCAATCGCCTAGCCAAACATATCTGCGCCTTCTACCACTTGCTGCGCCACATCACTGTAAAAATTTTTGAAATACAAATTATTTTCAGAGAACAAACCTGCTTGATAAGCATTTTCACATGCTCCATGTTACCATAGGAAGCTGCCCAGTGTAAGGCTGTCCTCTGGAAACAGAAGAAAAAAACATATTAAATATTAATATTTCAGATATGTATGATCTCCTGTAATTAGAGATTCCCAAACAACAGATTGTTGCTCATGATGTTATCAAACTCGAGAATTTTTAAATTTTGAAAAAGCACAAGCATTTGATATCAAACTATGGTTATCTATGGTGAAACACACCTTGTTATAAAATATATCCATCATACAAATCTGAACAAATCCATGTATTAAATATGTCTTTCAATTATGACATTTTTGATTATTTAAGGGACAGCAGGAAATTGTAGAAAGGAAAAATAATGAAAGTAAAAGTCAAAGGAAAATAGTCTGTTCAAAATTTCTTTCAAAGGATGAAAAAAATGGATTTCTTGTTTCACTAAAAGGAAATTCTTAAATCGATACAGCTACAGCTGTCAAACATGCTATAACGGACACCTCTATATATATACACAAAGAACATTCTGTTGATAAAGGACAGACTCATCAACCCCATTCGGTACAATTCAATAAATACTTGATTGACCTCTGTATAAAGGACACCTGTCTATAAAGGACAGATTCATCATCCCCATTCGGTACATTTTACTATAATATTGACCTCCATATAAAGGACACCTGTCTATAAAGGACAGATTCATCATCCCCATTCGGTACATTTTACTATAATATTGACCTCCATATAAAGGACACCTGTCTATAAAGGACAGATTCATCATCCCCATTCGGTACATTTTACTATAATATTGACCTCCATATAAAGGACACCTGTCTATAAAGGACAGATTCATCAACCCCATTCGGTACATTTTACTATAATATTGACCTCCATATAAAGGACACCTGTCTATAAAGGACAGATTCATCAACCCCATTCGGTACATTTTACTATAATATTGACCTCCATATAAAGGACACCTGTCTATAAAGGACAGATTCATCAACCCAAGTAGGTACATTATACTATAATATTGACCTCTGTATAAAGGACACCTGTCTATAAAGGACAGATTCATCAACCCAAGTAGGTACATTATACTATAATATTGACCTCCATATAAAGGACACCTGTCTATATGAAGGACAGATTCATCAACCCCATTCGGTACATTTTACTATAATATGACCTCTATATAAAGGCCATCTGTCTTAAAGAACATTTATGTTACCGTATGTCCATTTGGTATCTTTATAGACAGGCATGGCTCAGTGTTCCCGGTCATTTTTTCAAATGGGGGTTTTTGTACCTCCATAGCTTGCAAAATGGGGGTACAGTGCCATATTTAAAGGGTACACTATATTTGCATATTTTCCCCATGTGTATTCTTTGATAGAAAATAAAGACAAGTAACATAGATTTCGCCAAAGGAAAAAAAAAACAATTAAAAACAGCGTTAGATATATATCTCTTTGTTTGATTTATTTTGAACCATATTGCTGCTTCTTAAATTTGTCTGCAAGTTATTCAATCAGATAAAATATTAACAGACGACGTATGGTACATGTCTGCCGTGTTGTGTCAATTTTTTCCATTTAAAAATCATGTTCTCAATATGCATAAAGTGCATCTTACATTGCAATTAATTTATAAATTCATTTTGAAAAGCAATTTTCAAAATATTTTGTATAGATCTACAGATTTGTCACCCTACCAGTCCGTGAATGTGCCGATCCTAAAAGGCATGACTTAGATAAAACATGTCGCTGGTAAAATGTATCGCTGTCTTATAGCCGATTTCTGTCACAAACAATTTTCTCGTTCAAAGAATCATGTTGATTTGAAGTTTATTTTCATACCCTATGATAATGCTGGACATACACAACTCTAGTTGTTATCGCACGATTAAAATTTGCATCGTAAATTGCTTCCGGTAACACATGTTCTTTGAGCGATGTAAGAATCGGTCAGTTAATGACTACCGATGGTCATGGGTATGGTCTGGGATTTTATCATTGGACAACACAGATAAGTAGTTAACACATCTGCTGCTTGGTGCACTGCAGTTAATGTTTACTGAAAGGATTACTTCCGGTATCGTAAAACACGTTATGACACACTTACGATTTCTTCAATCAAAATCAGAGATAATCGAAACAATTATCACCAAATAATGGAAAATATTTAAGCGGGCATGCACGTGACGTACAGGTTGTCAAATTTACGCGTGCAATAAAACAGATTGTACATGATTCACGCACGTTTCTGCGTGATCGGGAACACTGATGGCTGTATATGATTTGAGAAGAAAAACCATACAGTTGATTATTTTTGCAGGTTGATCAATTTTTTTTTATTGTGTGCATAGAGATACAGTAAAACCCCTCTTACTCGAACCCGGATTCCTCAAATACCCCCTATTCGTCGAACTGGTCGTACGGTCCCGACCATCTCCCTATATAATCTATGTAACAAAACCCCGGATAGCTCGAACAGCTATTCGTCGAATACCCCTTATTCCTCGAACAGAAATATGTCCCCGTTTCATCAAATACATAGTATTTACCCATGTATTCGTCGAACAGGTGTTCGGCCCTTGAGATTTTTTACCTATGTCACACCTGACTGCACCGACCGACATGGATAACTGCTCACAATCTTGTGTTTACACAGTTGGCATTTCAAGCCTTTAGGTCATTAATCAAGGGATTAACGGTATCATTATTACCTACCTACACGATCACAAGTTGTTGTTTGATGCTAACTTTATTTGATTATTTCAGAAAAGACATTAAGTTATTGGTGTTTCTCTCGTATATAATCTTCGCTGTAAATACAGAAGTTGTTGATCCGTGTTAATAGAAAGTACGCATTGTAAATGCCAAAAGAGGCGGAAGATATTGCTGACGTCCGCCTAATTATAAAAGTTTATTTTTTTTTTTAAATTTCTTTGTTGGTTTCATTCGAAAGGCTAGCACAATGTTATTATTCGAAAGATGTAAACGACATCAAAAGATACATGTAGAGTATATTTTATCAGTGCGTTCCGTATCTTTTCCCGTAAATTGTATTTTGTAAATTTACTCGTAAACACATGTAACATAGGCCTAACGTTACGCTTTTATATTACTAAATAGACATCTATAGATATCATTTCTTATGTCTGTAAATATGCTGGTTATTAACATTATTGTGAGTATGTATTTTGTAAATGTGCTAAATGATTCGTGATAATTAAATAATAGAAAATGTACCCCTTGTTGACCAATATGGATTGTGCATTGACCTAGATGACGATCGCTTACTCTGCTGTGAATGGCATTTGATTTAGGGCTTTCTCGTAAGCATTTTCAAACGCTCAATTTATGTTATACATATTTTTTCAACTTGATATTACTATCAATAAAACACTTGAGTAAAGAAATCCAAAATGCTGAAGGATACGTTAATCAAAATGTCATTGCCGTGCATTGTTTGTCATAGTTTGAGACCGGACATTTTGACTGTCGATCGTGACCAACCTCGGATGAGTCGAATACCCCGTATTCCTCGAACTATTGACCTGGTCCCCTGCTGTTCGAGTTATAGGGGTTTTACTGTATATCAGATATGTAAAATGAAAAGCACTACATAAGTGTTTGGTTACCTTATTTTTATCCTGGTTATCCAGTTCCCCTGGTGACAGTTGCCGTAGTAACAGTGCCATACATTTCGCTGACTTATGCCGCGTACATAAATGTAGTGCTGTTTGTCCTTCGCTGTCCTTCTCTCGACAGTCGGCACCTTTGGACAACAGTAACTTCAGTAACCGAAAATTCCCCTTAAAACATAAAACAGAAAACCAGGTTTTAACACAGTATAGGAATTCATTGATGATATGCAAAATACACTATATAGTTCTCATGCAATTAAGACTGAAAAAAACTTATTTTGTCAGCATTTTTTTTTTTTATATGTTGGTATTAATGTAGCCATCGTAAAATAGTACTAATTTCAGAAGGTCACCATAAAATCATCTGTAGAGTATGGGCTAATGAAAAGAAAAAGATAGCTTTACACTGCTGGCTTTTTTTTTGTTTTATACTACGTGGCCCAGTGTAGCACGCCTCTACCCTTTCAGTCTTACACAGACAGTTATGCTTTGGTTATACAGATTTACCTTCAGTTGTTGGTAAACCATCCTAATACCAATATCCTTTACAGATCATTTCATTTCTTCCTCGTGGATTGCCAAGATTTATGTGTCTCCCCTCCCTATAGCCTCCCCTCAATTCCTCACTCTCCCCCATCCCGAACTTCCCCCCCAAAAAACCTTACCCCCTTTCCAAGGTCATTGTACCTACCTTGTGGGCTGCCCAGTGGAGAGGCGCTCGGCCTCCCCACCCCCCAAACCTTACCCCCTTTACCAGGCCATTGTACCTACCTTGTGGGCTGCCCAGTGGAGAGCCCGCTCAGCCTCCCCACCGCCCAAACCTTACCCCCTTTACCAGGTCATTGTACCTACCTTGTGGGCTGCCAAGTGGAGAGCTGCTCAGCCTCCCCACCCCCCAAACCTTACCCCTTTTACCAGGTCATTATACCTACCTTGTGGGCTGCCCAGTGGAGAGCCGCTCAGCCTCCCCACCCCCCAAACCTTACCCCCTTTACCAGGTCATTGTAGCTACCTTGTGAGCTGCCAAGTGGAGAGCCGCTCAGCCTCCCCACCCTCAAAACCTTACCCCCTTTACCAGGACATTGTACCTACCTTGTGGGCTGCCCAGTGGAGAGCCGCTTGGCCTCCCCACCCCCCAAACCTTACCCCCTTTACCAGGTCATTGTACCTACCTTGTGGGCTGCCCAGTGGAGAGCCGCTTGGCCTCCCCACCCCCCAAACCTTACCCCCTTTACCAGGACATTGTACTTACCTTGTGGGCTGCCCAGTGGAGAGCCGCTCGGCCTCCCTTGTCCTTTTTGTTGACCTGTGCACCAGCCTTAAGGAGGAGTTCTGCACAGTCCAGTCGGTCAGCCAGGATGCAGAACATAAGTGGTGTCCGGCCAAACTGGTCACCGGTGTCAATGTCAGATGCATTGGCTGTAATAAAGAGAACTGAACAATGAGTTGGTGCTGGACAGCAAAAAAACACAAATGTTAACAAAAATATGTTGTTGCAAGATGATACAAGAGAGCATAGCCTTAATGGTCACATGAAATCTAAAATCTTAAAACAAATGTCATTTTATGGTCTCATTTTCAACTCCTTGCTCGATATTTGAGTGACAATAAACTTAAATTAAATGACATAAAATGAAATTTGCAAATTACTTGATTTATAATTTCTATACTTTATAATGTTACACATGAAATGATGTCTGGTTATTTGAAGACTTTTGGGCCTCTAGGTTATCAAAAGTCTTTTCAAGATTTTAGATATGCTTGACCTCTTGAGGCCTTAAATCAAAGTCAAGGTCATTCATTTGAAGAACCTGGCAGCAAAAACATTTTCCAAAGTATACTACAATCATATATAAAATCTTGGAGACTATTGCATTTGACTACTGGCATTCAACAAAATGTTTATTAGACACCATGACTTTGAAAGGATCGAGGTCAAGGTCATTACTTTGAACAAATAATATTATTAGACCTCTGAGCTCCTTCCCTTTGTGAATTTACATTGAAATCTCAGTCCATTTGTGACCTTCAATACAAGCCAAGGTTAATTATTTGAATAAACTTCGAAACCTTGGTAGTACATGTATAACAAAATGTATATGTGACTCATATTATTTATATCTGGAGCCCAAAACATTGCTTACATATGATGAGTCTGGCCAGGAAGGGTTTGTCGCCATTGACAGCTGCCGCATGCATCTGTGTGACATGCTCCAGTTGTTGTGAGATGCCTTCATCCGTCGTACTGAAGGCACCACTGGGCATGTCACCCTGGAACAGGAGGAAAATACAAATTTAGGATTGTACAAATACAAATTGGGCATATACTGAATTCAAAGATTGGAATTATTTGAAACTGCTGCGGAAGGGAAAATATTAGCCTTGATTTTTTTTCTCTCTTATTTTTGACTGATCAACAGGCAGGTAGCCACGCCTCGTGCTCGCAAATGTAGGTGTACCTATTTAATGTCACAAAAAATGTTGTAGCATACACAATGCAAAATATTTAGTCATATGATGTACCCGAATCGTTTGATTGACAGCTGGCTATCTATCAGTTTGTTATGTATAACTATAATAACCTAACTTGTTTTTGCTGCAACTTATTTTTCAAGTTTTCATTTTAACTGTAAAAACATAATTTGTGAACTTTTTTTCTGCCCTAAAATAAAATTTAAAGTTGGGTCTGCACAAATTACATTGGACAATACATTGCAGGTAATTACTTTTTCACGTCAAGTTATTGCTAATTTCAATCATGAATTAGTCATGTCTAACGCCTTTTTCACGATTTATTTCCACGATTTCTACATACACACTAAACATGTGAAATTTAATTGCATCCAAAAATTAAAAAGTTTATAGTGCTTCTTTATTTAATGAGAGAAAAAATTATATCTTACTCCGAAATTATAGATTCTTATAATAGTTTATATCAAGTTTGTTTTTTAACAAAATTACATATTGTGCACACTTGATTTTAACTGATTTCATTGAAAATGTTAAATTTTACAATACACAGCATATCAAATATATAAGAAAAAATGTTGAGGCATTGAGAGTTTGAGAAGCTATATTTCAAAATAAATAAACACATGCAAACACATAAATACTACATTGCATGTTATAGATCATTTATATTTCCTTAATGTAATTTTAAATTTCTGGAATGCCGATAATTCAAAGATATTATATTTTTATAGCACATTAAACAAACACTATTAAGTAGTGTATCAACTATCACTACGAGATCTTTGATTTATTATTCACAGGTAGATAGAGGTCATCAATTACAGGTAACTAATCTAATCTACCTGAATACCTGTACACAGGTATGTTCATTAGTCGGGATTACGAACAGGTAAAATAGAGCTCTTGAATACACACTATGTACCTATGTAGGTACTAGGGTGGTTGTTAGGTTTATAAGGTCCCTGTTATTTATACGGCTATAGTAATACACCTGCAAAGGTCATGCATTCATATATATACAGGTATACATAGGTAATACAATTACTGCTTATAAATAACCCAGGTGTTAAGACCGCCCTGAAACTGTACTACCAAAAGTCTATACTTATATAAAACAGCCTTCGTTTGCAACTGCTGAATTTCAGCATTCCAAAATATCTAATTTTCTAAAGATTAACTTTCTCAGATATATAAATTGAGATTAAATACTGCCAATCCATAGGATGGGATGCTTTATGTCACGTTAACTCCTCCAAAAGACGAGAGGGATGCTTATACAGGGAGGCCGGGGCGCTATTTACCGTGAATAAGTTAGTACATTTAAAGTGTTAAGATACAAATTCTGACAGTGTTGTAGTATATACATGTTACAAAATTTATGTTTTCAGTATCACAAAATAATTAATATTGATTTTTATCCATACTAAATCTAAGTGGATTCCCACAGTTTGAAAACAAAATTCCTTTCATACCCTGATGAAGTTAAAAAATAGTGACATCAATGCTTAAACAATAAACAGAATGGTAATTGCATAATTTCTTATCTACAAAAAGTTTAACCTCTACCTGATTATTGAATTAAATAATAATTGAGATTTTTGTAGAAAAATGACAGTTTCTGTGAATTAAGTGATGGACACACAGATCAATGATATCAAACTGACCACAGTATGTTATGACCATCAATTGTCAATATCATACCAGATAAACATCAATAAGTACACACGTACCTGGGAGTCTGTTTGGCCATTAGGCCCGGATACTGTTGTCATCTCATTTCCTGAAATCTGTAAAATACAAAAATAGTAGACTGTTAATATTCCTATGAAAGTAATCAATACAGATCATGGTTAGGTATATGTATATACAAACAATATACTATGTACAGGCCTATAAATCTGAGGTACCGAAAACTGGATGTAGGTTGCTGATTTTCCTCCTGAATCTCTCTTTTACAAAAATGCTAACCTTAGAATTTTACACCTGGGCTTTATTTGAACAAAAATATCAAAATAATTGATTTACAAGTTTATGATATAATACAGGTATATTATTTACGTCACAAAGTCATTCAATTTGCTTTCAGTTTATAGATTATTTGAGTTACAATGTCTAACCAATCAAGCTAATAAAACCAGCCATATCATGGAACCCTCTGTGAGTACTCTGACCCTTCAAAAGTCAATAACAATTATGTATACTTGACCATTCAATTTCTGAATTCCGGTCCGACTGGTCAAGCAGCTTAAGAATTGATAGTTAATCATGTATTGAATGAATATTGACTTATATATAATATGACTTTCTTTATCAGTTTATGAACATATATAAACCTTTGAGCAGCGTAACAATATATATAAATTATTCAATATGTCCAGCATTATAAGCACATTCTTAGACAAAAGTGAATGATATTGTAAATGATTCAATTTCATACTGAGAATTTAATTTAAGCTTGCCATATACCTCTTGAATATTAAAATTAAACACACAAAAAATTAACTTAATTATTATGTCTCTGCGACATGTCTGATTCAAAAACTGTCTGATATGTCAATGTAATCCATTTGATAATTTATTACATGGTATGTAGTATATGACAAAAATGAACATTGATATTTACAGGTATCCCGGGATTTACCGCTTCTTCGTATGTGTGTTGGTATGACTTGTGTATTCTCCATCGTAGACAGCAGATACACATAAAATGTGACATCATCACAGGGTCAAAGGTCAATACAAATGACCTTTGACCTCAAACAGAAACTTTTGATTAACTTCTGATTGCAGAAATCCTCAGTTGCACTATTAATTGCATCCATCTGATATTTTATAAGAATTCTTCAATTATTCATATTCCTATACATTTAAGAAAGTCAAATGAAAATGTTTTGAAGAATTTTGAAGCACTAAATGTCAATCAAGAATGCATGTATAGTAGCATTTATATTATTTCAGAACAAAGGATATTAAATAAATTGGCTGTGAATTTTGAAATCATGCATATTAATTCTTAGTACATGAGTATAAATCATCTATAAATGAACTGTTTAGAACTTCTAAGAATGGCTTCCTGCTTCAATAATTGAACGCATCCCCAGTAACAACTTGACCCCCCCTGAAAGGTTATCAGCACAAATTTTGAAGAATCCAACATGGAGTTATTTCCAAAACATCCTGACGACGTTCAGTTCCCAAGTCTTCACAGATCCACAACAAACTCTTGCAGCCCCTACTTCCTGTAGCCCAGCACTAAAATTCCTAACATTTCTGACAGACATTTATTCTTACATTCAACTCTAGATATCTATAGTCAAGTATTAGATCTAATGAATATTTTTATTTTAAATCATTAGCACACAGAAGTAAAAACATTTTTTTTTTAATTAACAACTTATCCAAAAGAAAATTATATATGACCTGTTCCATATTTCTTATTCTGAAAAAATATGCACATATGGGAATACTCAAAGACCTTTTCTGAAATAGACTATACTGCTACAGCTGCTGTGTGTAAGCCCCCCCGGTTCTAAATATAGATATTTAGGTGAAGGAACAGTCTGTTACTGTTTATAAAGTATAGTTAGCTTAATAATGAATTTACTTTCGCTGATAAACTAGATTATAAATATGATCTCATTTACTGCATAACTACAGGATTAATAATAATAGATGATGGAGGGAACCAGAAAGCTAGTACAATTACAGTTTTCAAATTCTGTGTGGTGAGCTGATAAAAATAAATAAAATAGCTCGGCTGACAGACATTTATAGAATGATAAATTATATTAATCTATGTCAAAATGAAAATAAATATGAATTTTACATAATATGCAGCTAAACTACTACTGTATAAAGACTGTCTGTATATATACCACTTTCATTAAGGTCTCAATGACCAATCTCCACACAATTTGACCTGTGTATACAGACCACCTAGCTATCACAACCCCTTTCCCTTTGTCTTTTGGAGATCTAACTACTCTATTATATTATGCGTTACATATGCATTTGAATGAATGATTCCTTAAAACTCTCTAGCATTAAATACCTTAATGTATATATAGTTACAGCTGCTAATAGCATTGACTTTTATAATCTGTAAGGAATTATTATAGATATTAGTGAAATTCTTGCAAGTTCATAATAAATGTCACATAGTCTTTAAGTAAATAATGAATACAAAAAAGAAAGTTTTCCTATTTAATGAAAGGATTGTTAGCTGTTTGTAGAAAAAAACATACCGGTAAACGTAACTCTGCAGACTTTGTACCGAATAGACGAAACCTTTATGTCAAAATGTAATATCAGATCATATTTTTATTAAGTTAATTAGTTTTAAAAGTTAGAAAAAAATAAGTGATATTTCATGTGTTAATTCTTTATTTGAATTATTTTTGTAAAATAATTCACCCATACACATCAAGACATGATACACCATATAGGTTCTTAAGTCTACAATAACAACAATGTTAAATACCCTGATGGAATTAACTTATATCCTCTTATTCAAATGATATAAGGCGGCCTAAATACATGGTGTTAAGTACTTAGACAGGACACAAATTCACTTACTGTATGGTGAATATCCTTAAATACTTTAACAAAGTCGAGTTTTAGGATAGAGTCATTTATTTAAATTATTTGTATATTGAAGCCTACTGGTAAGGTTTCAGTACGTACCATAGACATAGAAAATATGTAATATTCAGACCCTCAAGTGCTTTCCATACAAAATCAAAATCAGAAGGTTTTTAAAATCACAATATATATGTACTTTATTTTCCCCGAATAAAAGGTAGTAAATTACTCTCTTTCAATATGATAGATATCTTTTAAAACATATATGGCAGTCTGTTGATGTTTTTCATCATTATGTTACAGCAATGTAAGATTGCAATTTTTTTATCCAGTAATTGCCCAGGGCAATTAATACTTAAATAAGGAGGGGTGCTAATAATAGGATAAATTTGAACTTTTTTCACAAAATTAATGCAGAAAGTAAGCCAAAAATCAATTTGCAAAAGAAATAAAACAAAGACATTGGTCTACTTTTAATTTGAGGTAAGTTAAATTGAGGCTTCATAAAAAGGGAGGGGTGCTAATAGGACTGGAATATGAGTGCTTATTAAGTAAGTCAAATACAGTATAGTTTATGGGTATACAATGTATTTGATAAACAATTTTCAATGAAAATGACATTATTCCATAATAACAATACATGTTAATAACTACCTTTAATGATGGGTACTTAAAGATGTTTTGTAAATTCTAAGATCTCTGACCGACATTTTGGTAATATATCTTACAAGATGCCCATCAAATAGTTCCTTTATTCAGTTTACTTGTAGATGTATAAGTTAAATATATTTTAACATAATAGCAACAACCAATGACAGTTAACTTAATTAAGGATATAATTAATAATCAGGTTTGGAGATGAAAAGATACAAAGTAGACCATGAGAAATGATAACCAAGTCAATTCCTTGTGTATGCGACTAGTACACATTACGGTAATGTATACTGCTCCATGGCATATGCATGCTTCTATCTCTTTACAGCAGTAGTAGAAACGTAGTCGACTCAATGGCATTTGTGTGCATCCAATTAAGTAATAAAAAAGCTGTTAATGTAGTTTATATATTGGGCCAAATGGCGCATATCAATGATGATTTAAAACTATGATGCAAAAATCGGGATCAAAATTATATTTGTAAATCTAATAAGTTTATTTTAATTAGTTGTCAATAAGTCAGTTATTTTTACAGTATACTTTAATTAAATTTCAATGTGATTATTTATTTATTTAATATAATGATGTATAAATGAAATTTGTGAAACATATGTGGGCTGGCATTGGCGCAGGTTCAAATAGAATTCCCATATCTTTCTTTACTGGAAGAAATTGCTTTTAAGATAAGCAAAACTGATAACACTTTAGACCAATTTATATATAGAAATCTAAATATGCCACATATATTTGTATTACGTTTTTTGTTGTTGTTGATTTTTTTTTTTCGTTTATAGAACAACCTAGGTAAATATTCATTATTACTATAAAACGCTGTCAGTAGCTATATGATGACTCTTGTTTACAAAGCTGTACATGTACATTTAATATATATATATATAGAGTCAGGTAGGGCATCGATTTACCTGTGTTCTGCTCTTCTGGTCGTCTCGGCTTGTTTATACAGTAACGTAGGCCTAATACTCTAGAGATAATGTTGTACTATAATTATTCTAATGTTCTTACCTTTGAGTCTGTGTGGTTCTTTTCCCCCATGAAACACACTATCGCGTGTACACGATCACTATGAGGTCATACTTCAATACACAAATTATAAATGTCAAAAAATCCGCCATGCTGTGTCCGCCATGTTGTTGTCATATAGAAACCATGGAGGTGATAAAATGCCATTTTTGATTGGTCCAAGTTGTCTCTTACGTCACGGGCACCTGTTTGATACGCGGTAAATTCAAATAATGAATGTAATATACTGACAAACATCAACATAGATTTTCATAATATAAACGGTTGCATTAAGATAGATTGAATTAAAGATTATTCGCTAAATACCAGTTACACGTGGACAAATTGTACTGCCTTTCAACTATTAATGCATTCGTTCTATGTTAACAGTACCAATATAGTACATAAATTGTATCAGAATGTATAACTTTCTAATAGATCTAGATATCATAAACTTAACAAACAAATAATTTTGATATTCCTGTGAGATAGAATAATTCCACTTAAACGAGAAAGTGTAATATACCACAATTATTTTATCTTCAAAACTTTTGAAAGTTAATTTTGTGGCGGAATTGCTCCCTCCTTTTAGGCAGTTCGTTTTTTTGGGGTTTTTTTTTTCTTTTCTTTTTTTGAGAAATCTACCGAAGCACCCCTGCCCCTATAAGCGCCCCTTCCTCTTTTGGAGGCCTCAATTTCACCTATTTAGAGTCAAATACAAAGTGAAACTAGGGAAATCTTTTAAATGTTTCCCTGTTTGATTTATTTTGCAAATTGATTATTGGCTTACTCTGTACAATAATGTTGTGAAATGTTAGCCAAATTTTGTCCTTTTAGTTTTGTTTTAAAATTTTTCTTCACTCTGTGCGCTTATTGTGTCGAATACTACCAGTAGTGTAGGAAGATGAAACGTAATGTGTGGGGGGTGCAAAGATACTCAAGATTGTCAGCATAACAATCATTTGAATTTAACAACTCGACGGAAGGGAAAGTAACACAACCCGTGTAACTGGTCGAAGGCCCAAAAGGTAACATTTCTATGGTGGCTGACTACGGCCATCTCGTGTTGTTGTGTTGTCGCCTTGTCGTGTTGTCGCCTTGTCGAGTTGTCGCGGTCTCAAACTGCGACAACCCGAGATTTAACAGTTAAAATGTCGACTAGTCGCGTTTTCGAGCCGCGACAAGTCGACAACACGACAAGTCGACATTTCAAACACGCTAATTAGCGCGTACAGAATCTCGTGTTATCGCGGTAAAATGTCGACTTGTCGTGTTGTCGAGTTGTCGACTTGTCGTGTTGTCGAGTTGTCGACTTGTCGCCTACCTGTTACACATGCGCAAACAATGGATAACACTCGCCATATTGGATTGCTAATGAAAATAATTGTGTGCATGTGTTTGTAGCTATATGAAGATATTTGATAGCAATTTCTTTACCGAGAGTTGTCAAAGTATTTTTCTCTGAACTATGAATTTCAATAATTTGTTTATTATATGATAATCGTGTAATAATGGTCTGGTCACGCCGTCTGATTAGTACGCAGTAATCGTCATCTGTTAATTTTAAGGTCACTTGAACCGCTAAGGCCTAATAGTTCGAAGGCCCGTTAATCCGAAAATTAGAAAATATTGCAATTTTATGGTGGCATATTTCTGCCATCGAGTTGCCGACTTACGACTTAGTGATGTCGACATAATTAAGGCATTAAGTCGACATCATATCGGAAGATGTCGACATAAACAGAAGAATATGTCGACTGACACCGACTTGTCAGTTATTGATGTCGACATCTAAACTAAAAGATGTCGACATCTGGTCTTTAAGGTGGAATTCAAAGGCCACCCTTTTATAGGGCACCGTGTATATGCAGCAAGGCACCATACAGCAGAGTTCGACGTTGATTTTGTAAATTCAGAAAAGTTTTTATTTATTTGATT
The DNA here is from genome assembly GCF_041381155.1 of Argopecten irradians. NCBI lineage: Eukaryota > Metazoa > Mollusca > Bivalvia > Pectinida > Pectinidae > Argopecten > Argopecten irradians. The sequence continues at coordinate 15,331,792 of NC_091149.1, read as the reverse complement.
TCAAAATTAAAAATTGTGATCCTGCACATCCCGGCCATGCAGCTGTAGCCTGCGTGTATGTACACATTGTAACTGTTAGTCCGAGCTGAGGAAGTTAGAGTGCAAAATGACTCTGCTTTGTACAACAAATTTCCATCTTCTTGGCCATAATTATAACCGTGGGTTGAAAATTCGTTTAAAAGCTGTGTTTGTGCTTTGTGGATTAGCATTCGTACCAAGTCCATGTGGTACATACCGTACTATACTATATTACAACAGAAATATGTATATATGTTTCTGATTACAATGATTTTTTCAAGATTTCATTTTTTTGCGAATCACGAAAAATACCAGTTACGTAATTTAAAAGCCAAAAAGGTCACAGTACAGATACACAATACCCATTTGGAAACCAGCTTTACTTGTTAGCTTGCCCTGTCCATATATACATGTATACATAAATATTTACATCCCTCGATACACTTAAATAAAGGCACAACGAATTTTTGTTACGGTCTTATTGGCCAGATTCAACCTTTGGGCTAAAAATCCTCCAGGGACGCGGTTTTAGCTCCAAACTCGGGATATACATTGTATCTGCATCTATTTTTTGTAGTAAAAACGTAGTAAAAAAAAAGTCACGTGCTTATACCTCATTCATGCCATTGGCCGGAATATACAATTGTATTATGGGTAACTAGTGATCACGTGATTTTGTGTTTACTTCCAAATATGGTGATAGTTTGCTTGCCATTTCTTCGGAGAAATTGATTTATTTGAAAATATTTAGACTCCAAAATGTTATTAATATTGCATGCATATCATTTTGAGTTGCACATATGTATTATTTTACTATAAATAATGAACTGAAATGAGTTATAAAACTGTAATTTCCACGTTTTGTAAATAAATGATATAATGCGAATTGACCAATTCAATAGGTCTAACCGTCTAATCTAAAATCAGCGAAGATCGGCTACTCCCGGCTAAATTCGTAGAATTCTAAATTTATATTTATATGTATTATTACCTGCTTTAGGGTTCAGAACATATACATATAACACAGAGAAAATAAGATCTTCTTCAAAAGGCCTAATTATGTATAAATACCAGATCAGAGAAATCACTCTATTTGGAAGTAAACACACACTCATGTGATCACTAGTTACCCACTAATACAATTCCATATTTATTTCGGCCAATGGCAATGAATGAGGTATAATCACGTGACTTGTTTTACTACGTTTTACTACAAAGAACGCTTGTTTTGTACCATTATGGGGGAAATCCTCCGCGGATCGTGGTTTCATTTCCACTATTTGAAACAGAAGGCTTAGAGTAGACTTTGATTGTGAAATATTGATAAATTGAAGATTACATGTTGTGCCATGGCAGATGTCAAAGTTCATGTATATATACTCGACAATTACTTCATCTAATAAATTTGTGTTAATGTACCAGGCTAAATTTTGGTTGAATAATGCATTGGAAGTGAATTAATCCAGAGATTTAAATAGTAAATCTCTGATTAATCTTAACTTTTCCACTTTGTGTAAAATCCTTCAAAACGGATTTATCTCCATTGATTAAAACTTGATTTTTTTTCATTTTTTTTTTTAAATTCAATAATGAATGCAGATCAAATATATTAATCAAATATGTGTATTAATTTGATTTGAAACATGTTTGTTTTGCTGAAAATTTGCAAAAAAAATAATATCAATACAAAATATTCATGATTGTAATTTGATTGTTGTTGTTTTTGTACTTGCTGTAAAATGAGAAAACCCGTGTTGTGGAGAAGAAGTTTGTTAAAATTTGAATTGTTTACAAATGGATGAGAGTTGAGAATGAGCAGAAGGCAATAAGGATATATATGTCTAACAGTCACCTTAATTCCAATATGCACAGTTATAAATAATGTTTTGCTTTTAAACAAACAAATAAATGTGTCTCAGCCCTGTGACTTGGCACATAGGTCAAGATCATTGATTTGAACAAACTTTGTATTCCTTCATCCCAGCATGCTATGGCCCAATAACATGTCCATGTATGAGGTTCTTGGTTATTAAGAAGATTGTAAATTGTTTACAACAGACACTGGATGATGCCGGCGGCAAAAGACAATTGCAATAGGTCACACAGGGGGAGATTAATTCAACACACAACCATATATACTTTATATACTTTTTATCATAAATCATTACATATAATCCTTGTACACATCCATATCAGTGGCGACGCTAACAGGAAATTAATGAATATGCAAAATGGCGTGCGAGCGTCGAAGGGTCGAGATTTTGGTGTTTGGAGGTCCGGGGGTCTCTCCTGGAAAAAAAATATTACGATTTAGAATGGCTGAGATAATTTTTACGATGTATTTTGATGATTTTGATGATTTTGCGAACGCCGAATGCGCGAGATTTTGGTGTTTTGGGGGTCTGGGAATCTCCCCCGGAAAAAATTACGATTTTGATGATTTTGCGAGCGCCGAATGCGCGAGACTTTGGTGTTCTGGGGGTCCGGGGGTTTCCCCCGCGAAAAATATTACGATTTGGAATGGCCAATATGAGTGTTACGGTGTATTTTGAGGATTTTAATGCGTTCTTAACGTGGTAATTTTTCGATTTGCATTTACCTGCATTTAGAAATTATAATTGTGAATGTCGTCATATCATTATGCAACCCTGCTCGATCGTAACATACGACTTCACACCATCAGCACATTGTTGTTTAACTAAAAAAAATAATGAATTGATTTAATTGTCTTGCTTAGACATATAAACAATATAATATTTTAAGAAACATTTTTGAAATAGTAGAATCCCTTGATGGACATTTTTAGTCTAGTTCATGTGTATTTAATTTTTATTATTAAAGGTTTGAACATTACGTGCTTGAACTTTTAGGAAATGCGCCGCAAAGCGGCAAAATTTTCTAAAATGAAGTACGAAAAATGTGCAGGAGGACCCTTTTCTTCCTACGCCCCTGCAGTTGCACATTTAAAAAGTTTAATGAACTTGGTACCCACTACTGACTGATGTAAATCATGCCAATAAAAGATGGATCTTTTCTCTATTTCTGTTATTCTTTACCTTTTTCTTTCCTCTTGGAAATGTTTTATAACATGGGAAAACTAAAAATGAAGTCTATATAGCAGGAATAACAAAACACATAGCCACCTGTCAGCCATGCATGTTTTTTTTCTGATTGGTCACCCGAGTTCGGATAAAGAATGAAACAAATACATACACTGTATATAAGCACCATATATTTGGCCTATCAGGCCCATGAAATCAGCCAGTGATTATACCCATTTACCTTTTAATATATGAAGAGTATTTGATTCAATTGCATCTGTTTCCTATGAAAATTTAGCAAATAATGCTCATAAATGTGTTTCCCTATATAAACTATGGTACAGACCCTATCCCCTGGGGAAAATTCCGAGACCCCAGGGCCATGAAATTCACAATATTGGTAGAGGGCCTTGAGACCTTTCAATCTATGAAGAGTTATTGATATTCTGACAAACAAAATGATACATTTTCGTACGGAACCTACCGAAGCATGATGAGTTAGGTCCTAGGTCCCAATTAACCAGGCGGGAAGCTGGCATGTAAGCACATAAACCCGTGTTTCTGAGTATATGTGTACATACATGTACATGTATGTATTAGATTCCCAAAAAGCTAAGTGGGCTATGCGGAAGCTTATACTATTTGTTTGGAAATAATATGGAAAATAAACTATGATATGATAGTATTGCTAACAATTTCAAATGGTGGAAATGAAACCACGATCTGCGGAGGATTTCCCCCATAATGGTACAAAACACGCGTTCTTTGTAGTAAAACTTAGTAAAACAAGTCACGTGATTATACCTCATTCATGCCATTGGCTGAAATAAATATGGAATTGTGGGTAACTAGTGATCACATGGGGCGAGTTCACTTGAAACTCTGGGGTTTACTCTCGTGACGTAATATTCTAAAAAATATACCTCTTCTCTCGCAAGTTCAACAAAACGGGAAACCCCAAACTCTAGTTGTAAACAAACATGGCCGACCACGTGTTTTGTTTGTTCGGTACGTTAATGTTTGAACTTATCAACGAAGACAGTGATGAATTGCTATGCATTTTAGCAACAAATAGTCATTTACGGGATATTATGCATTACAAACCAAGGCGAGAGCACCTTCCCAGTGTCCAGGGTTATACAGAGACGGTATTACCACGATTTATTACAGAGGATTACAGAACTCATTTTCGTATCAGCAAAGAAATGTTTACGGCAATCATATCAGAAATTCAAGAACCTTTGACATTTAGACATCGCGGAGGCCACGACCAAATATCACCATCTAAACAGCTCTTTATATTTCTTTGTTACATGGCTAATAAAGAAACAATGAGAGAAATTGGACATTATTTTGGAGTTGGAAAGTCATCCGTACATAACACTATCATGCGAGTTGCAGAGGTATTCCTAGATAAACTTTTGAAGGTAAGTAGCCAATTAAATCCGTAATTTGTATCTGTTCCATTTCAAAGGTACATTTTGTATACATGTACATGCATGCATAGATGTAGGTCCAGTGCTAAATATGTAAGTAAACTGACGAAAATCTTAAACCAACGAATAATGACAATAATTATATAAATATACAGCTAGTAGTGACAAACCAATCTAAGAACAAAGAATTAAATAAAATGAGCGTTCTTTGTAATTGAAATTCTCTGCATTTATCGGAATGAAAATCATATCAAAATGCAAATATTTTTAATTATTATTTTCATCTTCAAATCAATTATATAATAATTAATTCCTTTACAGGTTATACAATGGCCCGGCTTTGATGCACAAGAGACCACGGCACGAGAGAACCAATTAAGTTTTGGTCTACCCGACATCATGGGTTATTTAGACGGAACACACATAAGACTTTCCGGTTGTCCAAGAGGGGATAATGATTTTATTAATAGAAAACATTTCCCGTCAATGCAGCTTCAGGTAAATTGATGCTAACAAACTTGCATTCATTTTCTTTGTTTTATGGTGCATGTTTTCTCATCTTTAAAATCAATTATAACATGAATATAAAATAAAAGAGGCACAGAGAGCCTATAATTATTACTCACCTGGTTTGCTATTCCAAGAAATATTCTGTATACAGCTCACCCTTCAGGCCAGGTGAGCTCATAATGAGTACTGCTATCATATTGAGTAAAGTAAAAATGTGTATTGTTTCAGGTTGTTGTCGACAACCATCTGGCTATAATTGACTGCTACACTGGATGGCCTGGCTGTGCACATGATGCACGAGTTCTTCGAAACTCTGGATTATATGATAAAGCTGAAGAAGGAGGGTATCTAGCACCAAATAAGGTTATTGCAGCTGATAGTGCATATCCTCTTAAACACTGGTTGGTAACCCCATTCAAGGACAACGGACACCTGCGCCCAGTTCAGAGACGATTCAATAGAGTGCTGTCCTCTGGACGTCAGGTTGTGGAAAGAGCCATTGGGCACTTGAAGGGTAGATTCAGGAGGTTACAAGAAATTACTGTACACGAAGAGAAAAACATTGCATCAACAATCGTTTGCGGTTGTATTCTACACAACCTTTGTATCCTCTGTCATGACGAGCTAGACCAATATGTGGACAGAAGTAATGAAGATGACAACCACCCAAATAATCACTTTCCAAATATTTTTCAGAACGCCATAGATGGGGTTCATAGAAGGGAACAGCTAATGAATGCCTTGCCTTAAATATACTGTTCTAAATATACTATGGTAAAACATACATTTGTGTGTATTTTGTATCAATGAATTGCATACAGCTTTTCCATACTGTTCAACAGTCAATTTTTGATGTAAACCATACAATTCTTGTGAAAGTTATTGTGAGAGTCAAGATATAACAAACATTTTCTTAAATTCAAACAATTTAATAAAAAACAGTAACAAATGTAAAAATTGCATACTTTGCATCATAAAAATAAATGTATATTCCTGTATAAAAAACAATAATAAATCTTTTTGGAAAACATGGACATTTGGAATACCCGGTATTTGAAAGTTAATTATGAGCATTTTTTATAATGTACCTACAGTAATGTACGATATCAGGTATAGATCAATGGCAATTAAAGTTTATTCAATACATTTGTATTTAAAAATACATGTAGACATGTCTCTTACAAAAGACTGAATGCAAGCAATTTTGATTGTTAAGATTTGTTGAGTCAATTAAAGGTAAGAAAATCACATGTCCTTAGTTCATTTTATCAATTATCAATAAACCACTACATGGATATATACAATGTACTGATAATAAAGTGTTTACCTTCTGAATTCTTTTTTGAACTACTATAATGTACAGAAGATGGAACAGCAAGGTCCTTCCTTTCAAAATTTTTAGCACCAGTATGGCTGAAGAGGAAGAATAAAAAAAAAATCATGATGGCGTCATGGTGACCATCTTTAATTTTGAATTGAACCAAAAAATAAATTGGTCAGGATTACTTCAGACAAGTTTCAACTAAATTCCACAGGTGGAAACTGGAGTAGAAGTTTAAAATAGGGGGGATACACGATGGACGACGACGGATGAATCACGATGGCTGTATATATGTACAATGTCATGACCTATAATAATAATGATATCAAAGAAATCAACTTGACAACAAGAGACCCAGATCTAGAGGATCTGTATCCCTCATCTGGTTTTTAAGTAATTACCAGTATCACAAAAACTTGTGCAATTAGAAATAGCAAAATTTATCCCACAATTTCTTTTTAATAGAATATCCACCATATAATTATGTTATATTTACCATATGATTATGAGTGATATTCAATACTAACTTTCCTTTGAACCAGGTGAGCTAGAACTTTCAACACTTTGTAAACCTCAACAACATGTTGCAACCACAGGGATCTGGCACGAATTTCTACCAAACACGTACTTTATGTATATATAAATTATTATAGTATCAAGGGTTTATATCTGCGGTAGAGAAAAATTGACATTCTTTTAATCTGAGATACTTTTTTTTTAATAAACAGGCTCTATATATATATTAGTGACGCATATCCTACCTTAACGAGAAATAATTAATCTTTCAAATGACTGCTCGATGAGTATTGACCAACATATGGCCTGATGAACAGAGAAATATACCCAAACTAGGGTAGGTAGACATTTCCCTGTCCGGTGTAAATGTTGTCGCCTCTAATAGGTACCTGATAGACCAAGTCAAAATCACAAAATCTATGCTTAACAGTACCCATAACTGTGTTCACCCACAATCTCCCTTTGAAGGTGTTATGTCCCGTACTTTGTAGTAGAAACTTCATGCATTAAACACTGTGTAGCTCATTTATTTTAATTACCACTTTTACCGACCAACACAACACTACATAATTTGCATAATCATGTAATACATTAAAAATATGTTAAATCGAGAAGTGTTCCCAAGAAAAAATGAACATGGCAGTTCTGGTTGAAATAAGTGAGCACCGTGATGTTTAAATGGAGTTTCTATAAAGTATTGCACACAACACCTCCAAAGGAGATTGTGGATGAACACAGTTATGATTACTATTTACCACCACAAGTGTAGATTTTTGTAAATTTGACTTAGTTATTGAAGTACCCCATTAATAGAGCTAGATCGAGGCGATACAACATTTAAACAGGACATAACCTAGTCTGGGTATATTTCTCTGTTCATCAGGCCATATCTTGGTCAATACTTGGCCAATTTTCTTCATCAAGCACTCATTTGAAAGATAAATTATTTACCAAAACAATCATGGATTAAATAAATGTCGGTTTTTACTATACTGTAGAGTTCATACCCTTCATACTTTAATACATATGTATGTATATATCAAAAAAGAAAAAAAATGAAGACTTTTTTTCCCCACATTTAGTTATTAATATATATATATATATATATATAATTAAGGAAACCAAGTCTTCACTTTTTCCTTTTTTGATATTTATACCCTCGCAGGGTACGTTAATTTTTTACTATATTTATATACTGTTAGTTTGAAATTCGTGCCAGGTCCCTGTGGTTGCGACACAAAGTTTAACTGCCGAAATCTTGAACTTGAAAATTAATCATCCGAATCATCATCATCAGTGTTAACCTCGCTTCGAGGCTTGTTACTTTTGCCAACAAAATTTTCAAACACGTCTAGAAGCCTGTCCATTCTTTGCATTTTTTCAGTATGGTGTTTTTTTAAAGTCTTTAACGACATCCTGGTTGTTGTCCTGTAATAGTTTGCCAATATCGTCTTTACTTTTGGGGGCTCTTTTCCTCTTTTGAGTTGTTGCTAGCTTTGGAAGGTCATCAGTACTCGTCAGATTACCTATAGTCACAGGATTTGTGTTGCTAGTGTCGATACAACTAAGATGGATGTGTCGAAGCCTTGTTTCCATATATTTCATTGAATTCTTCATAAAATTTCCACGTTACTCTGGCATTGCCCGTCTTTTTGTTTTTGTCAATAACTTCTTTATATTTTTTCTTGAGGTTCTTCCATTTGTTGATCAATTGGATTTTGGTGACATTAGTGTTTTTTCTCTTCATTTCTGAGGATATTTCGTTCCATAATGTGTCGTGGGCTTTTGAGAGAAAGAAATTTTTCTTCCCTAGCGCATCTAAGATGAATGAGAAGTCTTTCTCTTCTGTGTTCCGTCCATACGTGCATCTGCAAGTATAAAAAGCAATTTGTTAAAATCAAAGTTTACTCTTTGGGAGTTTCTCAACTAGAATAGAATGGAATTCTTCTCTTGACAAGACAACAGCTTTTGAAACTCGAATATATTTATGTTCCCAGTCCTCCAAAGGAACCAAGAGTTCTAAATGAATCCAGACATTGCGAAATTTAAAGTCCCGGCCAGTGTGGACAAAATATTTTCATATTTTCGAGGCGATCTGCCCTTTTGTCAAGACGCGAAAAAAGCAAAATGGGCAGATCGTCTCGAAAATTCAACAATATTTTTTAACACAGCAGGGGTGTGTAAGGGAAGCTCACATTGCACTAGACAATAATGTGACGTCATAAAATACATGCATGCGTAACTGCGGCGCGTATTGTAGATGAGTGATCAATATTGTGCACGCATAACGACGTTTCATGCGATGATGTCGCAATAACAAAACTGAAAACCAAGTGGAAATTTCATCATTTTTTTTACTAAGTATGGGAGAAAAAGAATCAAAGATGGGTCTGTAAAGTGGACAAGGTTGAGATATCCCTGTTCAAATCACTTAGACCATGTAAGATTCTATAAGTCCCATACTGTTAGAATTACTTCTTTGTCCTATATATACGACTTTAAGTAATTCGTATCCTACAGACATATGTCTATAAGGATCAAGTGTTGAAAATAACTGTTGATATACTTCCTTGACACCATATATATTTTATCTATGTATATATTATAATTTGTACAGTATTTTATAGATATCGTCTTCTGTATTTGTCTTATATACAGATTTATCATTTTGTTCCCTATGTAATCTATACATAATTCAACAATTTTAAATCATAATTTTCAATATTTACCCTTTGGCGATTTTTAGTATGTGTTTATGGTGTCATAATTGATACTTTTTTGAGCTTAAATTGTGTCTTGTTGCAATTTACTTTGAGTGTGAAACGTAGCTTAGGGTGGACTAGGACTATAGCCTTAGATTCAACTTAATTGGTAATCTTAGGCTTACACATTACACAAAGAGCTACACTACAGAAATCAAGGATGCCCACCAAAGAATGGATTCTATACCTGGCATATGGAAAGAGGAAGCTACTAACTGATACACACCACAGTCATGGAGATTGTAGTTCTGATAGCCATATGATTTCTCCCAGTAAAAGCCATATATGTCCTTGTTATTTTTTGATGACTCGAATTTTTATTTAACACTAGTACAAATAACCAATAAACAAACATTAATTTCTTTTCAATACGAAATTAACATTTATTGTCTCACAAACGCTTATTAGGTTATAGTGACAAAATTAAGGGGCATTAATTAATACTGATGTATATTTTTGCACAAACGGAACAAGGGCCTGTATCGATCACCTGGTTCATAATGCCAAGTAATGTTCCAAGACGACGGGGAGGCTCGCCATGACATAGCTCACTGGTCACTTCAGGCCAGACACAGGCATTTGACTCCATACATATTTTTTCTCTATAGGCTATATATACATGTATGTAAATACTGTGTTAAAGTAGTAACTCGTCCTGGCCATATAAACACTACCCAATTTCAGAAAAAGTATAGATTATTAAACAAAACTCAATAAGATGTGAGAATTGGCAATATTCTTAATCAACAGACAAATAATTTATCTTTAATAATGTATTCTTCTGAGATTTTACAATTGATCAATATCTGTTGCCAGTTGCGATATTTTGGTCCCAAAAAATACATTTCTATTTTTAGTAGATTTTTTTTTTCATACAGGCGAATCAAATGATAGTTATAAACTTTTAATTTGAGACACAGTATAATATATATAAATATTTTATATATAAAAAAATATATATCTATAGAGCCAAATCGCATGTGGGGCCAGGTGAGCTAAAATATATAATTACTTAGGCCTAGTGTAACATGTATTTTCTGGTACAGTATTTCTGATATTAAACATCTCGCACAGCATCACATGGGGATACCTAACTCCAGCTGATAAGTATAGACCTCAAATGAAGTATATAACACTGATAATCCAATCGGTGTCATGTAAAGGTTGTTATTTACGCGCACCATGGGCGCTGCATGTTTCACACGTGCAGGTGCATGAAAGTCTGCCAGTGTCTGATCACATAGTAGCCATAGGTCTACTGTATACAGCGAACCGAGGCGGATTTGAACGATTTACCAATATTGCATCAGTAAATAACTATATTGGCCTAAGTCTCAATTATGTCTCGAAAAACAACGCCAAAAATCTTCTACATACAGTTTTACTCAAGTTATTATTTCTGACCTACTCTAGATACTCGCACTTAGACCTATTAGATTTAGGCTTGTGCGTACTGAGTGATATGCTTCTGCCTTCTGTATAAACATCTAATTTTAACATTTAAACTAGACAGCTCCACCACAAACACAATTTCATATTAATATCTTTGGAGTTTGGTAACGAGACTAGGACTCATCAGTGGTATGATGCCATAACTCTAATCTTCATCAGTAACTAGGAAATACCTAACACAAATACTAAAATATTGGACACTTACAAATGACTCTTTCGTCCGCACTGGTACGTGCTATGATCTGCCAATCTATTGGACTCGCGTCTGAAACCTCGGCAGCATTGGGTGGGAATGAACTCGTGTTACAGTAAACACTGGTCTAAATTACGTCATTTGGAGTTAAAACTCGCGTCGTCCAATTGAAAAACCTCAGTAACTCGGGTTAACCTAGAAGTTTTTCAAGTGATGAACTCGCCCATGAGTTGTGTGTTTTACTTCCAAATAGAGTGATTTCTCTGAACCTTGGTATTTATACATAATTAGGCCTTTTGAAGAAGATCTTATTTTCTTGTGTTATATGTATATGTCTGAACCCTAAAGCAGGTAATAATATATATAAATATAAATTTAGAATTCTACGCGAATTTAGCCGGGAGTAGCCGATCTTCGCTGATTTTGATTAGACGGTTAGAACCTATTTGAATTGGTCAATTCGTATTGTATCTATTTATTTATAAACGGGAAAAATGGCAGTTTTTACAACTCATTTCAGTTCATTAATTTATAGTAAAACGTGCATATGTGCAACGTCAAAATGTGATATGCATGCAATATTAATAGCATTTTGGAGTCTAATAATATTTTCAAATAAGATCACTTTTTCCGAAGAAATGGCAAGCAAACTATCACCCATATTTAGAAGTAAACACAAAATCACGTGATCACTAGTTACCATAATACAATTGTATATTCCGGCCAATGGCATGAATGTGGTACAAGCACGTGACTTTTTTTTTTACTACGTTTTGATGACTACAAAGAATGCATGTTTTTACTACGAAAAATAGATGCAGATGTATCGCGAGTTGGGAGTTTAAAACCGCGTCCCTGGAGGATTTTTTAGCCCAAAGGTTGTATCTGACCATTGAGACCGTAACAAAATTTCGTTGTGCCTTGATATAAGTGTATCGAGGGATGTAAATATTTATGTATATTATATGGACAGGCCAAGCTAACAAGTGAAGCTGGTTTCCCAATGTGTATTGTGTACCTGTACTGTGACCTTTATGGCTTTTAAATTACGTAACTGGTATTTTTCGGGATTCACAAGAAAATACAACATAAAAAAATCTTTTTGTATTTTTTTTCTCATTCATTCTTTTTAATATAGTATAGTACGGTATGTACTACATGGACTTGGTACGAATGGCAATCAAACAAAAACACACACAGAGCTTTGAAACGAATTTTCAACACACGGTTATATATATTAATAATTCGTTGTACACTTCCTTAGCTCGGGCTAACAGCTACGTACACGCAGGCTAGTTTCATGGCCGGGGTGTGTAGGATCACATTTTTTTTTTTTTTTAAATCAAATAATAAAAAACGGTAAAAACTTTGTGCTTTATGAAGGGTGGCCTTTGATTTCCACTTTCAAGACCAGATGTCGACATCTTTTAGTTTAGATGTATCGACATCAATAACTGACAAGTCGGTGTCACACCCGAGCATAAATCACATTAATCGCCGAGTTACCGACTGTCTACATAAATACTCTTGAATCATTATGTGGGATTGGTACCATGTGTGCTCCGTCGGGTACATATTCTTCTGTTTATGTCGACAATCTATTTATGATGTCGACTTAAAATGCAGCTAACGATGTCGACAACTTTTAATTCGGTACAAATCGATTTCTATGTCGATGATGAGCATTCAGTTTTCTATGTGCAAAGATTTATATCATGAAGATCAAATCATCGGCTTATAACAGGCATAATTTTTCGGTTTTCGTCTTAGGTTGAAATCGACAACACGACAAGTGTGACATTTTTACCGCGAATCGTTTATACACGTTGATTTTGAAAAAAAATACCAACGCTAATTAGCGTTTTTGTGACAAGAACATTACTTGTCGTGTTACGGACTTTCGCGGTTCTCAAAACGCGAGGTGTCGACAATTTTGTTTTGTCTTCGGGATCTATTCCATCCTTCAGTTCATATATAGATCACAATGACCACTAGGATTACGATTTTACCGATTTTTGATTATGGCCAAAAGGAAATGGAAATTTGCATGTACACTCTAGTAGAGTCCTGTTTTATTGGCATAAATCTGCATCTAGCCGACTTACGACTTAATGATGTCGACATATTAAGGCATATATAAGAAAAATCATTCTCGGATACAGCATGTCGACTTTTAAACAGAAGAATATGTCGACTTAAACCACATGTATTTTTTTGTCCAATTATGATTATTTAAAATGAAATAATTATAGAAGAAAGTCGGTAATCGGCGATGAATCTTTTTTCGCTCGGGTGTGGTCCTTACCGAAAGTTGTCATTGTATTGTATATTTTCATACTCACGACATCTAAACTAAAAGATTCGACATCATGGTTTTGAAAAGTTAAAATTACAAGTATGAAAAGCCACTCTTTTCATGACGCACTGTGTATAGGACCAGTTGAGAAGGTGATCGAATTGTTAAGTTTAATGGTGATAGACGACAAATAAAAGTGATGTTGATAGGTCACCTGCCTGGGTGACCACCTTATCCTTAATAGTCCCATGGCCTGTTAATCTGAACGTCCGTTAGTCCGAACGACCGTTAGTCCTAAGGCCCATATGTCGGAAAGTCTGATAGTCCGATAACCGATATAAATGTACAGACTTAATTACAAGACTCAGTAGTAAACTTGCTAAGATATGTGTAACTCTAGATTGACATCATCTCTATGTGACCCACGGATGATTGCACTGCACTACGCTACAATTATCACAAATGTAACGTAGGGTCACCGACAAAAAACGAAATGAAATTGTGAAAAAAACATAATCTTGCAATACATGTACGTAAACGTATCCGATATGAAAGAGTGTATATTTACACTGCAATCCTGGTTATTAGTTTCCCTGAAATTACCATTATGCGAACCATTTTCATCATTGAAAAAGGAGAGAATAAACAAGTAAAAGGAAGCTTGAAACACAAAAATAAGTCGTGAAATACATATTTCAAACATGTAGGCAGGTTAGAATTGGTGATATATATCATCCATTCATGCAGCCATGTTATCCCTAATGCAATCAAATTGCAGTACACATAAGCTTTACATTAGGCGTATGTTTGTAAGATAATTCATAAAATGTATATTTATGTGACATCTTATAAAATGTAAGATATTTTCTATCTCTTTATGATTTTTTTTTTATTTATAATTTTGATTTATTTTTTATCATGCAATGCTCATTGAAGAAATCACAACTTGCCGTCCATAGAAGTTTGCAGTTAAATAATTTTAAAGAATTCCCGAAAAATGTATTTATCACAATTTATTGAAAACATGTCAAATTATAAATTTACATGAAGAAAAACAACTACATAATTGCAATATTTTCTAATTTTCGGATTAACGGGCCTTCGAACTATTAGGCCTTAGCGGTTCAAGTGACCTTAAAATTAACAGATGACGTTTACTGCTTACTAATCAGACCATTATTACACGATTATCATATAATAAACAAATTATTGAAATTCATAGTTCAGAGAAAAAATACTTTGACAACTCTTGGTAAAGAAATTGCTAACAAATATCTTCATCTAGCTACAACCACATGCACACAATTATTTTCATAAGCAATCCAATATGGCGAGTGTTATCCATTGTTTGCGCATGTGTAACAGGAAGGCGACAAGTCGACAACTCGACAACACGACAAGTCGACAACACGACAAGGCGACAACACGACAAGTCGACAACTCGACAACACGACAAGTCGACATTTTACCGCGACAACACGAGATTCTGTACGCGCTAATTAGCGTGTTTGAAATGTCGACTTGTCGTGTTGTCGACTTGTCGTCTTGTCGTGTTGTCGACTTGTCGCGGTTCGAAAACGCGACAAGTCGATATTTTAATTGTTAAATCTCGGGTTGTCGCAGTTTGAGACCGCGACAACTCGACAAGGCGACAACACGACAAGGCGACAACACAACAACACGAGATGGCCGTAATCAGCCACCATACAAATCAGTGTATTACATTTTGACATGACGGAACACAATCAACATAGCATTAGTATAATACAATCAACACAACATAAGTATAATACAGAATTTAATGGACTTAATTGATCTAATTATCACAAATAAATTTCTCAGTAAACCTGATAAGTTGCGAAAGAATACGTACGTTACACAGTGATATTAGACCTTTCATTTTTGTTAGATTAGAGTTCGTAAAATAATATTTTGGTATATGCATTTGCCGAATTTGATAAACTGATATGTGAGTACAATTAAGTAAGTAATGAAATTAGTCACCAATACCGTTAGAACAAAGGGGACAAATTCTTTCATTGCGAGGTATATTAGTCCATCGTCCCGTTTCTTTGGGCAAATGTAAATTAGAAGTACGAAATTTAACAATATTTTTTCTATCTTTTTCATTCAGTTTCAATATAATTCTCCATTTGAAAATCGTTTTTGAAAACTGTATACATTTTACCTTTTGATGACAAATTCATATCATTAAACCACCTTTGAATAAATTGATCCTGAAGTATTTGTTTAATGGTAAATTTTAAATATATTTTGTTCAATGTACAAGATTCCTGTATATTCCATACAAAATTTAAGCCTATCTCATAAAAAAATGTTTCGCAAAAAATCGATCCATTTAAAACTTATGTTTCCATTTACATGCAATTGGTACATTAGTTTGTATATTTTGCTTGACAATTTATCAGTGGAGATTAAACTATACCAAAACAAGACCATTCTACACTTCACTTCAATACTCAACGGATATCTACCCAATTCACCATAGACCATAAATTTTGGTGTACTACGTCTCAAACCTAAGATACGTTTACAGAATTGCAAGTGAATTTTTTCAATAATAGTAATATTCTCAAAACCCCATACTTCAAAAGAATATAAAATGCCTAAGTATGTAAAAGATTCCAATATTTCTAATTCTTCGTTGCAAAATAAAAAACGCAAACGTGTTTGACACTTCCGTTTTGAGAATATAACAACTTTAGTTTTTTGCGTATTAACCGTAAGTTTCCACTCATTACAACTATATTTCGAACATATTCAATAAATTCTGTAGTCCATCTGCTGATTCGGAAATAATAACAGTGTCATCAGCATAAAGGATAAGAAATATCTTCATAAACAATCCAACATCATCACTCAAGCTTTTCAAAGTTTGGAGACAACTGGCGTAATTTTCATGAAAAAAGTCTTTTAAATCATTTAGATAAATTGCAAATAAAAACGGTGGCAAATTTTCCCCTTGTTTTAGACCAATATTACAATTAAATAATCCTGACAGTTCATTCCCTTTCTTGACACACGCATTCGTGTTGGCATATAAGTTAATTATAACTTTTAAAATTTTCCCGATTATGTTACTTTTTTAACCTTTTTCCATAATCCTATTCTCCAAACCGAGTCGAAAGCTTTTTTGAAATCTACGAAAGAGCAGTATAATTTTTTCTTGAGTGATATATATATATATATATATAAGGGTATGTAAAACAAAAATATTATCAACAGTTAGTAGAATGTTGCTTTCTAAAGCCAGCTTGAGCACCACTAATGATATGAAGTTCATCAGATAACTTATCAAGTCTGGTATTCAAAATAGATGTGAAAACTTTTCCTAGGCAAGATACAAGGCTAATCGCTCTATAATTATCTAAGTTCTTCGGATCTCCTTTGAGATGCACAATGGAATCAAATACTCTTCATAGAATAAAAGGTTAAATTGATACCTCATCACTGACCGATTTCTTGGACCTAATAGGCCAATATATGGTGCTTGTGCATATAGTGTATTTGTTTCATTCTGTATCCGAACTCAGGTGACCAATCAGAAAAGAAAAACATGGCTGACAGGTGGCTATGCGTTTTGTTATTACTACTATTTAGACTTAATTTTTAGTTTTCCCATGTTATAAAATATTTCCAAGAGAAAGAAAAAGGTAAAGAATTACAGAAATAGAGAAAAGATCCATCTTTTATTGGCATGATTTACATCAGTCAGTAGTGGGTACTAAGTTCATTAAAATTTAATGTGCAACTGCAGGGGCGTAGGAAGAAAAAGAGTCCTCCTGCATTTTTCGTAGAAAATTTTGCCGCTTTGCGGCACATTTCCTAAAACGTCCAATCACGTAATGTTTAAACCTTTAATAATAAAAATTCAATGCATATGAACTAGACTAAAAATGTCCATCAAGGGATTCTACTATTTCAAAAATGTTTCTTAAAATATTAATTTGTTTATATGTCTTAGCAAGACAATTAAATAACCACGTTAAGAAAGCTTTAAAATTCTCAAAATACATCTTAAAACTCATCTCAGCCATTCTAAATCGTAAGATTTTTTCCCGGGGGAGACCCCCAGACCTCCCAAACACCAAAATCTTGCGCATTCGGCGCTCGCAAAAACCTCAAAATACATCTTAAAATTCATCTCAGCCATTCTAAATCGTAAGATTTCGTAAAATTCATCTCAGCCATTCTAAAGCCTCGAACCTCCAAACACCAAAATCTCGACAGTTCGACGCTCGCACGCCATTTTGCATATTCATTAATTTCCTGTCAGCGTCGCCACTGTTTATAGATATGGATGTGTACAAGGATCATATGTTATGATTGTGATTATGATTCTCAGGTGACCTATTGTCAATTGTCTTTTGGCCATTGAAAATTGACAGCGTCTAGGGTCAATTCTCTGCGGCAGGTCTGTTGAAAAATCACCGTTGAAAAATGACCTTGGCAAATTCTCAACAGATCGTCTGTTGAAAAATGACCTTAGTACATACACATATATAGCTTTTGCACAAACATTCTCGAATTCTGTTCCTAATATTCCTAATTCCTAATTCCTATTCCTAACATAAGCGCCCCTTCTGTGCTGGTATTTAAATTACGTAATCACCATGATTTAAATTGAAATTTAGTATTGTTATAATCGTAACAAATACCTCATTTAATTTATTGTTATTGTTTTGTGATGTTTGGTTGTGTGATGTGTTGTTGTGTTTTGTGGTATTGTTGTGTTGTGTGATGTTTTGTTGTGTGGTGTTGTAGTGTTGTGTGGCTGTGTGTTGCTGTGTTGTGTGTTGTTGTTTGTTGTTGTGTGTTTTTGGTGTGTTGTTGCGTTGTGTTTGCTGGTGTGTTGTTGTGTGATTGTATAGTGTTGTGTTGTCGTATTTTGTGTTGTTGTATTGTGTGGTGTTGTGTTGTGTGGTTGTGTTGTTGTATGGTGTTGTGGTGCTGTGTGACGGTTTGTTGTGCTGTGTGATGTTTTGTTGTGCTGTGTGATGTTGAGTTGTGCTGTTGTGTTGTTGTGTGAGGTTTTGTGTTATGATGTTGTGTGGAGTTGCTCTGTGGTGTATGTTGATGTGTTGTATTGCCGTATGGTGTTGTTGTGTCATTGTGTATTGCGTTGTTGTTGTGTTGTTGTATGTTGTGTTGTTGTTGCTGCTGTATGTTGTTGTGTGCTGTGTTGTTGTGTGTTGTTGTATGTTGTTGTGTTGTTGTAAAATGTTTTGTTGTGCGTGTGATGGTGAATGTTGTTGTATGATGTTGTTTTGTGTTGTTGTGTGATTTTGTGTTGTGTGTTGATGTGTTGTGTTGTCGTATGGTGTTGTTGTATGTTGTGGTGTTGTGTGTTGTGGTGTTGTGTGGTGTTGTCGTGTTGTGTTTTGATGTGTTGTGTTGTCGTATGATGTTGTTGTGTGTTGTGATGTTGTTGTGTGTTGTGGTGTTGTTGTGTGTTGTGTTGTGTGGTGTGGTATTTGTTGGTGTGGTGTGTTGTGTGAGTGAATTTTCTGTATGTACTCTGGCTTTCCACTACCTCCTGAACCTGGCACGTCCTAAAATGACCCTGACAGTTGATAGGACATACAGCAAAAATAAACCAAACCAAAAATATGCCGACAAACTGTCCGTCAACGTTTTGCTAATTTCTGCACTTATTTTCTTTAATATCGTAAAAATATCGATAAAAATGTACAAAAAAATAATCTTGGCTTTTGATAAAAACAAAGACCTGGAATTTTGGCATTCATTTTTTCCAAAGCAAGACAGATAGATAGTCGACTGAGGCCAGTCATCGGGAAAGTTAGGTTACGTAATTTAAAAAAAAAAAAACAGAGTTCTTATGGGGTCAACTTTCAACGGGGTCCATATTCAACGGGTCGGTGTGAAAAGTGCGCTCAATGTTCACTTTTCAACGGTTTTTGGGTCATTTTTCAACGTTGAAAAATGACCCGAGGTAAGTTTTCAACGGGGTCCATTTTCAACGTTACACCGGCATCATCCAGTATCTGTTGTAAAAAATTTAATAACCAAGAACCTCATACATGGACATGATATTGGGCCGTAGCATGCTGGGATGAAGGGATACAAAGTTTGTTCAAATCAATGATCTTGACTTATGTGCCAAGTCACAGGGCTGAGACATATTTATTATTTGTTTAAAAGCAAAACATTATTTACAACTGTGCATATTGGAATTCAGGTGACTGTTAGACATATATATCTTTATTGCCTTCTCTCAACTCTCATCCATTTGTAAACAATTCAAATTCTAACAAACTTCTTCTTTTCTCACTTTACAGCAAGTACAAAAACAACAAACATAAAATTACAATCATGAATATTTTGTAATTTTTTTTCAAATTAAATTCATCAACATATTTTGATTATTATATTTAATCTGCATTCATTTTTTGAATTAAAAAAAAAATGAAAAAAAAAACCCAACAACTTCATATAATAGCAAATGTACATGGTTTGCCATAATATTTCAATCAAATGAAATAATCCGTTTTGAAGGATTTTCCACAAAGTGGAAAAGTTAAGATTATAATTCACTTTCCATGCATTATTCAACCAAAATTTAGACTGGTACATTTCCTGGTCAAAATCAATTATAATTTCAACACAACTTTATTAGATGACGTTTCAAGTAATTGTCAAGTATATACCTGAACTTCGACATCTGGCACAATATGTAATCTTCAATTTATCAATGTTTCACAATCGAAGTCTACTCTAAGCTTTGGTTTGTTTATTTTTACGTCCTATTAACAGCCAGGGTCATGTAAGGACGTGCCAGGTTTGTTGGTGGAGGAAAGCCAGAGTACCCGGAGAAAAACCACCGGTCAACGGTCAGTACCTGGCAACTGCCCCACATGGGATTCGAACCCGCTTCCCAGAGGTGGAGGGCTTGTGGTAATATGTCGGGACATCTTAACCACTCGGCCACCGCGGCCCCAAATACTCTAAGCCTTCTGTAAGCTAACAAGATTTCAAGATTTTCAAGATTTTATTTGTTACTCTCAGACACATGAAAATGTGTTACATGAGGACATAATGATATACATAAACATATACATGACAAGATGGACACAAAATATACATGTACAAGATATAAAAATACATAGAGTTATAATCGTATAATGTTTAAAGTAATTTCATTATCTTTCTTAGAAAAAATTGCGAATTTGTTTAAAACTTGAATACTGCAGATATTCAATAGACGTTCTAATTTTAAAAAAGTAGGATATTTGGTGTAGTACTGAGCAAAATATGTTTCTCTAATAGCTTTAATTTCCCTTTTTTGACATTTGAAAAGATAGTGAAATTCATCTCCGATATCAACTTGACATAAATTACATATTCTATTTTCTTTTGGGATACCGAGCCATCGTCCAGTTTCAATAGGGAATTTTATATTTGAGGTACGAAATTTTGTAATAGTAATTCTGTTTTGTTCCGATAACTTTGTTAAATAACTTTCGAAAATAAATTCTTTTTTAAATTTTGAATAAAACAGACCTTTGGACGAGGATTCTATGTCTGCGAACCATTTTTGTATAAAAGCGTCACGTAGACGTTGTGCAATTTCATGCTTATAAAAATTTGCATTCATAGGTATTTCATTATCAAATATATATGTGAATCCAGTATCATTAAAAATTTGTTTAACACGATCTAACCATTTAAACCGTATTTGTCCATTGCGACTTAAACTCGCCATTAGTCTATATAAAATATTACTTAATTTATTTTCATTTAACAAAAGGTTGTTCCAAAAATTTAACATTCTCAGCTTTACCTTTATTTCTAACGGATATCTTCCCAATTCACCATAAACCATATACCCAGGCGTGCTAGCCCTAACATTTAAAATTCTTTTGCAAAATTTAAGATGGGTTTGTTCTAAAATCTTTAAGTCTTCGTAACCCCAGATTTCTGACCCATATAACAGAATCGGTTCAACTAATGAGTCAAATAGCTTAAGTTGTAGATCTACTGGTATTGCCTGATTTCGGATTTTTTTAAAAATTGAAAATATAGATTTTTGTGCCTGTTCTATAAGCTTCTGTCTAGCCGCCACAAAATTTCCGTTAAATTTAAAAGTAATTCCGAGATATGCAGTCTACAATTTCCAATATTTCATTATCGACTATAAAGTTGTTTTGCCGTCTACACTTTCTCTTGCTAAATATCATTACTTTAGTTTTATTAACATTTACTTCTAGCTTCCACACTTTACAATATTCGCTGAAATTATTCAGTGCAGCATGCATACCTTCAACACTTTCCGCAAAAATAACAGTATCATCAGCATATAATAGTACAAATTCCAATAAAATACGTAATTCTCTGGTTATAATCTCATTAAGATTTTGGAGAGAAGTACTACCTTTAGATATCAAAAATTCCTCCAGATCATTAAGAAACACAGAAAACAAAAATGGAGAGAGATTTTCACCTTGGCGTACCCCAACTTGACAAGGGAAAAAGTCGGTGGTTTCCGAATGGAATTTCACACAGGATTTGATATTATCTTATGAAATGAAGAGATAGAACGACAACTCGGGGGGGGGGGGGGGGGGGTGTCTTTCTACCCGCTAATTTTCTCCGACTGAAATGTTCTAAAAATGCACATTTGAAAGAGAAAAGGGGTCGTCCTGAACATTTTTCGTTCTTCATTTTACATTTTAGGAACTTTTCCGCTATGCTTTGCATTTCCCAAAATGTTCAAGCATGTAATCATTTCTAGATGCAGGTAACTTTAAATAGAAAAATTACCATGTTAGAACGCTTTAAAATCATCAAAATATATCATATAACTAATCTGAGCCATTCTAAATCGTAATATTTTTTTCCAGGGAGACCCCCAAACACCAAAATATTGTGCCATCAGCGCTCACAAAATCATTAAAATACATTGTAAAACTCATCTCGGCCATTCTACATATGTTTTTCCCGGGGGAAACCCCGAACCTTCAAAATATTCAGAAATACTCGCCTTCGGCGCATACTCATTAATTTCCTGTTTGCGACACCACTGTCTACAGATGTGTACAAGGATTATATGTAATGATGTATTAAGAAAATTAAATGTGAAAAAAGTACATGTATATATCTCTGGGTCGGATAGTGAGTTTGAATCCCATGTGGGGGGCAGTTACTAGGTACTAACTTTTTTTGGTGGTTTTTCTCCGCGATCTAAACCTGGCACATACAAAATGTACCGGTATGCGTCGTGATTTTTAAAATGGAAAACATACATGTACAGTACTGGGGAGAAAAAAGTTCATTTACAGTACTTGACATTTTGTAAACTTTGATTAAAACCTCAACAAAGATATTATTGTAGATCTATATTTACATCTACATATATATATATACATGTATTTCGGTACATGTTCATTGTACACATGTTATATGTTTGAATTTTAATACATGGCAAACAGTTACTAAGTTAAACAAAAGTTTTCGAGCTAAAAGTGATGTATACAGACACAGACCCACTCCCCCCTCAAACACATGAAAAAAACCCAACACTAAACACAAAGTCTATTTGTTTATGATCAATAAACACAATTAACTACTGAAGGAAATTTTATTTTCTTTGAGAGTGTTTATTACATAGATATGTTTTTTTTACACCATTTTCATTTAGGCTTTCTCCATTATTATGTCTGACACATTCCTAAATGACACTGCATGGTTCAAATATACATGTAAGTCAATTAAACCTTATTTTCAAAAATTGATCATGATTTGCCATTAAAATGTTGAAAACTGGCTTTGAAAGGGCATGCACAAATTCACTGCTTTGTTATTCTTTATTTAGCTGTACTATAGCTTCATACCATTAATTATTGAACTACATGTCATTGAAAAGTTTTCAGTTGGATTTGGTAAAGGGAGGTAATTTGCTGTTTTGTTAATTTTCAAAATTACTCAGCAGCATAGCAATGCTAAATAATTAAGAGATATTATCTAAGGAAACAGTTTATTTTTGATAAAATGGTATTAGGGAATGAGCAAGTCCATGTGTACACTTGCATCATGTACATATATATACTGGCACACATGTATATGTACATACAATATACATAAATGTGCACCCTATCATGAATAGTGTGTGTTAGGTAGAGGGGCTGTATTTTTCAGAATTGAAATCAACACGTCTCTTCTCTTGTTATACCATGTTTATAGCGCCTCACTAAATGGTATGATAACATAATAATATTCATGTAATACTAATCCTAGATGTATGATCATTTAATCATGACTTTTAAATTATAATAAAACCACATTAATATTTTTTATCTGAGAGTGGTGGTGGTGGAGGGGGGCTTGTTCCTCATTAAAAGACCAATGGTCTGGACATACCCATTACCCGATCGATGCTCACTACATCCATCCTTTTCTGTTCATTGTATTTTTAACACAAAGGCATGTATATGCCTTGTGTTTATACAAGCACGTATGGCTGACCTATATAGCTACTCATTTAAATGTGGTTGACCTCTCATTTAAATGCGATTTTTTCTTTATCTTCTTCTTATTCATACCTACCTTCCATTATACATCTTTGATTTTATCTAATTTAAGGAAACAGTATGTATTTAATGCATAACAACTTCTATAACAAAACACATAACACCAGGTTTGTAAGTTTATTGGATGGCTGGTGCTCAAAATTTCCTGCAATATGGAGTTATCTTCCCATGCTGACAAAATCCATAGAAAATACAAACAGATACATATTCCTTCACAGACTGAATATTC
The DNA here is from genome assembly GCF_041381155.1 of Argopecten irradians. Taxonomy (NCBI): domain Eukaryota; kingdom Metazoa; phylum Mollusca; class Bivalvia; order Pectinida; family Pectinidae; genus Argopecten; species Argopecten irradians. Next base: position 15,307,450 of record NC_091149.1, on the reverse strand, counting down.
TTGAAGGATTCTTTAAAATGTATTGTGTACAATTTTCTGCAATTTTGGGTCAAAACTTAAAGTAATGATATTTGGCAGATTTTCATGATATAAATTTGCATGAATAAGCACAGGAAATGGAGAAATACTATCTGAATATCATAATGCAATTGCATATGTTGTGCAGATAAATTATATATACTTTTGTACAGGTATGTTTAACAGTTGAATGAATAAATTTAGATTTCTAAGTCTGACATGTGCCTTTGATATTCTATAAATTGACCAAATCTTGTCCGAAACCAACCGGAGCAACAGATGGGAGATAAATCACATGTATTATGTGTAATGCCTGATGTCGTTCAGGTTGTATGTGTAATGCCCGATGTTGTTCAGGTTGGTCCAAACCAAGATTTTAAAGAGACAATTCACTCAGGCAAATTCTTTTACATAACCAATAAGCAAACTATAGCATAAATGTATTGTTCTACATTTCTTATGAAACATATAACGTAAAACATTGACAAATTCCACAACATTGTTAAGTATTTTAATTAATATCGTTGAAATATCAAATCGTTGATCAATACGATTAAGCAGGTACAATATTAACTCTGTACCCATACCCGAGCCAAAGTCACGCACGTTAAACAAATGAACTACATAACCACTGAGAAGGTGATAAAATGATTTTTAGGCAAGACAATTCACCTAATAAGGTAAACACACTACTGTCAGAGCGATTTGAGCAGTTCTAGCCAAAAGTTGCATTACTTTACGAGCAAGGGACAGGGTTCGGCATACAAGAAGTTCGACCACAGTGTGTAATGGCGGACAGCGAGCAAGTTTGAATATTTCACACACGTGTCACCACCATAGGCGTTTCAGGCATATCACAGTAACACTGACTGATGTAATTTCCATTAGAAGTTGTTTTATCTGATATATATACAAATTTTAATGTTCTCTTAGACTGAATTGTCCCTTTAACCAGGGATGGGTAAGGGGAGGTAATTGGCTAATTTTCACAATTTCATGCCATGGTATGTAATCAAGGTTAATGTTAAATGATTCAGCTAAAATTATTGTTTTTGTTTGAAAAACTAACTCAATATATAATAACTTATTGAGTGCCATACAGTCCATATACATGGAAACTATAGTGTTATTTTGATATTCTTGTAAAAACACTATTTAACTTTTCTTGTTTCCTAAAATGTATGTATTTGTAAGAGATCGAGTGTTCGGCCAGGATGATATTGTGGACTGTTAGCAAATTCTTTTTTATTTTTTTTTTTTTGAGGAAAAAACCGTCTCTATTTGATAAAATGGGGTTAACGGAAACTTGTACATAATTATTCATAAAAATACATGTTTCCAGTAATTATACAAAAGTTGTGATGTCATATACATGACATTTCCAAATCTTTCATATCATGTGATTATTATTAGATTGAGAATCATTTTATCTATTGCAGAACAACAGTGTCAGTAGGATTTGTGCTGATATTGGTGATGTCATTGAGTATTTATGGTTTTGGTTTTATTAGTTTAACGTCATATTAACAGCCAGGGTCATGTAAGGACATGCCAGGTTTGTTGGTGGAGGAAAGCCGGAGTACTCTGAGAAAAGCCACCAACCAGTGGTCAGTACCTTGCAACTGTCCCACATGGGATTTGAACTCGCATCCCAGAGGTGGAGGGCTTGTGGTAATATGTCGGCCACTTTGGCCCTATACTTACAGTGCTGAAAACAAACATTCTTCGTGGATTAGTACTGTTAAAGCAATGTAAAGTTGGCCCTAATAGGAAAAGATGGTATAAGTAGATTGATTCAATTATGAAATTAAAAACAATGAATTTCTCCATTACTTCTGAAAACTGACTTTGAAAGGGTGTGCTTTCAATTACCAAATTCTGAGATGGACAATTCAGTGAGGCGAATTCTGTTACATAACCACTATTACATAAATGTGTTGTTCAACATTCCTTATTAAACATATAACGAGAAATATCGACAAATTCCAAGACATTGTTAAGCAGGTACAACATGTACACTGTACCCATACCCGAGCCAAAGTCACGCACGTTAAACAAATGCAATACATAACCACCGTGTAGTTGATGAAATTATTTTTAGACAAGAACATGTATATAATAAAGTAAATACACTACTGAAAATCGAGCGATTTGGGTAGTTCTGGACAAAAAATCTTTACTGCACTGGCAAGGGCCAGTGTTCTGCATACAAGATATCTGACCACTATATGTGTAATGGCGGACAGTAAGCGAGTTTGAACATTTACATACATTTCACTACAGTGGGCTTTTCTGGCATATCACAGTAAAACCAACTAATCTACCCAGGTAATATCTTTATATTAGAACTGGTTTGTTTCTGGTATATGTGCAAATTTTAATGTACTCTTAGGCTGAATTGTACCTTTAATTATTATTTATAATTGAAGTATTACCTGGTAAGCTGTTCCATATTTATTATTACAGAAATCACAGTGGGACTGAATAAAGGGAGGTAATTTTCTATTTTAGTCATTTTTGAGCTATAGAGTGTCTCCAAGTATAATGCTAAATATATAACAGTGTGTGATTAGTTGAAATATATCACATGGCTGAGAAATAAGACATTGTGTTTCTATCGAGAGAAATAAAGCATCATATTTCCCTGAGGTGAATGTCCCAATAGTGACTGTTCATCTTTCACACAGACTTATCTCCCCTTCCAATTGCACAACGATAACGGACAAAGCTTATATACTTAACACGGAAACATTTAATCGATCACCACAGATTTAAGTAATATTATAACTTAAATAGATTAGCGGATTTTCGGTATAATAAACAATGCATGTCGGATTGTCCCCAGGGTCCCTAAATTCATAGAAATCATGAAAAAATAATTTCGCAGACCAAGGCAGATTTTCACAAGGGATACATAAAATCATTTGATAGCCATTTTGGTGCTACTTTTATTAGGGAAAGTTACTTTAAAGACAAAATAAAAGTGATTTGAGTAGTTCTGAACTTTTCTCCACTGATGTGGTTTGGTTCAAGTTCGGCTGGCGAACTTGTTTGTTTGATTAATTTATGTCCAGCTTATATTTTTTATTTCTTTGCACTACAAACACGGAACACTCCACAGTACATGCATGTAGGCAGATCACAGTGATACCAATTACAACTTCACCTTTCAGAAGAACTGGTTTATTCCAATATAAATTAACATTTAAAGCATATTCAGAATAGTCACTTTTAAGTGATTATGAATTAAAGTCATATGTCAGGGTTAAATACTATGTAATCATTGTTTTTTGCTTTATTTCATTGGAGAAGCTTAATTACTATACATTTTTATTAGGTCACCTGTAGGTTATGGTGACCTATTGCGATAGTCTTTTGTCCGTCGCCGTCCGTCGTGTGACTGTAATTTACGGAGTAATTGCCCTTTGCACTAATAATTATTATCGGACCTTGTGAACGCAACAACTTGAGTAAATATAAACCGATCTTAATGAAACATTGTATGTAGTCTAACATTAGAAAGATCTTGGACAAGTTCGACAGTAGCATGATTCGATTGTAATTTACGGAGTTATTACCCTTTGTTCTAGAAGTATTATTGGACATTGTAAACCCGGTAACTTGAGTAAATATGAATGGAGCTTAATGAAACTTTGTATGTAGACTAACATTGGAAAGATCTCAGACGAGTTCGAAAATCAGCGTGATTTGCTTGTTATTTACGGAGTTATTGCCCTTTGCACTGATAATTGTAATTGGACCTTGTGAACGTGATAACTTGAGTAAATATAAACCGAGCTTAATGAAACTTTGTATGTAGACTAACATCTGAATAATCTCGGACAAGTTTGAAAATCTGCTTGATTCAACTTTAACTTAATTACGGAGTTATTGCCCTTTGCGATAATAATTATTGAACTTTGTGAACACGATAATGTGAGTTAATATGCACCAATCTTAATGAAACTTTGTATGTAGATCTATTGGATATATTTTCCTATTTCGTGAACAAAAGACATCAGTTGGCTAGTAAATGACTAATTTTTATGAAATATCAGGTGACAATCATTAAGGAAACGGACTAATTCCGAAGATTAGGCTAAGTCATAAAAGAATTACTACTAGTTTTATTCTAGCTGCAATGAGTTATTGTCAACAGAGCTGATGTTGGGCCTGCAACATGCTGAAATGGAAGGCTACCAAATTTGTTTAAATAAATGCCCTAATTACCTTCATTTAAGGTCAGTGTCAAATGGGCTAAAATCTTTAAATGACTCCTCTATCAATATCTGACAGGTCTGTAGCCATGATATTAAGTTTGTAGTCCGAGATGACGGACTACCAAGTTTGATCAAATGAATGACCTTGACTTTCATTCAAGGTCACAGTCACAAGGGTGAAATAGACTTAAATCCTAAAATGACTTTAAAATGTGGGATATTATTTCCTGAGCTAGTGAAATCGCTCTCTAAGCTAGAGTTAAATCCCGTTCGCAATTCTCTTCATTTCATCTGCGACATTCCTTCAGGTGTCGCCCACTAGTACATATTGTATATTATTTTGAAACATTTACCCTTTATACCACTTTTAATCATTTTCTTCCAAAGTCCTGTTCGCCAGATAGTATCGAACGCCTTACGAAAATCAACGAATGTGCAATAAAGTTTTTTACCACTTGATGTATAAAGAGATATTAAAGTATGCAAAATAAAAATGTTGTCCATGGTTGAGTGGTTTTTCCGAAACCCTGCTCTATTTTTAGATAGTAAACTTACAGTATCGGAGTATTTGTTAAGTCTGTTATTAATTATACGTGTAAATAGTTTTCCTAAACAGCTTATCAAAGTAATGGCTCTGTAATTATCGGGGTCATCCGGATTTCCTTTATTTTTATAAATGGGTTTGATCACGCCGATTGTCCAACTTTCTGGTATTAACCAGTTTCAAATATAATATTAAATAATTTACATTGACATTAATTCGGGAGACGAAAATTTGATATATTCATTTAAAATGTTGTCTACACCAGGCGCTTTACTATTTTTCAGCTGGTTAATAGCATTTTTAAGTTCATCTTCCGATATCATACTATTAAGTATAGCGTCATTCTCTTCTGGGATGACGTCATTATTTTGATTAGTTACGTCATTTTCATTATCATCGACAGTCTGGTTTTCGTTTAATTCTTTAAAATACTGAAATAGAGTATCTATTGGAATTTCGCCAGTTTTTTTTCTTACACTGTGAATTTTTATTTAGAGTATTCCAGAACAGTTTAGGGTTATTTTTAGAAATCTGGCGGAGTTCTTTTGCACATTTTTCTTTGAATTTTCTGTGATTTACACGGATTCTTTTCCTATACTCTGTTCCTTTTTTATTCATTTGATTTTTAGTAAAAGTCGATTTAATACGTTTATATGTACTTTTAGCTCTGTTAAATTCAGTGCGAGCTGTTTTACATTCTTTATTGAACCATGGCTTATCTTTACTTATTTTTGTATGTTGAGGTTTTTTAACTCCAAAAATATCTTTGGCTGAAGTAGTTAGCACAGAGCATATACTTTTTACTACATTGTTAATTTGATCATTAGTAATCAAACCAGAATCCATTGATTCTAGCTTATTTAACGTGTTTTCTATATAACGGAGACTGTCCTGTTTTGTCTGAATAGCTTCAGAAAACATATTTACTTTAGCCTGTTCCCATTTAACATTATCATTATGTATACGAAATTGTTCATTTTCTGCTGATACCGGTACTGGAATATTTTGGCATGATTGTAAATTACAGGAAAATTCTATTGTTTTATATGTACATCAGAGAATAAACGGTCAAAATCACAAATTACGAAGTCAGACACTTATCGAAATGATTCTGGAGACATCAGCAGGTAATCAACGACACTAGTCTCTTTACAGGTTGTTACACCAACACATTTATCTCTGTAAATACGGCCGTTAGCAATAAATAAAGAACATCTTTTACATAATTCTAACAGTTTTGTACCATATCTATTAGGACGCGCCGTGTCTTCACTATACCTGGTAAGACTTATATTTTGACTTTTAAGTTTTTCACATGCATATACATTTTCAACATCACCTTGGTCATTAATATCAAGGATATTATGTAAGTTTTCATCTGGAACAATGTAGTCTGGTAAAGTAGCAGTTGTAGCATTAAAATCACCCACTACGAAAATATTTCTTGGAAGGCATCTTCGGATGAGTACTTACTATATTCGGGAGGAACATAAACACATCCAATTAAAATATTGGGATTTTCCTTCGATACATCATATGTTATTTCACACCATTGTACAAATTCTGATTTGGACTTGTGAAATGTAAGAACTTTTGATATTTTTTTCTTGTATATTATTATTATCCCCCCTGATCTACGTTTGAATTTTTTTCTATGTTTTATATAATAATCATAATCGTCTGGAATCTCAAATTCATCAAACTCGTCTGTTTTGGTTTCTACACATATAAAAAGATCGTATTTTCTGATTAGAGACACAAAATCCGGATTCAGGAGTTATTTTTAAGTCCACACACATTCAGGAACCCAACGTCAATACTGCATGAGTCTGAGTGCCTGTCCTAGTGCTGCTCACGTGTGTTACGGTCGCGTGCACGAGTGTCTCGTGAGTCCGGGTGAAGGTTGTCTGGTCGACGCTCATCGTTGTATGGAGGCACATACGCGACATCGTTGATGTACAGAGTGTCGTACACGAGTTCGCTCTCTCATTCCTCCGTTTAGCCTCTTTCATTTTGGGAATGAGGGCAGACCGGCGGGCAGCTATTTCACTCGGGTATTGTTGAAAGATTGAGATGTGGGGTTTGTCTCTCAGTTTTCTTGGTACCGCTTCAAGAACCTTCTCGCGATCACTGTAGCGCGTGAAGCGTGCAATAATCCCGCGGGGCTTGTTGTCTCTCCGTGGCCGTAGTCGGTGAACATTTTGGAATGTGATTGACTCTGTGTTTATGTCCAGCTCATTTTGTATGAACTATTTCTGTGTTTTCGTCATTGTCACCGTTTTCTATTGGGATCCCATTAAAAATCAGATTGTATTTCATTGTGTGTGTTTGTAATTTCAGAAAATCTTCTTTGATCTGCATGTTTTCATCTTCCAAATGTTTGTTTACATTTTCTAATGTATGTACACGTTCCTCGATTTCGTAGTGGTGATTTTCCTGTTTGTTTATAACCGTGTCGTGTCTGTTCACTTTGTCTTTGATCATTTCGATATCCTGTTTTAATTCGTTTATTGTTTTTTCAAAGTTCTCTACTTTCTGATTTATTTGCTCGAGGAGGTCAAGTTTTGACAATTTATCTATGATGAAAGCGTCCATTTTCTCCATTTTATTGTTCATGATTTGAAAGTTTGTGAATATCATTTGCATTGCGATGTTAGGCACTGCAGGAGGAGGAGGAGGAGACGGCGGGTATGCATACTGAGGGGGCGGTGGCAGTGGAAATAGTCCAATAAGTTGACCCTGTGGTAGGGACTGTCCCTCTGGTGTGGTAAACATATGTGTACTGGGCACGGGCGTGGATTCGGCATTCGAAGGGCTACATATAGGTGTCGATACGGGCGGGGACGTTGCAATAGGGCTACCAGTTATCAATGTGGGAATTAGAGATGAAAGCGATAACATTGGTACCTGTGACTGTTGTTCGGTTTGGTCCGTAGCTTGTGTAGTAACAGGTGGGGAATTCGTAGTCGCCATCACCGGAGTACATGTACACGTTACGCACGTTTTGTTGGGTGGTGTCAGGCCTGTACGTCCAGTTTGTCCAGTTTTACTTAGTTTTCGCTTTCGCCGTCGTTGTCCGCCCATTGCATTACATAATTTCAGCAGTAAGAATATCAAGAGCCATTCAGAAGTTCATTTTTTGCACATTACAGAAACAAAACAATGTAAAATTCCACGAATTCAATAAAATATAACAGGAGCTCACCTAACACCTTCCGTCCATCTTGTCATCATATAGCAAACACAAACTCTGCCTTAGTGTTATATAATGCAAACAAGGTTCAAAACACAATGGAACACACCATTGTTTACACTGGAAAGTGGTTTCCCTTCTATGACACGTCCCTGATGTTGTGCTCTATACAGCTCCATCTCACCAGGCCCACAGACAGCACACCTCCTCCTGGCTGCTGATTTGGTTCCTGTTGGATGAAGGTGTCCTTAGAAATGTCTCGTTGACAGGCGCTGAAGGTTGTCTCCATTCTTTCTACCTTTCGATTCTGGTCCTATCACATCAGCCTCCATTAAAAGATAATTTCTATTCTGAAATTGTAAAATTAATAGATTATAAGAATGTTAACTTTCATGATTTCACACAAAAAGCTTTCAGTGTCAATTTTGTATGCTCCCATTTACTGGCAGTAAAGATGATCCACCGTTGACAAATGTTTTTTTTCTCTATCAAAAACAAAAGCAGACGATTTATAATTTTTCCTCAGTTACAAAAGTTACTGACTTTACACGATTACCACCATTGAAAAGTTTGAGCTTCTAATTTAACTTGAAGATAAAAATATTAAAAATAATTAATTGCATCCCGATAAAAATTCCATGGCACTATGTCCTATATGGAATGAAGTACTGATTGCGCAGTAATTAATTATTTCATTTTTTTTGTTGTTAATTAGACATAAGTACACACGATTAAACACCAATTATTTTTCAAATGATGTGTATCATTTATGTTCTATCGGCGGTGGAGCATTTAAACATTCATATATATATATATACATTATCAAAGTTCCGGATTCCTGATTGTTTTATATATATATATATATTTAACAGTAAAATGCAACTTCAAAGCCCAAATTATTGAATCTATTCTGTCTTAAGACAGATAAATATATCTGTATATTCATTGTCGATCCTTTTGTATATCATACCGAGATTTAAATAGTATGATATATGAACATTTATCGTATAATCCAAAAAGTAACCACATAAAGCGTTAAAATGGAAAATGAAAATACTGTAACGAATTTAGAAAATTGTTATATTGTACAACACTTGCAGGGATTTTTATAGATCATATAGTTTATGATGCTAAATGATGGTAATTATATCCTGTAAATTCATTATTTGAATATATTGAGAGCATCTTTTATGCTCTATGTTGCATGTATGTACTAGTAATGGTTATTCTAGAATCCGGTTTTAGTTATCTAATACCCGGTGTTGTTTACGAGTACTGTGGCTGATCAGCTGGTCGTAAATTCAGCTGATGTTTGACTACATTGAACGGCATGTAAATTGTGTGTTCTGAGAGTTTATATCGTTATTCATTGTAAATGTGAACAAGTAATAGCGAGAACAAAGTGTTAGTGCCATGTTGACTAAGGTTCTACTAAATTGTAACGGATTTTCTGTATTAACTTGTATTTTATGTAGTTTTGGCGAGTCGTACTAAATTTAGTATCGCCGCCATCTTTGTTGTCATTGACGTCAACAAGACTGAATGTGAACATTCACTGTAGAGCAAATGTAATGTTTTAGATATTGTATTAAATTTACATCATTTTATTTTTAGATATAAACAATTCAATTTCAATAATACAAAGTCACAAAGGTTACAAGGATTATCTATCGATGTTCAAACATAAACGTGGAGTCTTTTTCCACATTTCGTACTTTACATGTGTGTAGATTAATAAGGAAGAAGCAGCACGTGTTTTAGTTAAATATACTGGGTTTTACATATGCATACAGTAACTTTTATGCAGATTCTCAAAATTAAAAAAAAATAGTAAAGAGTGTGTAAAAAATTTCTCAATCTTACCCCGTGTGTTCTTTTAAGATTACTTCTTATGGATGCAAAGAGAATGTAATTGTCATTTGACCAAGTTTGAACGTAATTTGAATCGATTCTCTAATCCGCCCCAATTCTGACAGCAAACACGCATGGTAAACTATTTTTAAAGTGTTTTGATAGACGTAAAAAATACAGGTACTGGTCGAACTAGTAAATAGGTTTCAGTACCTGATTGACATCATGTAGATCTCAACTAAACTCAAAAATACCAGAACCGGATAAAAGAAAGAGAAATATGAAGTTTCAGTGCAATTTTATGGGATTATTTAAATTATGATACATGTATTGTCAAAAGTGGACTTACAGTAAATTTACAATACAGTTATTTAGGTTGCTTGAATTTGAGGATTTTTTTTTTTTTTGTTAATTTACGATTTGTACAGGATTTATTTGTAAATAATTTGAAGGATATTCAACACTGACAATATATTCTACAATCAAAGAATATCTTTTTGGGTTGAAAATGTTAAATTAAAAAATCAACAGTATTGTGATGTTCGTTTCGTTTGATTTAAAAGGGCCCAGCCGAATGGCACGAAGTGTAAAGCACTTCTAAGGTAACGCGTACATGAAAATATAAGAAAAAACGCAACCTTCAAAAATCAATCCTCGCCACTGTAAAAAATCCCATCAACGTGAATACGAAGCTTGAGATCAGCTCATTATATAATCTAGCGATTCAAACGCTTTTAAGATACGACGAACGTAATCTCCATCCGGCAGAAGCTCAGTGTTGGGCCGTTTTCGATTTTACTGGTTGGACCTAGTAGCCTAGTTCGTTTATGAATTAAAGACGGACCTGGTGATTTTATATTGTTTTCATACGAGCCTTGACAAAGCCCTGCCTGTATAAAAAAAACTGCAGGTCCGTCAGGATTTATACTCGAAATAAAGACTTAAACAAACGGTCGAACCGGTTGTTCCAAATAAACGAAAACGGCCCTAGTCAGACTAACTTGCAATATAATGATCACCTGACCAATAACGGGTGGTGGCTAAATCTTGTATCCCGTGCCGCGCCCGCGCCGGGGACCCGCGCCGAGCTTTGGTTATTTTCACTTTTCTCCTTAAAGCCGCATAATCCGTATCTTTCAGGGTCCGTAAATAAACAAAAGAAAATTCGGGTACATATATTATAAAAAGTTATCAACTTTCCCCTAATTACACACCCAAAAAGTCCCGAGTTCAAAAGAAATTAATGATTAAAAATTCGATATCCAGAGTATTTGAATATGCATTTTCAATCGTAGACGATCACGTGACTTTCCAGACCAAACGAAATGGCGTGCCCAGTCAAAAGCGTGTCGTTCATGTTAGCAGGAACTTCTACGGAAGAACTTGTTACTTATCATGAACAAATGAATGTTTTGTTATGTGATGAAGTTAAAGAGTCCTCCAGAACAATATATATACATTATCGTCGTGTAAACAATACTTCCATTCGGTCATTTTGAGTGTTTACAATACGGCGATCGGTTGACTATGCTTTGCCTAATTTCCGGGGGCCACCGGAGGGATTTTTGTGGGGACGGTATTTAACCTTCGTATAAAATATGTGTTGCGATACCACACATCGTACTAGACAAGATAATAAATTGTACAAAAATGTATCAGATATATAAATAATGGTATTGATAAATAATGAAATAGACAAGACACATCGTACTATATAGAGACGAAAATGGTTATCTACATGTACATGTAAATCTCTGGTGATATTTTTTAAAATAAATAATTCGGACGATATTTGACTTGCCAGTTGGATAACCATATAACTTGTTTTATAAAGGTCCAAATGAAATATAATATTAAATCAAGTAAAGTAAGCACGGAGAGCAAACTTGACATAATATGTATTTTTGTTCAATGTCATATATATATGTATACATGTATACATACATATCTATTAGTTAAAACATCACCATGTACCGCCATAAACGAGTATAAAATTTAATACGCGTTATTGTATGTATATTTCTGATATTTACGTTGGAAAAGCTCCGTGTTCGTTAAAAACATGATGATAAATTTCTGGTGAAACTATAAACATTTGGTTATATGATTTCAAGGATTACAGAAAATTAAAAAAAAAATAAAAGAAAAAATGCGGTCGAGGTTGCAATACGGCGGTTTAATGTGTGTTAAAAGTTCTGAATGTCTAACATGCAATTATGTATATATTTTCTGTGTAGATAATGAAGACAGCTCCCTTGGTTAAATGTACATGATAGCTTGCCAATGAACCATATAATAGCCAGCCGTGAATTTGCCTCTGAATCAAATGAATCAGAAACATGTATAATGAAAGACCTAGGTGTTTCTTATACAATCATATTCATGCACAAATAGCACATTCATATACATGGTATAGTGTGCATGTACACATATTATGCATTGAATTTTAAGTCAATAAAAAAATGACTGGAGTTCAAAATAGCATCCAGTAGTAAATAAGCTGACCATTGCATGTGATTCTCATATCATCAGAGTAATTGCAGTAAAATTCATTTTTTAGTATTTATTTAGTCTAACCTTGTGGAAAATCCAACTTTATTAGTTGTATTTTGTTAGTTTATCTTTATATATTTAAGCAATCCTAATTCCTTTAGTGTGATCTTGCTCCAAACACTAAGTGAATTTGCTAAGAGCTTGTACATGTAGACCTTCATTGACCTGGACTAATTAAAATTATTGTCAGTCTATTCCTTTCTAATTCAATCAAAACTTTGCAACTTAAAATAGTCTATAATGAATAATGCAATTTAACAACATACATCACAGGCTAATGTCTCTACAGATATATGGATATTCTTATATATATGTGCAATTTGTGTATAACACAACAACAAGATTTTTTTTTATTACACATAGGGATATCTGTATATCTATAGAGCCAAAACCTTGAGATTTGACACTGACTTTTGACCCAAATAACCCTTGATCTAGCTCCAATCTTGTTTGCTATTTATTTTCTGTATTTGAACATTTCTAAAATGAACAATACATAATTTAACAACTCAGACAAATGACATATTATTTTAATTGGTTTATTGTTCATAAATTGGAATTACTTCCTTGTCCCATATAAATTATTCAAAAGTTATACATACTAGGTATGTAGACATGCAATAATTGTTATTATTCCTTTTTTCATTTGTGTGAAGAAGAAATAAATAATTTGAAAATATCTTGGTGATAATAGTAAAGAATTATGCTAGGTTTGTTCTGTCCTTCCTTCTTGAAAATAATTTCTTTCTGGTTCATAATGGGTACATTACAAACAGACTTTATTTTTTACTGTCAGTTTTGATCTCAGAGATACATGTAGTTGTTTTTCCCTATTATTTTTGGGCGAGCTGCCATCACATCTTGCACTTCTGTCATCTGGTTGAAGGTCCCATACATTCTATAAAGAAAATATGGAGTAAATGTCAGTTATGTACATAGATTAATACTGTATACATGCATGCATATAATCTTTCAGTGTTATCCTGCATGTAAAACAAACTAGTTCCAATTGTTTTCTGTCAAACACAAATTTATAACAATTACACATCTTTTGAACACAAGTTTATCAAAATCAAACCTCACTAGATACTAATTATAAGTTAGTCATTTCTTGAATTACAGGGGTCTAGGCATTTTCATGTGAAGAATAATGGTACTAATTAGTACCAGAATTTATGTAGCCTAAATATATTGCCATTGGACATAATATATAATACATATTGTAAAAAGTCAATTACTATTCTTTACTTACACCACTTATGATGTATTGGTGTGAATTTTATATAATTATGACCATTAGATAGGATAACGAGTACGTGACTAAGTGACTGTAAGTCTAAAAAAAAATACAATCTTACACACACGAGCACTGATGAAGTAAGTTTGAAAGTGGCTTCTTTAAAGATGCTCCACCGCCGACGGAGCATAAATGATATTCATTATTTTAACAATAATTGGTGTATTATCGTGTTTATATATGTCTAATTAACACAAAAAATAATATAAAATAATTTATTTTGCCGTTGGTGCATGCGCAATCAGTACATCATTCCATATAGGATATAGTGCTGTGGAATTTTTTCGGGATGCAATTAATTATTTTTCATATTTTTAACTTGAAGTAAAATTAGAAGCTCAAACTTTTCAATGTTGGTAATGGTGTAAAGTAAGTAACTTTTGTAACTGAAGAAAAATACCAAATCGTCTGCTCCTGTTTTTGATAGTGAAAAAATACCATTTGTCAGCGGTGGAGCATCTTTAATACAGTAATATCCATAGCATACAGTAAAATGATATATATCACTGATATACATAAATACACAAATAGATATCGGAAAAGATATCACACTCCTGACGCTGTAAGCCTGTAACAGTAGCTACATGTATATATATCGTACATATGTACATGTATAACACTAAAGAATGCGATCATCTTTTAAGGAAACGCGTATAATACGACTCTATTAATGCTTCTGTTGTAATCCAAGATTAAATCTGTTATATGTTCCCCGATTTATCAACACTTTTCCTGATTTCTAATCTCTGTTTTACTATGGTACCAATTCCAAAAAGCGACCAAACACTTATAGAATATAGGCCTAACTGTTACCCCCTTCGGGGCCCCACTCACCTTATAGAGACGAAGGGAAATCGGTTTATGTGGTTTTGGTAGATCATTCGCAAATCATAGTTGTTGTCATAGCTCGAATTCGTTTCCATATAATATTCTCAGCAATTCACAACATTTCTTAGTTTAAATAATCTCCTTATTCACTTCGAATCAGCAGTTGATTCTAAGCCGGCGAGCTTTCACTGCAAAGCTCGCTCCATTGCGGTAAACAACTTTTATTTCCGGACATGCGCAAAGTAGCATTTTTAAGATTTGGAGGCGTTAACTTTTGACTTTCTGTCGGACCGCGCATAAGTCTAAAATAAAATTTTGTATATTTATATCTTTGGACCTCTTAACTTTCTAGACTTGTAATTTGGGGAAAGTTCGTAACTTTTTAGGGCTATTACACAATATCTTGTCATTGTTTGTTTTTACGGACCCTGAAAGATACGGATTATGCGGCTTTAAAAGGAACTTCTACGGAAGAACTTGTTACTTATCATGAACAAGTGAATGTTTTGTTATGTGATGAAGTTAAAGAGTCCCCCAGAACAATATATATACGGTTATTATCGTCGTGTAAACAATACTTCCATTTGGTCATTTTGAGTGTTTGTTACAATACGGCGATCGGTTGACTATGCTTTGGCCTAATTTCCGGGGCCCACCGGAGGGATTTTTGTGGGAAACGGTATTTAAACTTCGTATAAAAATACGTGTTGCGATACCATAACATCGTACTAGACAAGATAATAAATTGTACAAAAATGTACCAGATATATAAATAATGGTATTGATAAATAATGAAATAGACAAGACACATCGTACTAGATAGAGACAAAAAATGGTTATTATCTACATGAGGAAATCTCTGGTGATATTTTTTAAAATAAATATCTCAGACGATATTTTGACTTGCCTTGGATAACATATAACATGTTTTAATAAAGTCAAATGAAATTATAATAATAAATCCAAGTAAAATATGCCACGGAGAGCAAACTTATGACATAAATGCATTTATGTTCAATATCAAAGTGTATACATGTAAATACATATCAATTAGATAAAAAATCACCAAGTAACCGCCATTAACGAGTAACAAACATAATACCTGTTATTGATATGTATCTTTCAGATATTTATGTTGGAAAAGCTCCATGTTCCGTAAAAGAAAATGATAGATAAAATTTCTGGTGAAAACTAAAAACATTTATGGTACATGATTTACAAGGATAACAGAAATTAAAAAAAAAATAAAGAAAGAATGGAGGTGAGGTTGCAAAAAGGCGTTATAATGTGTTTAAAAAGTTCAGAATGTCTAACATGTCCATTATGTTATATATTATTCTGTGTAAGATCATGAAGACAGCATCCCTTATTAAAATTTGTGATGTACATGTACATGAACAGATAGCTTGTTAATGAACCATATAATATGATGTCCAGCCGTGAATTTGCCTCTGAATCAAATGAATCAGAAACATGTATAATGAAAGACCTAGGTGTTTCTTATACAATCATATTCATGCACAAATAGCACATTCATATACATTGTATAGTGTACATGTACACATATTGTACATGATTTGAATTTGAAGTCAATAAAAACATGACTGGAGTTCAAAATAGCATCCAGTAGTAAATAAGCTGACTATAGCATGTGATTCCTAATGTCAATCAAGTAATTGCAGTAAAATTCATCATTTATTGTATGTATATAGTCTAACCTAGTGGAAAATCTAACTTTATTAGTTGTATTTTGTTAGTTTATTGTTTTATATTCAAGCAATCCTAATTCCTTTAGTGTGATCTTGCTCCAAACACTAAGTGAAGTTGCTAATAGCTTGTACATGTAGACCTTGATTGACCTGGACTAATTAGAAAGTATTGTCAGTCTATTCCTTTCCTAATTCAATCAAAACTTTGCAACTCTAAAAAATAAGTCAATAATGAATAATGCAATTTAACAACATGCATCACAGGCTATTATTCTCTACAGATCATATATGATATCCTTATATATATGTGCAATCTTGTGTATTATTACAACAAGATATTTTTTTTATTACACATAGGGATATATGTATATATCTATAGAGCCAAAATCTTGTGATTTGACACTGACTTTTTGACCCAAATAACCTTTGATCTAGCTCCAGTCTTGTTTGCTATTTATTTTCTGTATTTGAAGACATTTCTAAAATGAAACACCAACATAATTAAACAACTCAGTTAAAATGACATATATTATTTTAATTGGTTTAATTTATTCATAAATTGGAAATGACATCCTTGTTCCATATAAATCATTTCAAAAGGCTATACATACTAGTTATGTAAACATGCAATAATCATTATATTATTCCTTTTTTCATTTGTTTGTGAAAGAAATAAATAATTTGAAAATATCCTGGTGATAATAGTAAAGAATTATGCTAGGTTTGTTCTGTCCTTCCTTCTTGAAAATAATTTCTTTCTGGTTCATAATGGGTACATTACAAACAGACTTTATTTTTTACTGTCAGTTTTGATCTCAGAGATACATGTAGTTGTTTTTCCCTTTTATTTTTGGGCGAGCTGCCATCACATCTTGCACTTCTGTCATCTGGTTGAAGGTCCCATACATTCTATAAAGAAAATATGGAGTAAATGTCAGTTATGTACATAGATAAATACTGTATACATGTATGCATGTACATAATCTTTCAGTGTAAGCCTACATGTAAAACAAACTAGTTCCAATTGTTTTCTGTCAAACACAAATTTATAACAATTACACATTTTTTAACACGTTTATCAAAATCAAACCTCACTAGATACTAAGTTAGTTATTTCTTGAATTACAGGGGTCTAGGCATTTTCATGTGAAGAATAATGGTACTAATTAGTGCCAGAATTTATGTAGCCTAAATGTATTGGACATAATATATAATACATATTTTAAAAAAGTCAATTACTATTCTTTACTTAACCCACTTATGATGTATTGGTGTGAATTTTATATAATTAAGACCAGCAGAAAGGATAACGAGTACGTGACTAAGTGACTGTAAGTCTAAAAAAATACAATCTTACACACACGAGCACTAATGAAGTAAGTTTGAAAGTGGCTTCTTTAATACAGTAATATCCATAGCATACAGTAAAAGGATATACTATATATCACTGATATACATAAATACACAAATAGATATCGGAAAAGATATCACACTCCTGGCGCTGTAAGCCTGTAACAGTAGCATACATGTATGCGATCATCTTTTAAGGAAACGCGTATAATACGACTCTATTAATGCTTCTGTTGTAATCCAAGATTAAATCTGTTATATGTTTCCCAATTTATCAATACTTTTTCTGATTTCTAATCTCTATTTTACTACGTTACCAATTCCAAAAAGCGACCAAACACTTATAGAATATAACTGTTACCCCTTTGGGGCCCCCACTCACCTTATAGAGAGAGACGAAGAGAAGTCAGTTTATGTGGGTTTTGGTAGATCATTCACAAATCATAGTTGTTGTCATAGCTCGAATTTGTTTCCATATAATATTCTCAGCAATTCACAACATTTTTCTTAGTTTAAATAACTTCCTTATTCACTTCGAATCAACAGTTGATGCTAAGCCAGCGAGCTTTCACTGCAAAGCTTGCTCCATTGCGGTAAACAACTTTTATTTCCGGACATGCGCAAAGTAGCATTTCTAAGCTTTGGAGGCGTTAACTTTTGACTTTCTGTCGGACCGCGCATAAGTCTAAAATAAAATTTTGTATATTTATATCTTTGGACCTCTTAACTTTCTAGACTTGTAATTTGGGGAAAGTTCATAACTTTTTAGGGCTATTACACCATATCTTGTCATTGTTTGTTTTACGGACCCTGAAAGATACGGATCATGCGGCTTTAAAGCCGCATATAGTCCGTATCTTTCAGTGTCCGTAAATCAACAAAAGAAAATTAGGGTACATATATTATAAAAAGTTATCAACTTTCCCCTAATTACACACCCAAAAAGTCCCGAGTTCAAAAGAAATTAATGATTAAAAGTTCGATATCCAGAGTGTTTGAATATTCATTTTCAATCGTAGACGATCACGTGACTTTCCAGACCAGACGAAATGGCTTGCCCAGTCAGTCAAAAGTGTGTCGCTCATGTTAGCAGGAACTTCTACGGAAGAACTTGTTACTTATCATGAACAAGTGAATGTTTTGTTATGTGATGAAGTTAAAGAGTCCCCCAGAACAATATATATATATTATCGTCGTGTAAACATAACAATATTCCATTTGGTCATTTTGAGTGTTAACAATACGGCGATCGGTTGACTATGCTTTGCCTAATTTCCGGGGGCCACCGGAGGGATTTTTGTGGGAATGGTATTTAAACTTCGTATAAAAAACTTGTTGCGATACAATACATCGTACTAGACAAAGATGAATAAAATTGTACAAAAATGTACCACCAGATATATAAATAATGTGGTATTGATAAATAAATGAAATCGACAAGAACACAATCGTACAGATAAAGAGACAAAAAAAGTTATTTATCTACATGGAAATCTCTGGTGATATTTTTTAAAAAATAAATATCTCAGACGATATTTTTGACTTGCCTTGGATAACCATATAACTTGTTTTATAAAAGGTCCAAATAAAAATAATAAAAATAAATCAAAAAATATATGCACGGAGAGCAAACTTGACATAATATGCATTTTGTTCAAATATCATATGTGTATATACATGTATACATATATACTATTATTAAAAAATCACACCATGTACCGCCATAAACGAGTAGTATAAAAAACGTTAATACATGTTATTGTATGTATGTATTTCTGATATTTATGTTGGAAAAGCTCCATGTTCGTTAAAAAACATGATGATGATAAATTTCTGGTGAAACTATAAACATTTTTGGTTCTATGATTTCAAGGATTACAGAAATTTAAAAAAAAAAAAAAGAAAGAATGGGGTTGAGGTTGCAATAAGGCGGTTTAATGTGTGTTAAAAGTTCTGAATGTCTAACATGCAATATGTATATATTTTCTGTGTAGATAATGAAGACAGCTCCCTTAGTTAAATTTGTGATGTACATGTACATGTACATGATAGCTTGTTAATGAACCATATAATATGATGTCCAGCCGTGAATTTGCCTCTGAATCAAATGAATCAGAAACATGTATAATGAAAAACCTAGGTGTTTCTTATTACATCAATCATATTCATGCACAAATAGCACATTCATATACATTGTATATAGTGTACATGTACACATATTGTACATGATTGAATTTGAAGTCAATAAAAAAAATGACTGGAGTTCAAAATAGCATCCAGTAGTAAATAAGCTGACTATAGCATGTGATTATAATGTCATCAGAGTAATTGCAGTAATTGCAGTAAAATTCATTCATTTTTTAGTATGTATATAGTCTAACCTAGTGGAAAATCTAACTTTATTAGTTGTATTTTGTTAGTTTATTGTTTTATATTCAAGCAATCCTAATTCCTTTAGTGTGATCTTGCTCCAAACACTAAGTGAAGTTGCTAAGAGCTTGTACATGTAGACCTTGATTGACCTGGACTAATTAGAAGTTATTGTCAGTCTATTCCTTTCTAATTCAATCAAAACTTTGCAACTTAAAATAGTCAATAATGAATAATGCAATTTAACAACATGCATCACAGGCTATTGTCTCTACAGATATATGGATATCCTTATATATATGTGCAATCTGTGTATTACACAACAAGATTTTTTTATTACACATAGGGATATATGTATATCTATAGAGCCAAAATCTTGTGATTTGACACTGACTTTTGACCCAAATAACCTTTGATCTAGCTCCAGTCTTGTTTGCTATTTATTTTCTGTATTTGAACATTTCTAAAATGAAAACAACATAATTAAACAACTCAGTTAAATGACATATATTATTTTAATTGGTTTAATTTTTCATAAATTGGAATGACATCCTTGTTCCATATAAATTATTCAAAAGCTATACATACTAGGTATGTAAACATGCAATAATCATTATTATTCCTTTTTTCATTTGTGTGAAGAATAAATAAATAATTTGAAAATATCCTGGTGATAATAGTAAAGAATTATGCTAGGTTTGTTCTGTCCTTCCTTCTTGACAATAATTTCTTTCTGGTTCATAATGGGTACATTACAAACAGGCTTTATTTTTTACTGTCAGTTTTGATCTCAGAGAAAACATGTAGTTGTTGTTTTTCCCTTTTATTTTTGGGCGAGCTGCCATCACATCTTGCACTTCTGTCATCTGGTTGAAGGTCCCATACATTCTATAAAGAAAATATGGAGTAAATGTCAGTTATGTACATAGATAAATACTGTATACATGCATGTACATAATCTTTCAGTGTAAGCCTACATGTAAAACAAACTAGTTCCAATTGTTTTCTGTCAAACACAAATTTATAACAATTACACATCTTTTGAACACAAGTTTATCAAAATCAAACCTCACTAGATACTACATGTAAGTCATTTCTTGAATTACAGGGGTCTAGGCATTTTCATGTGAAGAATAATGGTACTAATTAGTGTGCCAGAATTTATGTAGCCTAAATGTATTGGACATAATATATAATACATATTTTAAAAAAAATCAATTACTATTCTTTACTTAACCCACTTATGATGTATTGGTGTGAATTTTATATAATTAAGACCAGCAGAAAGGATAACGAGTACGTGACTAAGTGACTGTAAGTCTAAAAAAAAACACAATCTTACACATACGAGCACTATTGAAGTAATTTTGAAAGTGGCTTCTTTAATACAGTAATATCCATAGCATACAGTAAAAGGATATATATCACTGATATACATAAATACACAAATAGATATCGGAAAAGATATCACACTCCTGGCGCTGTAAGCCTGTAACAGTAGCTACATGTATGCAATGATCATCATAACTGTTAACAAAAAGAATAATCTTTTAAGGAAACGCGTATAATACGACTCTATTAATGCTTCTGTTGTAATCCAAGATTAAATCTGTTATATGTTTCCCAATTTATCAATACTTTTTCTGATTTCTAATCTCTATTTTACTACGTTACCAATTCCAAAAAGCGACCAAACACTTATAGAATATAACTGTTACCCCTTTGGGGCCCCACTCACCTTATATAGAGACGAAGAGAAGTCAGTTTATGTGGTTTTGGTAGATCATTCACAAATCATAGTTGTTGTCATAGCTCGAATTTGTTTCCATATAATATTCTCAGCAATTCACAACATTTCTTAGTTTAAATAACTTCCTTATTCACTTCGAATCAACAGTTGATGCTAAGCCAGCGAGCTTTCACTGCAAAGCTTGCTCCATTGCGGTAAACAACTTTTATTTCCGGACATGCGCAAAGTAGCATTTCTAAGCTTTGGAGGCGTTAACTTTTGACTTTCTGTCGGACCGCGCATAAGTCTAAAATGAAATTTTGTATATTTATATCTTTGGACCTCTTAACTTTCTAGACTTGTAATTTGGGGAAAGTTCATAACTTTTTAGGGCTATTAGACCATATCAACATAACTTTTTTTGAGTTATCGGACCCTGAAAGATAGGATCATGGGGCTTTAAAGCCGCATAATCCGTATCTTTCAGTGTCCGTAAATCAACAAAAGAAAATTAGGGTACATATATTATAAAAAGTTATCAACTTTCCCCTAATTACACACCCAAAAAGTCCCGAGTTCAAAAGAAATTAATGATTAAAAGTTCGATATCCAGAGTGTTTGAATATTCATTTTCAATCGTAGACGATCACGTGACTTTCCAGACCAGACGAAATGGCTTGCCCAGTCAAAAGTGTGTCGCTCATGTTAGCAGGAACTTCTACGGAAGAACTTGTTACTTATCATGAACAAGTGAATGTTTTGTTATGTGATGAAGTTAAAGAGTCCCCCAGAACAATATATATATATTATCGTCGTGTAAACAATACTTCCATTTGGTCATTTTGAGTGTTAACAATACGGCGATCGGTTGACTATGCTTTGCCTAATTTCCGGGGGCCACCGGAGGGATTTTTGTGGGAATGGTATTTAAACTTCGTATAAAATACGTGTTGCGATACCATACATCGTACTAGACAAGAAATAAATTGTACAAAAATGTACCAGATATATAAATAATGGTATTGATAAATAATGAAATAGACAAGACACATCGTACTAGATAGAGACAAAAAATGGTTATCTACATGGAAATCTCTGGTGATATTTTTTAAAATAAATATCTCAGACGATATTTGACTTGCCTTGGATAACCATATAACTTGTTTTATAAAGGTCCAAATGAAATATAATAATAAATCAAGTAAAATAAGCACGGAGAGCAAACTTGACATAATATGCATTTTTGTTCAATGTCATATGTGTATACAATGTACAAGTATACATATATATCTATTAGTTAAAAAATCACCATGTACCGCCATAAACGAGTATAAAACTTAATACATGCATGTTATTGTATGTATATTTCTGATATTTATGTTGGAAAAGCTCCATGTTCGTTAAAAACATGATGATAAATTTCTGGTGAAACTATAAACATTTGGTTATATGATTTCAAGGATTACAGAAATTTAAAAAAAAAATAAAAGAAAGAATGGGGTTGAGGTTGCAATAAGGCGGTTTAATGTGTGTTAAAAGTTCTGAATGTCTAACATGCAATTATGTATATATTTTCTGTGTAGATAATGAAGACAGCTCCCTTAGTTAAATTTGTGATGTACATGTACATGTACATGATAGCTTGTTAATGAACCATATAATATGAAGTCCAGCCGTGAATTTGCCTCTTGACTCAACTGAATCAGAAACATGATATAATGAAAGACCTAGGTGTAGTTCTTATACAATCATATTCATGCACAAATAGCACATTCATGATCCATGTGTGTAATAGTGTAGCTGTCACAAGTACACATATTGTAACATGATTGAATATGAAGTCAATCAAAAATGATGACTGGATTCAAAATAGCATCCAGTAAGTAAAATAAGCTGACTGATAGCATGTGATTATAATGTCATCAGATTAATTGCAGTAAAAATTCATTTTTTAGTATGTATATAGTCTAACCTAGTGGAAAATCTAACTTTATTAGTTGTATTTTGTTAGTTTATTGTTTTATATTCAAGCAATCCTATTTCCTTTAGTAGTGTGATCTTGCTCCAAATCACTAATGTGAAGTTGCTAATAGCTTGTACATGTAGACCTTGATTGACCTGGAGTAATTAGAAGTTATTGTCAGTCTATTCCTTTCTAATTCAATCAAAACTTTGCAACTTAAAAATAGTCAATAATGAATAATGCAATTTAACAACATGCATCACAGGCTATTGTCTCTACAGATATATGGATATCCTTATATATATGTGCAATCTGTGTATTACACAACAAGATTTTTTTTATTACACATAGGGATATATGTATATCTATAGAGCCAAAATCTTGTGATTTGACACTGACTTTTGACCCAAATAACCTTTGATCTAGCTCCAGTCTTGTTTGCTATTTATTTTCTGTATTTGAACATTTCTAAAATGAACACAACATAATTAAACAACTCAGATAAATGACATATATTATTTTAATTGGTTTATTTTTCATAAATTGGAATTACATCCTTGTCCCATATAAATTATTCAAAAGTTATACATACTAGGTATGTAAACATGCAATAATCATTATTATTCCTTTTTTCATTTGTGTGAAGAATAAATAATTTGAAAATATCCTGGTGATAATAGTAAAGAATTATGCTAGGTTTGTTCTGTCCTTCCTTCTTGACAATAATTTCTTTCTGGTTCATAATGGGTACATTACAAACAGGCTTTATTTTTTACTGTCAGTTTTGATCTCAGAGAAACATGTAGTTGTTTTTTTCCCTTTTATTTTGGGGCGAGCTGCCATCACATCTTGCACTTCTGTCATCTGGTTGAAGGTCCCATACATTCTATAAAGAAAATATGGAGTAAATGTCAGTTAATGTACAACATAGATAAATAATGTATACATGCATGTACATAATCTTTCAGTGTAAGCCTACATGTAAAACAAACTAGTTCCAATTGTTTTCTGTCAAACACAAATTTATAACAATTACACATTTTTTGAACACGTTTATCAAAATCAAACCTCACTAGATACTAAGTTAGTCATTTCTTGAATTACAGGGGTCTAGGCATTTTCATGTGAAGAATAATGGTACTAATTAGTGCCAGAATTTATGTAGCCTAAATGTATTGGACATAAATATATAATACATATTTTAAAAAAGTCAATTACTATTCCTTTACTTAACCCACTTATGATGTATTGGTGTGAATTTTATATAATTAAGACCAGCAGAAAGGATAACGAGTACGTGACTAAGTGACTGTAAGTCCTAAAAAAAATACAATCTTACACACACGAGCACTAATGAAGTGAGTTTGAAAGTGGCTTCTTTAATACAGTAATATCCATAGCATACAGTAAAAGGATATATATATCACTGATATACATAAATACACAAATAGATATCGGAAAAGATATCACACTCCTGGCGCTGTAAGCCTGTAACAGTAGCTACATGTATGCGATCATCTTTTAAGGAAACGCGTATAATACGACTCTATTAATGCTTCTGTTGTAATCCAAGATTAAATCTGTTATATGTTTCCCAATTTATCAATACTTTTTCTGATTTCTAAATCTCTATTTTACTACGTTACCAATTCCAAAAAGCGACCAAACACTTATAGAATATAACTGTTACCCCTTTGGGGCCCCACTCACCTTATAGAGACGAAGAGAAGTCAGTTTATGTGGTTTTGGTAGATCATTCACAAATCATAGTTGTTGTCATAGCTCGAATTTGTTTCCATATAATATTCTCAGCAATTCACAACATTTCTTAGTTTAAATAACTTCCTTATTCACTTCGAATCAACAGTTGATGCTAAGCCAGCGAGCTTTCACTGCAAAGCTTGCTCCATTGCGGTAAACAACTTTTATTTCCGGACATGCGCAAAGTAGCATTTCTAAGCTTTGGAGGCGTTAACTTTTGACTTTCTGTCGGACCGCGCATAAGTCTAAAATGAAATTTTGTATATTTATATCTTTGGACCTCTTAACTTTCTAGACTTGTAATTTTGGGAAAGTTCATAACTTTTTAGGGCTATTACACCATATCTTGTCATTGTTTGTTTTACGGACCCTGAAAGATACGGATCATGCGGCTTTAAAGCCGCATAATCCGTATCTTTCAGTGTCCGTAAATCAACAAAAGAAAATTAGGGTACATATATTATAAAAAGTTATCAACTTTCCCCTAATTACTCACCCACCCAAAAAGTCCCGAGTTCAAAAGAAATTAATGATTAAAAGTTCGATATCCAGAGTGTTTGAATATTCATTTTCAATCGTAGACGATCACGTGACTTTCCAGACCAGACGAAATGGCTTGCCCAGTCAAAAGTGTGTCGCTCATGTTAGCAGGAACTTCTACGGAAGAACTTGTTACTTATCATGAACAAGTGAATGTTTTGTTATGTGATGAAGTTAAAGAGTCCCCCAGAACAATATATATATATTATCGTCGTGTAAACAATACTTCCATTTGGTCATTTTGAGTGTTAACAATACGGCGATCGGTTGACTATGCTTTGCCTAATTTCCGGGGGCCACCGGAGGGATTTTTGTGGGAATGGTATTTAAACTTCGTATAAAATACGTGTTGCGATACCATACATCGTACTAGACAAGATAATAAATTGTACAAAAATGTACCAGATATATAAAATAATGGTATTGATAAATAATGAAAATAGACAAGACACATCGTACTAGATAGAGACAAAAATGGTTATCTACATGGAAATCTCTGGTGATATTTTTTAAAATAAATATCTCAGACGATATTTGACTTGCCTTGGATAACCATATAACTTGTTTTATAAAGGTCCAAATGAAATATAATAATAAATCAAGTAAAATATGCACGGAAGAGCAAACTTGACATAATATGCATTTATGTTCAATATCATATGTGTATACATGTAATACATATCTATTAGTTAAAAAATCACCATGTACCGCCATAAACGAGTATAAAACTTAATACATGTTATTGTATGTATATTTCTGATATTTATGTTGGAAAAGCTCCATGTTCGTTAAAACATGATGATATAAATTTCTGGTGAAACTATAAACATTTGGTTCTATGATTTCAAGGATTACAGAAATTTAAAAAAAAAAATAAAAGAAAGAATGGGGTTGAGGTTGCAATAAGGCGGTTTAATGTGTGTTAAAAGTTCTGAATGTCTAACATGCAATTATGTATCTATTTTCTGTGTAGATAATGAAGACAGCTCCCTTAGTTAAATTTTGTGATGTACATGTTACATGTACATGTACATGATAGCTTGTTAATGAACCATATAATATGATGTCCAGCCGTGAATTTGCCTCTGAATCAAATGAATCAGAAACATGGTATGTATAATGAAAGACCTAGGTGTTTCTTATACAATCATATTGCATGCACTAAATAGCACATTCATATACATTGTATAGTGTAACATGTACACATATTGTACATGATTGAATTTTGAAGTCAATAAAAAAAATGACTGGAGTTCAAAATAGCATCCAGTAGTAAATAAGCAGACTATAGCATGTGATTATAATGTCATCAGTGTAATTGCAGTAAAAATTCATTTTTAGTATGTAAATATGTAACATAGTCTAACCTAGTGGAAAATCTAACTTTATTAGTTGTATTTTGGTTAGTTTATTGTTTTATATTCAAGCAATCCTAATTCCTTTAGTGTGATCTTGCTCCAAACACTAAGTGAAGTTGCTAATAGCTTTGTACATGTAGACCTTGATTGACCTGGACTAATTAGAAGTAATCGTAAGTCTATTAATTCAATCAAAACTTTGCAACTTAAAATAGTCAATAATGAATAATGCAATTTAACAACATGCATCACAGGCTATTGTCTCTACAGATATATGGATATCCTTATATATATGTGCAATCTGTGTATTACACAACAAGATTTTTTTTTTATTACACATAGGGATATATGTATATCTATAGAGCCAAAAATCTTGTGATTTGACACTGACTTTTGACCCAAATAACCTTTGATCTAGCTCCAGTCTTGTTTGCTATTTATTTTCTGTATTTGAACATTTCTAAAATGAAAACAACATAATTAAACAACTCAGTTAAATGACATATATTATTTTAATTGGTTTAATTTTTCATAAATTGGAACTTCCATGACATCCTTGTTCCATATAAATTATTCAAAAGCTTATACATACTAGGTATGTAAACATGCAATAATCATTATTATTCCTTTTTTCATTTGTGTGAAGAAATAAATAATTTGAAAATATCCTGGTGATAATAGTAAAGAATTAATGCTAGGTTTGTTCTGTCCTTCCTTCTTGACAATAATTTCTTTCTGGTTATCATAATGGGTACAATTTACAAACAGGCTTTACTTTTTTAATGTCATTTTGATTTCAGAAACAAGTAGTTTGAAAGCTTTTTTCCCTTTTTGGCTTTTTTGGGCGAGCAGTTTTCATCACATGTTGCACTAAATTGAAGTGGTATGTATTTTTTATTGTACATTGACTATGAAAAAAATATATAATAAAATGTTTAAGGGACATGAAATGTCATAATAATAATCATGTACTTGCATTACATAATCTTTGAGTGTAAAGCCATGTTTGGTGAACAAATTAGTTCCATATGTGTTTTCTGTTCATTGAAGGCACAAATGATATAAAATTTGTGATGACATTCTCAACATTAAACATTTGAATCAGTTTTATCAAAATTCCTATTTCTGAAGTACTAGATACATACCTATGATGTTTTATTGAATGTACATGGTGTTAAATATAGAAATTTTGTTGTGAATGAATAATGGTACTAATTAGTTCAAAAGTTGATTTACCATAAATTATATCTAAAGTGGAGACATGATATACACATTATTTAAAAGATGTATGAAACGTCAATTACTTGAATGACTGGGTAACCATGTCTGATATGATGTAAAGTTATGATGTAAGAAACTATGAACTTTTGACCCCAAATTTATTAAGTCTAAAAGTTAAGAGGTCCAAAGTTAAATACTTCTAAAAAAATATTTACAATTTAAGTTTGATTGATAACTCCGACAGATGAAGTCAAGTTTGAAACGTGGGGGCTTTAATTACAGTATGGGATATCATAGCATAAGTAAAAAACTACCGATATAAAAGTTGTTTTTGGACCGCATTATGGACAGTATGTTAAATGTCGGGCTGATAAAGATTCATCAACTTTTACAAATTTCGAAGTGACTTCCTGGGTCTGATTAATTAATTTAATCAGTATAAAAATGTGTGATTTTGAGGGAATACATTTGGATAAACGAAACGAATTCGAGCTATAATTGCAACTTTGTAATATGATTTGACATTATCCAAAAGCTATCCCAATAGTTTGAAACTGATATTCATTTTTAACTGTATTATGATAATAATTTGAGTCAATATTGGTGCTATACATGGTTAAATACCAACTTTTGTAAGGATAGGGTTATTGGTGTATATGTATTATATTTCATGTATTGATACTTTTTGGAATTGGGTCCATTATGATGTTAAAATTAGAGAATAGGATAACTATGTTAAATTCTGTCAGAAAATGTTGATAAATTGGGATTGTTCAGTGATTTTAAATCTTGGATTACAACAGAAGCATTTAATAGAGTATGTATTATACTTTTCATTTTACTTAATTGATCATTCATGTTATGATCAAGTAGTACAACTTGTAGCTACTGTTACACGCTACCGCGCCAGGAGTGTGATATCTTTTCCGATACTATTTGTGTAATTAGATATATCATTGAAATATAATCCTTTTACTGTAAGCTATGGATATAACTGTATTAAAGAAGCCACTCAAACTACATCATTAGTGCACGTTATGTGAAAGATTGTATTTTTTTATACTTACAGACACTTAGTCCACTACTCGTTATCCGATCTGCTGGTCTTAATTACTATAAAATTCACCACCAATACATCATAAGTGGGGTTAAGTAAAGAATAGAAATTTGACTTTTTTAAAATATGTATTATATATCATGTCCAATACGTTTCAGGCTACATAAAATTACTGGCACTAATTGAGTACCATTATTCTATCACATGAAAATGCCTAGACCCTGTAATCTGTGAATGACTAGATTTTTTAAAAAAGGGGGGTTTAGCACAAGTGAGGTTTGATATAGAAAAACGTGTTAACCAAACATGTGTCAATTATGTTATTAAATTTGTTGTTTGACAGAAAACAATTTGCGGGACAATGTTAGGTTTTTAGATATTGGGCCTTACACAGAAAGATTAAGATACAAATGCATGTGATGCAGAAAATATCTATGTACATAAACGTGGACAGTTACTCCATATTTTTTCCCTATTAAGTATGTATGGGACCTCTCAAACCAGATGACAGAAGTTGCAAGATGTGATGGCAGCTCGCCAAAAAATAATAAAAGGGAAAAACAACTACCTCTCCTCATGTATCTCATGAGATCAAGATTAATCGTCCAAGTAACAAATAAAGTATGATTTGTAATGTACCCAGTAAAAACCAGAAAGAAATAATTTTCAGAAGGAAGGACCAGAACAATAAAAAACCTAGCATAATTCTCCCCCTAACTATTATCAACCGAGGATAATATTTCAACATTATTTAGTTCCTTGTTCACACAAATGAAAAAAGGACATAATAATTGATTATTGGCATTGTTTAACATACCTAGTAATGAATAAGTTTTGAATAATGATGATTATGGGACAAGGATGTTCATTACAAATTATGAACAAATTAAACCAAATTAAAAATTTATATAATGTCAGGTAAACTGAGCTCTGCTTAAATATGCCAGTTTTCATTTAGGAAATGTTCAAATACCGAAAATACAATATGCCCAAACAAGACTGGGAGCTAGATCAAAAGGTTATTTGGGTGCTAAAAGTCAGTGTCACATCTCAATATTTTGGCTCTATTGATACTGCATATATCCCTATGTGTAATAAAAAAATCTTGTTGTTGTGTAATACACAGACTTGCACATAGATATATTAAGCATATCCAATGTATCTAGGAAGAGGCAATAAGCCTGTGAGATTCCATGTGTTGTTAACTCTGCATTATTCATTATTGACTATATTTAAGTTGCAAAGTTTTGATTGAAATAGAAAGGATTGGACTGACAAAAACTTTCTAATTAGTCCAGGTCAATCAAGTGCCCTACATGTACAAGCTCTTAGTAACTTTCACTTAGTGTTATGGAACAAGATCACACTCCTAAAGGAATTAAGGATTGTAGTGTGATATATAAAACAATAAAACTAATACAAACACTGAATCTCTATAAAGTGTTAGATGCTTCCAACAGAGTTAGACTATATAGCATACTAAAAAATGGAAATTTGTACTAGCAATTACCTGCGCGCTTGAGTGAGCTCCCTCTCACTCATGCTAAGGTCAGCTGAGATATTACTACTGGAATGCAATCTTGAACATCCCAGTCATATTTTTTTATTGACTTTCAAATATTCAATCATGCACAATATGTGTACATAGTACACCTATAACAATGTATATGAATGTGCTATATTATTGTGGCATGAAATATGATTAGTATACAAAACACCTAGTTCGATTTTCATTTATACATCGTTTTCTAATTCATTGTGATTCAGAGGCAAATTCACGAGTGGACATCATTTCTATACTGGTAGCATATATGGTTTTTTTTATGATCAAGTATCATGAACATGTACATCACAATTTAAATAAGGGAGCTTTCTTCAATTATCTACACAGAAACTATAAAAAAACTATCATGTACTACAAACATCACTTTTTAACAACACATTAAACCCGCCCTTATTGCAACCTCAACCCATTCTTTCTATAATTACTATTTTTAATTACTACTTAATCCTTGCAACCATCATAGAACCAAATGTTTATAGTATTTCACCCCAGAATTTATCATCATGTTTTTTTAACGACCATGGAGAGCCATTTTCCACCCACTAAAATATCAGAAACTATAACTACAAATAACCTGTATTAAGTTTTCAATACTCGTTTAACGGCACACGCGCGCTCTCGCGCGGGCCGGATACGTGATTTTTTAACTAATAGATATGTATGTATACATGTATATAACCACATAAGGATATTGAAACATAATGGAATTATTATGTACAGTTTAGCGCTCCGGGCTTATATTACGTGATTTATTATTATATTTCATTTGGACCTTTATAAAAACAAGATATAATTTATCCAATGGCAAGTCAAATATCGTCTCTGCCAGAGATCTTTTTTTTTTAAAAGAATCTCCGAGGAGATTATCCATGTATATAACCACTTTTTGATCTCTAACTATAGTTACGATGTGTCTGTCCCTGTTTCATTAATTATCAATACTCAATTATTTATATATCTGGTGTACATTTATGCTCTACAATTTATTTTATTATAATTAGTTACGATTGTATGTTATCGCAACACGTTATGTGTATTTCGCTCGCTACGTCTCGCGCGCGAGTGTGTCAATTCCCACAAAACTTCTCATCCGGTGGCCCCCGAAAATTAGCCAAAGCACTAGTCAACCGATCGCCAGCGCGCATAGTAAACACTCAAAATGGACCGAATGGACAGTATTGTTTACACACACGATTAATGTATTTAAATTGTTTTGGGGGGACTCTCGCTAACTTCCATCAGTAATAACATAAAACATTCACTTGATTATGATAAGTTAACAAGTTCTTCACACGTAGCAAAGTCCTGCTAACACTGAGCGAACACACTGTTTGGACTGGTGCCACCGCCATTTCGGTCTGGATCTGGAAAGTCAACGTGATCGTCTACGATTGAAAATGCAAATTCCAAACACTCAGATATCGAACCTTTAAATCATTAATTTTCTTCATGAACTCGGGTACTTTTGGGTGTTGTATATAGGGGAAAGTTGATAACTTTTTATAATATATGTCACCCTAAATTTTTCTATTTGTCGATATTAACTGGACACATGAAACGATAGCGGATTAAGCGGGCTTTAAAAGCCGCATGATCACATCTTCAGGGTCATAGACATAATCAGAGTCTACTTCCTTCGTTTCCACTCCGTCGGATTGTAGCAAATATGGGAAGTAGCTCAGACTAGATCAGGGATTGGGGGGTTACCACATGGGTTCTTTGGGGGGCTACTTAAGTATTGATTCTCGAATTGGGCTATTTACTATTTAAAGCTCGGGGGGGGGGGGGGGGGGGGGGTCTATGTAAAAACACACACATTGACAAAATATTGGGGGTAATGGCCCTAAAAAGTTATGACATTTACCAAAATTACAAGTCTAGAAAGTTTAAGAGGTCCGAAAGATATTAAATATACAGAAAAGTTTATTTTTAGACTTTATACGCGGGTCCGCCATAAAGTCAAAAGTTAAGCAGCCTCCAAAGCTAAAGAAATACAATTTTGCGCAGGTCTGGAAATAAAAAGTATTGTTTACCCGCAAAGGAGCGCTGCTTTTGCCGATAGAAAAGCTGCAGGCTTTATGCATCAACTGTTGAATCGAATTGAAGAAGGGATGTTAATTATAAAATAAGTTATGTTGTGACTGTTTGCGAGAATATTAAATGGAGGACAAATTCGAGCTATGACAACAAACTCAGATGATGTGTGAATGAACTACCAAAACCACATAAACTGACTTCTCTTAGTCTCAATAAGTTAAGTGGGAGCCCCCAAAGGGGTAACGTTTAACAGTTAAACTCGTTATTTATATTAAGGTGGTTTGGTCCGGCTTTTATGAACTGAAACCACGTAGTAAATTAAGTGATTAGAAATACAGGAAAAGTATTGATAAATAGGGAAACCATATAACATATTTAATCCTCGGATAACAACAGAAGCATACATAGAGTCGTATTATACGTGTTTCCGCGTTGGGGACTAATTAATGGATGATTCGCATTCTTCAGTCGTTACTGTACTACGTAGCTATGTTTCAGCGTCAGGAGGGTAATATTCTTTACCGATATCTATTTGTGTATTCTTTTTATGTACTATGCAGTGATCATATATATCCTATCTTCTGTATGCTATGGATCATTACTGTAATTAAAGAAGCCACTTATCAGACTCACTTCAGTCGTGCTCGTTGTGTGCATTAGAGTAAGATTATTTATTTTGGACTTACAGTCACCTAGTCACGTTACTCAGTTAACCCTTTCCTGACCTGCACCGTCATAATAATATAAAAATTCGATACCCCCCCCCCATTACATCACAAGTGGTGTAAGTAAGAAATAGTAGATGACACTTTTTACAATATGTTATATATATTATGTCCAAATTACCTTTAGGCTACATAATATTCTGGAACTAGTATATTAGTACCATTAATCCTATCACATGAAAAATGCTAGACCCCTGGTAATTCAAGAAATGACTAGCCTAGTATCTAGTGTGGTAATGATTTTCTGATAAAACTGTAGTTCAAAAAATGTGTAATTTTGTTAAAAATTTGTGTTTGACGGAAAACAATTGGAACTAGTTTGTTTTACATGTAGGCTTACACTGAAAGATTATGTACATGCATGTATACAGTATTTATCTATGTACATAACTGACATTTACTCCATATTTTCTTTATAGAATGTATGGGACCTTCAACCAGATGACAGAAGTGCAAGATGTGATGGCAGCTCGCCCAAAAATAAAAGGGAAAAACAACTACATGTATCTCTGAGATCAAAACTGACAGTAAAAAAATAAAGTCTGTTTGTAATGTACCCATTATGAACCAGAAAGAAATTATTTTCAAGAAGGAAGGACAGAACAAACCTAGCATAATTCTTTACTATTATCACCAGGATATTTTCAAATTATTTATTTCTTCTTCACACAAATGAAAAAAGGAATAATAATGATTATTGCATGTTTACATACCTAGTATGTATAACTTTTGAATAATTTATATGGGACAAGGATGTAATTCCAATTTATGAACAATAAACCAATCAAAATAATATATGTCATTTATCTGAGTTGTTTAATTATGTAGTGTTCATTTTAGAAATGTTCAAATACAGAAAATAAATAGCAAACAAGACTGGAGCTAGATCAAAGGTTATTTGGGTCAAAAGTCAGTGTCAAATCTCAAGATTTTGGCTCTATAGATATACATATATCCCTATGTGTAATAAAAAAAATCTTGTTGTGTAATACACAGATTGCACATATATATAAGAATATCCATATATCTGTAGAGACAATAGCCTGTGATGCATGTTGTTAAATTGCATTATTCATTATTGACTATTTTAAGTTGCAAAGTTTTGATTGAATTAGAAAGGAATAGACTGACAATAACTTCTAATTAGTCCAGGTCAATCAAGGTCTACATGTACAAGCTCTTAGCAACTTCACTTAGTGTTTGGAGCAAGATCACACTAAAGGAATTAGGATTGCTTGAATATATAAAATAAACTAACAAAAATACAACTAAAAAAGTTAGATATCCACTAGGTTAAGACTATCAACAAACTAAAACAATGAATTTACTGCAATTACTCTGATCGACATTATTAATCACATGCAATAGTCAGCATATTTACTACTGGACTTGCTATTTTGAACTCCCAGTCATTTTTTATTGGACAAAATTCGTTGTGCCTTGATATAAGTGTATCGAGGGATGTAAATATTTATGTATATTATATGGACAGGCCAAGGCAACCTCCTAACAAGTGAAGCTGGTTTCCCAATGTGTATTGTGTACCTGTACTGTGACCTTTATGGCTTTTAAATTACGTAACTGGTATTTTTCGGGATTCACAAGAAAATACAACATAAAAAAATCTTTTTGTATTTTTTTTCTCATTCATTCTTTTAATATAGTATAGTACGGTATGTACTACATGGACTTGGTACGAATGGCAATCAACAAAACACACACAGAGCTTTGAAACGAATTTTCAACACACGGTTATATATATTAATAATTCGTTGTACACTTCCTTAGCTCGGGCTAACAGCTACGTACACGCAGGCTAGTTTCATGGCCGGGGTGTGTAGGATCACATTTTTTTTTTTTTTTGAAATCAAATAAATAAAAACTTTGTGCTTTATGAAAGGGTGGCCTTTGATTTCCACTTTCAAGACCAGATGTCGACATCTTTTAGTTTAGATGTCGACATCAATAACTGACAAGTCGGTGTCACACCCGAGCATAAACACATTAATCGCCGAGTTACCGACTGTCTACATAAATATCTTGGAATCATTATGTGGGCATGTACATGTGGTAAGTCGACATATTCTTCTGTTTATGTCGACATCTATCGATATGATGTCGACTTAATGCCTTAACGATGTCGACATTATTAAGTCGTCAGTCGGCAAATCGATGGCAGACCTATGCCACCATAATATGGTGACTATGGTACAAGCACTGACTTCAGTTTTCTATATTCAAAGATAGTGGCTATTTCATATGATTTGCGCATGTGTAACAGGAAGGCGACAAGTCGACAATCGACAACACGACAACTCGACAACACGACAAGTCGACATTTTACCGCGACTACACGAGATTCTGTACGCGCTAATTAGCGTGTTTGAAATGTCGACTTGTCGTCTTGTCGTGTTGACGACTTGTCGCGGTTCGAAAACGCGACAAGTCGACATTTTTACTGTTAAATCTCGGGTTGTCGCAGTTTGAGACCGCGACAACTCGACAAGGCGACAACACGACAAGGCGACAACACAACAACACGAGATGGCCGTAATCAGCCACCATACATTTCTGTATATTATGGTGGCATATTTCTGCCATCGAGTTGCCGACTTACGACTTAATGATGTCGACATAATTAAGGCATTATGTCGACATCATATAGGAAGATGTCGACATAAACAGAAGAATATGTCGACTTACCACATGTACCTGCCCACGTAATGATTCTAAGATAATTATGTAGAAAGTCGGTAACTCGGCGATTAATCGTGTTTATGCTCGGGTGTGACACCGACTTGTCCGTTATTGATGTCGACATCTAAACTAAAAGATGTCGACATCTGGTCTTGAAAGTGGAAATCAAAGGCCACTCTTTCATGACGCACTGTGTATATGCAGCAAGGTACCATACAGCAGAGATCGACGTTGATTTTGTTAATTCAGGTTTTTATTTATTTGATTTCAAAATTAAAAATTGTGATCCTGCACATCCCGGCCATGCAGCTGTAATTAACCTACGTGTACGTAGCTGTTAGTCCGAGCTGAGGAAGTTAGAGTGCAAGAGGACTCTGCTTTGTACAACGAATTTCCATCCTCTTGACCATAATAATTTATTAATATAGGGGTACATTGTATAACCGTGGGTTGGAAATTCGTTTAAAAGCTGTGTGTGTGTTTTGTGGATTGGCATTCGTACCAAGTCTATGTACTACATACCGTACTATACTATATTAAAAAATGAATGAAAAATTAAAAAAAAATGCAAAACAATGATTTTTTCATGTTTTATTTTCTTGCGAATCACGAAAAATACCAGTTACGTAATTTAAAAGCCATAAAGGTCACAGTACAGGTACACAATACACATTGGGAAACCAGCTTCACTTGTTAGCTTGCCCTGTCAATACATATATATATATATAGGTAAATATTTACATCCCTCGATACACTTATATAAAGGCACAATGAATTTTTGTTACGGTCTTAATAGCCAGATTCAACCTTTGGTCCTGCCGGGACTATTTTTTGTAGTAAAAACACGCGTTCTTTGTAGTCAAACGTGGTAAAAAAAAGTCACGTGCTTATACTTCATTCAGGCCATTGGCCGGAGTATACAATTGTATTATGGGTAACTAGTGATCACGTGATTGTGTGTTTACTTCCAAATATGGTGATAGTTTGCTTGCCATTTCTTCGGAAAAAGTGATCTATTTGAAAATATTTGAACTCCAAAATGTTATTAATATTGCATGCATATGATTCTGACTTGCACATATGTACTGTTTTACTATAAATAATGAACTGAAATGAGTTATAAAATTGTCATTTCCTCGTTTTGTAAATACATGATATAATGCGAATTGACCAATTCAATAGGTCTAACCGTCTAATCTAGGATCAGCGAAGATCGGCTACTCCCGGCTAAATTCGTAGAATTATAAATTTATCTTGATATATATATAATTACCCGCTTTAGGTTTCAGAACAGATACATACATTTTTTATAACACAGAGAAAATAAGATCTTCGTCAAAAGGCCAAATTATATATACTAAATACCAGGTCAGAGAAATGACTCTATTTGGAAGTAAACACACACTCATGTGATCACTAGTTACCCATAATACAATGCCATATTTATTTCGGCCAATGACATGAATGAGGTATAAGCACGTGACTTGTTTTACTACGTTTGACTACAAAGAACACGTGTTTTGTGCCATTATTGGGCAAATCCCCCGCGGATCGTGGTTTCATTTCCACCATTTGAAATTGCTAAGCAATACTATCATATAATTGTTTATTTTCTTTACAAACAAATAGTTATAAGCTTCCGTGTAGCGCACTTAGCTTTTTGGGAATCTAATACATGTGTACACATACTATATATATAAGGACACTGATGTGCATGCACGGGCTTATGTGCTTACATGGCAGCTTCCCGCCTGGTAAATTGGGACCTAGGACCTAACTCATCATGCTTCGGTAGGTTCCGTACGAAAATGTATCATTTTGTTTGCCAGAAATACTCTTCATATACTGAAAGGTCTCAAGGCCCTCTACCAATATTGTGAATTTTATGGCCCTGGGGTCTCAGAATTGTCCCCAGGGGATAGGGTCTTTACCATAGTTTATATAGGGAAACACATTTATGAGCATTATTTGCTCAATTTTCATATGAAATTTAACAGATGTAATGGAATCAAATACTCTTCATAGATTAAAAGGTTAAATTGTTATCATCACTGGCTGATTTCATGGGCCTGATAGGCCAATATATGGTGCTTATATACGGTGTATGTCTTTGTTTCACTCTGTATCCGAACTCAGGTGACCAATCAGAAAACAAAAAAAAACATGGCTGACAGGTGGCTATTACTGCTATTTAAATAAATAGACTTCATTTTTAGTTTTCCCATGTTATAAAACATTTCCAAGAGGAAAGAAAAAGGTAAAGAATTACAGAAATAGAGAAAAGATCCACCTTTTATTGGCATGATTTACATCAGTCAGTAGTGGGTACCAAGTTAATTAAACTTTAATGTGCAGCTGCAGGGGCGTAGGAAGAAAAGGGTTCTCCTGCACATTTTTCGTACTTCATTTTAGAAATTTTTGCAGCTTTGCGGCACATTTCCTAAAACGTTCAATCACGTTACGTTCAAACCTTTAACAATAAAAATTCAATATACATGAACAAGACTAAAAATGTCCATCAAGGGATTCTACTATTTCAAAAATGTTTCTTAAAATTTTAATTTGTTTATATGTCTTAGCAAGACAATTAAATCAATTCATTATTTTTTTAGTTAATCAACAATGTGCTGAAGGTGTGAAGCCGGTAATGATATGACGGCATTCACAATTACAATTTCTAAAAGCAGGTAACTTTAAGTCGCTTTAAAATCCTCAAAATACATCGTAAAACTCATCTTGGCCATTCTAAATCGTAATATTTTTTTTTCCCGGGGGAGACCTCCGGACCCCCAAAACACCAAAATCTCGCGCACTCGGCGCTCGCAAAATTATTTTTTTTTTTTTCCGGGTGAGACCCCCGGACCCCCCCCCCCCCCCCCCCCCCCCCCCCCCCCCCCCAAACAAAATCTCGCGCATTCGGCGCTCGCAAAAAAAATCATTACAATACATCGTAAAAATTACCTCAGCAATTCAAAATCGTAATATTTTTCTGGGGGAGACTCCCGGACCCCAAACACCAAAATCTCGACCCTTCGTCGCTCGCACGCCATTTTGCTTATTCATTAATTTCCTGTTAGCGTCGCCACTGTCTAAAGATGTGGATGTGTACAAGGATTATATGTAATGATTTATGAGAAAAACATGAAAGTATATATGGTTGCGTGTTGAATTAATCTCCTCGTGTGGGAGTGAAGTCTCAAGTGTCTTTTGACCGGTGTAACGTTGAAAATGGACCCCCGTTGAAAACTGACCTCGGGTCATTTTTCAACGTTGAAAAATGACCCCGAAAACCGTTGAAAACTGAACTTCAGCGCACTTTTTACACCGACCCGTTGAAAATGGACCCCGTTGAAAAGTGACACTTCTCAGGAAAAGACAAAGATAGGCTATGCCTGTTGTCTGATC
Organism: Argopecten irradians; assembly: GCF_041381155.1. Taxonomy (NCBI): domain Eukaryota; kingdom Metazoa; phylum Mollusca; class Bivalvia; order Pectinida; family Pectinidae; genus Argopecten; species Argopecten irradians. The sequence continues at coordinate 15,267,460 of NC_091149.1, read as the reverse complement.
CCATTGACACATAACATCTTTTGTACAACAACACCACACAACACAACCACACCACAACACACAACACAACAACACCACAACACACAACCACGCAACAACAATACAGCACCACACACCAACACCAAACACAACACACAACATCACACAACACAACATATCACACAACAACACGACACACAACAACACAACACACATCACAACCACACGACAACAACACACAACACAACACCACACAAAATACAGCCACATAGCATCCAACAGCACACAACACAACACACCAATAACACACAACATAACAACAACACAAAACACAAAACACAACGATGATAACAATACAAAATTTCATTTCAAATCGCGGTGATTACGTAATTTAGATATCAGCCTATAAGGGGGGGGGGCTTATATTAAGAATGGCGATAACAGAATTCGAGAATTATGTTTGTGCAACAGCTACATATGTGAATGCACTAAGGTCATTTTCAAGAGACCGTCCGTTGAGAGTTTGCCAAGGTCATTTTTCAACGGTCATTTTTCAACAGACCTGCCGTTGAGAATTGACCCTAGACGCTGTCAATTTTCAACGGCATGTTAAATTTTCAACGGCATTCGGGGTCCGTTTTCAACGTTGAAAACTGACCCGAGGTCAATTTTCAACGAAGGTCCATTTTCAACGTTACACCGGCATCTTCCAGTGTCTGTTGTAAGCAATTTACAATCTTCTTAATAACCAAGAACCTCATACATGGACATGATATTGGGCCATAGCATGCTGGGATTAAGGGATACAAAGTTTGTTCAAATCAATGATCTTGACCTATGTGCCAAGTCACAGGGCTGAGACATATCTATTATTTGTTTAAAAGTAAAACATTATTTATAACTGTGCATATCGAAATTCAGGTGACTGTTAGATATATATATCCTTATTGCCTTCTGCTCATTCTCAACTCTCATCCATTTGTAAGCAATTCTAACAAACTCCTTCTCCACAACATGGTTTTTCTCACTTTACAGCAAGTTCAAAAACAACAACAATAAAATTACGATCATGAATATTTTGTATTGTTATTTTTTTTTTTTTTTTTTGCAAATTTTCAGCAAAACAAACATGTTTCAAATTATATTAATACACATATTTGATTAATATATTTAATCTGCATTTATTTTTTTAATTAAAAAAATGAAAAAAAAAACTATCCTAGCAAATGTACATGGTTTGTCATTTCAATCAAGGGAGATAATCCGTTTTGAGGGATTTTCCACAAAGTGGAAAAGTTAAGATTATAATTCACTTTCCATGCATTATTCAACCAAAAAATTAGCCTGGGACATTTCCTGGTCAACGTCAATTATAATTTCAACACAAATTTATTAGATGATGTTTCAAGTAATTTTCAAGTATATACATGAACTTTGACATCTGGCACAATATGTAATCTTCAATTTATCAATGTTTCACAATCAAAGTCTACTCTAAGCCTTCTGTGAGCTAACACAAACTCTGCCTTTGTGTGATATAATTCAAACAGGGTTCAAAACACAATGGAACACAGCTCTATACAGCTCTATCTCACCTGGCCCACAGATTTTGGTTCCCGTTGGATGGAAGGTGTCCTAAGAAATGTCTCGTTGACAGGCGCTGAAGGTTGTCTCCCTTCTTCCTACCTTTAGATTCTGGTCCTGTAACATCAGCCTCCATGAAAAGATCGCAGATAATTTCTATTCTGAAATTGTGAAATTAATAGATTATGAGAATGTTAACTTTCATGACTTCACACAAAAAGCTTTTGATGTAAATATTTTATGCTCCCATTTAAAGATGATCCACCGCTGACAAATGGTATTTTTTTTTATGTATCAAAAACAAAAGCAGACGATTTAGAATCTTTCTTCAGTTACAAAAGTTACTGACTTTACATCATTACCACCATTGAAAAGTTTCAGCTTTTCATTTTACTTGAAGATAAAGATATTAAAAATAATTAATTGCATCCCGAAAAAATTCCGTCGCACTATGTCCTATATGAAATGAAGTACTGGTTGCAGAGTAATTAATTATTTTATTTTTTGTGTGTTAATTAGACATATATACACACGATAAAACACCAATTATTGTTCAAATGATGTGTATCATTTATGTTCTATCGGCGATGGAGCATCTTTAAAACATTCATATGTACTTGATCAAAGTTCCGGATTCTTTATTGGTTTTTTTAGCATTAAAATGCAACTTCAAAGCCCAAATTATTGAATCCTTAAGAATTAAGACAGATATATTTTCTTTTCCATAGTACATATGCTTCATCAGCTGACGTTATGTGTTTGTACTTGTATTTCATCACCTTGATACCCTTTGAACAGAAACACATATAAATAATATTATATATATTTCTGCTTTGAAGCACTGGGTGTTGACTCATTTTTTTGTAAAGACTGCAATGTCAAGGACATGAAAAAAACTTCTTCCACCATTTCAATGTCCAACTTAGGAAAAACCAACAATGCTTTAAAGAATTTGAAATAAAAATAAACTCATTTACTGACGTGCGCATCTCCTAGCATTGGTGATATAGTATTTACAATGTAACCAAATCTTTTTCAACAGATTAAATTTTAATGGCTCTCATATTATTGATCTATCAACAAAGTGTTTATCTGTAAAAATTCAATTTAGTCTGACTATTTGACTTACCTGTCTACTGCTCCCACGCGCTTGTGTAGCTCAAAACACAGTCAGACGGACAATTCTGTTGCCATTATGTTGATTCCATTACATCTGCTACATTTCCTATGAAAATCGAGCAAATAATGCTCGTAAATGTGTTTCCCTATATAAACTATGGTAAATTTGACCCTCTCCCCTGGGGAAAATTCCGAGACCCCATGCAGGGCCATGAAATTCATAAAATTGGTAGAGGGCCTTGAGACCTTTCAATCTATGAAGAGTAATTCTGACAAACAAAATGATATACTAATATAACCAGTAGTATCTAGGCATTTTCGTGCGGAACCTACCGAAGCATAATGTAGGTCCCAATTTAGCACATTAGCCCGTGCATGCACATCATTTTCCTTAGCATGTGTACAAGTACATGTATTAGATTCCCAAAAAGCTAAGTGGGCTACGCGGAAGCTAACCATTTGTTTGGAAAGAATTTGGAAATTAAACTATGAAATGATAGTATTGCTTAGCAATTTCTAATGGTGTAAATGAAACCACGATCCGCGGGGGATTTGCCCAATAATGGCACAAAACACGCGTTCTTTGTAGTCAAACGTAGTAAAACAAGTCACGTGCTTATACCTCATTCATGCCATTGGCCGAAATAAATATGGAATTGTAATATGGGTAACTAGTGATCACATGATTGTGTTTACTTCCAAATATAGTGATTTCTCTGACCTGGTATTTAGTAATCTTATTTTCTCTGTGTTATATGTATCTGTTCTGAAACCTAAAGCAGGTAATTATATATCAATATAAATTTATAATTCTACGAATTTAGCCGGGAGTAGCCGATCTTCGCTGATCCTAGATTAGACGGTTAGACCTATTGAATTGGTAAATTCGCATTATATCATTTATTTACAAAACGAGGAAATATCAGTTTTATAACTCATTTCAGTTCATTATTTATAGTAAACAGTGCATATGTGCAAGTCAAAATGATATGCATGCAATATTAATAACATTTTGGAGTTCAAATGTTTTCAAATAGATCACTTTTTCCGAAGAAATGGCAAGCAAACTATCACCATATTTGGAAGTAAACACACAATCACGTGATCACTAGTTACCCATAATACAATTGTATATTCCGACCAATGGCCTGAATGAAGTATAAGCACGTGACTTTTTTTTTACTACGTTTGACTACAATGAACGCGTGTTTTTACTACGAAAAATAGATGCAGATCTATGTATCCCGAGTTTGGAGCTTAAAACCTCAAAAACCTAACATACGAGGAACGCTTAGAAAGACTAAATCTTCCAACTTTACAACATCGGAGAACTAGAGGGGACATTATAAATGTTTTTAAAATAAAAAAAACATAATATGATCGTAGAGTAACTGAGAACTTTTTGCAAATGGACAGTACAGGCAGAACGACAGGTCACTCTGAGAAAATTTTTAAGAAACGTTGCAATTTAGAATTAAGATAGAAATATCTTCAGTAACAGAATAGTAGACATATGGAATAAATTGCCGCAACATATTATAGATGCAGATACTGTATACAACTTTGAAGTAATGTTAGATGAACACTAGAAAAACATTTGTTTTAAAATCTAATAGTCTATATTGTAGGATCATAGCCATTGATATACTGGAATTTATTTACTTATTTTATGAATGTATATATTGTTGATATGGATATAGAGGCTTCCAGCCTGCATCCATCAATTGTCCTAATAAATCCTAATAAAACTGCTTTCCGGGAGGATTTTTAGTCGAAAGGTTGACCGTAAGGAAAATTCGTTGTGCCTTTATATAAGTGTATCGAGGGATGTAAATATTTATGTATTTATATATGGACAGGGCAAGTTAACAAGTAAAGCTGGTTTCCCAATGTGTATTGTGTACCTGTTCTGTGACCGTTATGGCTTTTAAATTACGTAACTGGTATTTTTCGTGATTCGCAAGAAAACAAAACATGAAAAAATCATTGTTTTGCATTTTTTTTTTAATTTTTCATTCATTCTTTTAATATAGTATAGTACGGTATGTACTACATGGACTTGGTACGAATGCCAATCAACAAACACACTCAGAGCTTTTAAACGAATTTTCAACCCACGGTTATACCCCTATATTAGTAAATAATTATGGCCAAGAGGATGGAAATTCGTTGTACAAAGCAGAGTCCTCTTGCACTCTAACTTCCTCAGCTCGGACTAACAGCTACGTACACGTTGGTTAATTACAGCTGCATGGCCGGGATGTGCAGGATCACAATTTTTAGTTTTGAAATCAAATAAATAAAAATCTGAATTAACAAAATCAACGTCGATCTCTGCTGTATGGTACCTTGCTGCATATACACAGTGCGTCATGAAAGAGTGGCCTTTGATTTCCACTTTCAAGACCAGATGTCGACATCTTTTAGTTTAGATGTCGACATCAATAACTGACAAGTCGGTGTCACACCCGAGCATAAACACGATTAATCGCCGAGTTACCGACATTCTACATAAATATCTTGGAATCATTATGTGGGCAGGTACATGTGGTAAGTCGACATATTCTTCTGTTTATGTCGACATCTTCCTATATGATGTCGACATAATACCTTAATTATGTCGACATCATTAAGTCGTACGTCGGCAACTCGATGGCAGAAATATGCCACCATAGTATTTTACTTTTTCGCATTCTGGCTTTTATACTGGTTTTTGTCAAAGGTGTTCGCCAAAGTTACATATTTGTTTCCTAACTTTTTGTAATAATAATTGAAGCCAGAAGTTTGTTATAGTGGAGAGAATTGCAATAGGGGATACTATGTTTTTCTGCTGTTGGCATCGGAAATGATGGTGTTATTGAATGCTTCAAATTTATATATGTGTACCCTTTCCCTCTCCACATAACCACGTTATAACATTAGAATGCAGGAATTCATACGGCATCGATAATTGACATTGGTTTCCTTCCGGAATCAATACAAATGATGGTGCATTCTACTTTACATTCATTAAAGGTTTATCTATCTGACTTTATATCACTTACTAACAAAATGTTACTGTTGACTCATAGATTATTTTGTTGTTTGTAAATTTTGGCCAAAAAATGTACATTTTAGTTTAGCTAGGCCGTTTTCGATTATGCGTTTATAAATAAAAGACGGACCTTATGCGTTTATAAATAAAAGACGGACCTGGTGATTTTATAGTGATTTCAGACGAGCTTTGACAAAGCCCTCACAGGCCTGTATCATAAACTGCAGGTCCGTCGGGAATTATACTTGAAATAATGATTTTTACAAACGGTCGAACCGGTTGTTCCCAATAAACGAAAACGGCCCAAGTCCACAGGCTCAATACATATTTCTGGCACCAAATAACCATACCGTTATGTTTACTAGTATAGCATGTACAAGGAGCGCTTGTTTAACTAGATTCGAGCTAGCAAAAACATACTGAAACTGTACTCTTTGACTTTGTCATGCAAATGACGGCTGCAAATTATATAATGCAAAATATGGCATATAGGAGGGCATTTCAAGGTCTGATAGAGTGTTTGACCTAGTTCATCGCTAGACACAGCAATACATATGACTTCTTAATTAGCAGATAAATATTCAGCAGATATTAGCAGATAAATTTTCACGAGCACATTAACATTTCTCCATTAAATCACGAAAATACAGTCTACTCGAAAAATTACGGCTATTTGGTATTTTACACAAATCAACTTGCCATGTTATCAAAAAATTAGTGCACGACAATTTTAAATGGTGATGTAGATTTAATTTAAAACAAAATGAAAAAAGGAAGAAACTGGAAAAAAAATCCGAACTTGAAAATAACCACAATTAAGGATACGTTAATAACAGAACAGAAATGGGTCAATAATGTGACCTTGGCGTACACCTTACATACAGTACTATGCAAAGAAAAAAAACTTTAACATTTTGAAAACGGAAATAGTTACAAAGTTCATCATTTATTCGTTCACGCGTGTTTTACCTTGTTGTTTTATTTCGTTGTCTGCATAGAAGTATTACATTGCAAAGTCTTTGATGTTTGTGATGCTCCTATAGAAAAATGACTTATAGCTAAGTAAGGTATTAGTTTATCGCGTACATGACAAAGCCGTCACATTTCAGGGTGAAATCGTTTCATTCATTGTTGCCTAGAAGGTTTGGGAGAGATAAATCTTCGCCGAGTATACAGCACATAAAATCTCATCATCTTGAAATCCACACATGTCTTGAAAGATATCTGGATCGTGGTCAGTAATAATGTCGATGCTTCAACTCAGTTGCCAATGTCCAAGACATACAGATGTGATGAACTGAGTCCCTGAAATTTCCTTTACAAAGAGAACATTGTCGGATTTAGTGCCCGGGGCCCACATTAAAACACTGCATTAGAAGTAGGGTAAGCAAATCTAACATGGTTAGCAGCCCAAAGAGCAAGAATTTGGTATGTTAAATGGACCCTCTTGAAACGATCGAAATAGTTGTCATTTGATAATCAAAGTTTTAAGATATTGTAACGTTTTCGAAACGTTCAGGGTCCTCTTTATTATCGTTAACTCGACACAAATCAATGCCTATCATAAACATGGTGTATGACAATCGGCGATGTAGATTGAAATCACAAGAAAAAAATCATAAATGAAAAAGTCAATTAAAGGAAAAAATTCAAACATACAAAATAGCCACAATAATCACGTTGGTAACAGAAAAGAAAGGGGTCAATGATGTCACCTTGGCGTACTCCTTGAAATATCTAGAAAGGCAATTTTGGCATACATCTTTTGACGTAACAGCAATCCATTGTACATGGAATTAAAGTAATGCAAGTTTACTAGGACCGTTTTCGATTATACAGTTTGACTGGTTCGATCTAGTTGTTCGTTGATGAATTAATGACGGATCTGATGATTTTATATTGTTCTCATATGCCTGTATCAACAACTGCAGGTCTGAAAGTATTTATAGTTAAAATTAAAGACTTAAACAAACGAAAACGGCCTTGTAAATAAGAGTTTGTCGATTTATCTTCAAATGCATTAATGATAAGGCATGGCAGAGCAGTTTATGTTTCATTAATAATACCATGTGTACTCAGACTTAGTCTATTGAAATCGAAAAATGAAAAAACGGCATCCTTTCATGTACACTTATACATTAGACGAGAAGACAAGTATTGAAAATTTTAGTTTCACAACCCCCTCCCCCCCCCCCTCAGTTACAGGATGGTTACGTTTGATTTTCTCTATTTTTGCGGTCTGATAAAGGAGCGTAGTAGAGTTTGTAGACTCTGTGGTTTCCGATGGTGCCCTTTCCCATCCCAAGAATGCTGAATATTTTGAATATGCAAAATTTAAAATTATAGAAATAAGACAATAGAAAACAATCTTGGACTGAAAATAAGTTCTCTGCTCCTAAAATTTAGTAGAAAACTAACTTCGCGAATAGAGATTCCAACACATCCTTGATATCATGGCACAGCTGCAAAGTATTCAGATACCACACAATATAACAAGATACGTAAAATGTATTGCAATGAAGGAGTATTTCTGGAGTAACAATATCAGTGAAAAACTAAACCGAAAAAAGGACAAAATTAGGGTTATTAGGTTTAGCGGGTCATAAACGACAAAGAGGAAAACGAGGAAGTTTATATAGGAAGGCATTTCAATAATCAATAATGATCCTTTTTATATGTAAACTTGCAGGAACTCTGCACACGAAGCGACCGAATACTGTTTTGTCCGACAAAGCATGTGCATTTGTGAGAAAAGACTAAAAATCATATAAAAAAATAGATAAAAAAAATTATCAGCCCATAGAGGAAAAAATGGCGTCGCCGTTTGCAATGTTGCTTTTAATTGGCTGACATAATGATTTTACAGAAGTCCTAAAATGAATAATGAATTTTCAATATATTATCTGTAGTAGTAGGATGACTGCTCATTTAATTGATATTCTATGTGATGAAGATATATCACTAAAATATGAGTGTAAAACAGCTTCTATTCAAGTTAATCCGTAAAAGCCGTTTCGGTTCCTAGCTGTATACATGTACATTTAAAGGACGAAAATTAGCATTAACTTACATTATGAAAAATATTTCAAAATATTCCCGTGTGCGGAACTAAACAACAGTTATGTTTAAACCGTAGTTTATTACATAACATTTTATTACATAACATTAAAGTGAAAATTACCTTTCCGGGGCAAAATATAAAAGTTTCTTAAAAACATTAATAACATCAGAAAATGCGTACCGATGACTTAAAATAAGGTTACGACACCAAACATATGTAAGATTTCCTGCGTAATATATGAAAACAGTGGAGAGTAAATTCGCTGTTTTGCCGTCTGGCGCAGTGATAGTCAACTACCGCCCGGTATTTAGGACGACGGCGGGAAAAATAATACGACCCGCGTTATGAAAATAAACATTTTATTTATTTTAATCAAATCGTTCAGAAGGTGATGATAAATGTAGTATTAACGGTAAGTTAATAATTTTTAGGACTCTACAAAATTATCGGTCTTGTTTTACATTCCCATTTTAAAAATTAAAAGCCGTTTCGAGAACATTTTATTACATAACATTAAAGTGAAAATTTAAACTTATTTCAAAATTATTCTAAATCGGTTTCCGTGCAAAGAAAGGCAAACAAACAAACTTTAATATAGAAACTGATTCAATCCTACATGTGTGTGAAAAAGGAAACAGATTTCCTGTTTTAGAAGCGTCAAAACAGTTCTAAGTACGTGATGCAAAATTACGTCCGCACATGTACCCTACCCCAGAGGGAACTACATAAATCATTTCTGAGACAGTCCCCATTATCCAATCAATCTGCGTTGGTGGAGCGCTTTGTGAAGCAGTGGTGCATGTCAAGCACTGCAATGATCACGACATTCCGGAAGGTCGTGTTTACAAGGAAGTTGACGCCAAGGTGAAGGTTTTCTTGGAAAAAATGTGTGAGTTGGCGATGTGGACATGAAACCAGCTGTTAACTTTATGAACATATACAAATCGATATGAAGTGTGAACAAAAAGAATAGGCTATAGATGATAAAGATTAGACAGCCGGTTGTAAAAAAGGGACGACATGCATTGACATGAAGGGGCGGACACAACTCGTAACCTGGTCATTTGAACTGTGACAGCATCACGCCACCCGATACAACCCTAGTGCATCTTCACGTGTCTAGATAGAGAAACCATTCAGATGGTCGTCATGGAGGGTCTACTTTGGAAGTGGACAAACTACATGAGTGGTAAGGAATCAGTCATAGAGAGAGGATTGAGAGTATCCTGGTTTGGACCACATTATTAATTTTAATCGATATATTACATCAATATTTGCAACAATACTTGTGTCAACAGAACGCCGTCATTGGTATTATCACAGGACTGAGTACCATTGGCTATCAATCAGTTTTCCTAATACAATGTTTATTGTATAACACAATACCCTACAATACAGTCAAATCTCTGATGTATACAAAATCCACTTACAAACCAAAAAATGGTCTGTTTGACAAGGTGGTTGTTATAGACAGGTCAAACTGCATTGTGATATCCCAAGGCAATGGTCTCAAAATGTAGATGGTCTCTTTAAAGAGTTTGATACGAAGACAGTCTGTTTCATTACTACTTTTAGAAAGCTGGGCACATTATTTAACATTGTCCCTGGATACCAGTATGGGTAACAGACTAACAGTTCTGCATTTGATTAACCATGCTCCACCGCTGACAAATGGTATTTTTTCACTATCAAAAACATAAGCAGACGATTTAGTATTTTTCTTCAGTTACAAAAGTTACTTACTTTACACCATTACCACCATTGAAAAGTTTAAGCTTCTAATTTTACTTCAAGTTAAAAATATGAAAAATAATTAATTGCATCCCGAAAAAATTCCATGCCACTATATCCTATATAGAATGAAGTAATGATTGCGCATGCACCAAAGGCGAAACAAATTATTTTATGTTATTTTTTGTGTTAATTAGGCATATATATACACGATTAAACACCAATTATTGTTCAAATGATGAATATCATTTATGCTCTGTCGGCGGTGGAGCATCTTTAACCAATAAGACCTGGATACCTCTAGATTTATTAAAATGAGAAACTGTTACTCAAACGCAAAAATGTTAATGTGCCCAACCTGTTTAGTAGAATTATTTAATCATGTTACTTCATCTGTGGTTTTGTTACAACAATTTGAGACAATGAGGTTACAAGATTTTTTTCCCTTTCAGGCTGGCAGCCCCGGTGGTTTGTATTAGACAATGGTGTATTGTCGTATTACAAGTCACAGGAGGATGTGATCAATGGGTGTAAAGGATCCCTTCAGATGGCCGTCTGTGATATATCAGGTAAAGCAGGATGTGGTGACATCTATAAAACAGGATATTGTCTGAAAATGTTAAAACTTAAAAAGTATTTGGGGTTATACCTTGAACAAAAAATGTGAATCCTTACTGTACATTGAATTTGTTTTTCTGTTCCATGATGATGGTTACACTGAAAAAGGAACCTCATATTCAGTGATTTTTAGATACATTTGGGGCCAAATAAAGGCCCCTTCCCCTAGAGAGTTTTACTGTATTTTCCCAGTTTTATGTAAATATTTTCCCAAATAAAGAAAAACTCTATAAAATATACATGTTTCAAGAAAGATACAATGCCTTGTTAATTCTCTGAAATTATTGAGTAAGAAAATCACTGCAATTACTGCTCTGTACTATTTTCTTCCTATTTCCATGGGTACAAGGAAATGTGAATCCTCAATATTACTGACTGTTCTGTTTCCATGGTTACAGTTCACAGCACTGATCATACTAGATTGGACTTGATAATTCCACACGAACAGCATTTTTACATCAAAGCTTCATCTCCACACGAGCGTCAAAGATGGCTGGTTGCTATGGGGACATGCAAGGCTTCCCTGACCAATGGGAGACCATCTGAGGAAATGGGTGTGTACTTTATACCTTTACTAATGTCAAACGAACCCCGTTTTCACTTTTTCAAACTAGAATAGACCCTAGAATAAAACCCCGCCTTGAAAATGTCTGACCTACTTTTGACCTGACCAGCTTGAAAGTATTGTCTGGTGTGAAAATGAAAAATGCTTTTTTTTTTCTTTCTTTGTAGGTGAGATATCTCCGGACATTGTCAGGACCAAGAAGTCAGAATTACGATTGTACTGTGATCTTCTGATGCAACAGGTCCACTCGGTAAAGAGTGCAGTCCAGGAAAGTCAGCCAGATGTCAAGGTCAGTAGTCTACCCAGGCAAGGTCAAGGTCGTTCATAACCTGCTATTTTGTTAGCTTAAGGTCAAGGATAATAAAAATTACCTTAGCTAGACAAGGTCATGCTAAGGTCATTCAAATACCTGCTATTTTGGTTAAGGTTAGTGGCATACCTGCAGGGTCAAGGTTAGTGGCATATCAAGGTCAAAAAACTGTTTAAACTAATCAGTCTAAGGTCTTCAATAGACGGGATGACTATTGAATAATTTGTCATATCAATTGAATATTAAACTTTCTTGTTTTGATAAGTGATCAAATTCTAAACCTCTGTAGTTTTACTCTGTGAAATTATGTGATTATTTTTTTTATTATTGATCAACTTTGAACCTAGTTTTACAATATATAATTACAGTATGTGGATGTTATTTTGATATATGCCTGTTTTGACCTATTTTGAACCTATCTTGTTTTACAAAATAATTATGCTGAGTTGGCTATTTTGATAAATACATGTATTTACTCTGAACCTGTCTGGTTTTACAGAAGCTAGACGAGGCTACGTCACTCCTTGGTGCTACATGTGATACATTCATTCAGACATTAGATGACTGTATGAAGATCGCAAACGCCAGCATTGCTTATGAAACTTCGCCAAAACCAGTACGAGACATTCAACTTGTGCTACCTCAGCAGAAACCCCTTAAAAAGGTGAGTTTTAATTCTGTATCAGTTCTTTTAAAATCGAAAGATCTTCATGATCACTGATCTTTTTTTCACTACCCAAATATGTCAAATCCAAAAGTTATTGAGTGACAGATCAACATGCTTTACTCTCATAACCCAATTGATTACTGTCAAGCGTAAAACTATAATTAGTTAGCATAATAATTCTTTGATGAATTAATTTTCATGATAATAATTCTTTGACATTATACACGTATGATTATTTAATTGTTATGATACGTAGTGGTTATACTTGATATAGGGGATAGAACATTTGTAGATTGTACACTTTACCTGTAATTTCATTTACCACATTTCTTATTTTAGGGAGAGAGACTGTCAGTATCTGGAAGGTAAATAAATGATATTGTCAAAATAACAACTATTAGATTATTAAGTATCGTAATAAAAATTCTAATAATAGAAGTAATTTGCTCAATTAAAACCCATAAAATTATTTTGTGTAGTAAATCATTTCTAGTGATGAGAAAAAAATTCTTAAAATCAAAAATCGGTATGAAACATAGATTCCTTTTATAGATTTTAATACAATATTAATATATATGAGTTATCTCCCCTTTAACTTTCATTTTAAATAAATTTATTTAAATTGCAATATTTTTTTCAATTTGATCAGACTCTAAAGATGCAATTTGTAATCTTGTAATTTGATGGGAAAAACAACTTAATTACTATCTTTTATTCAGTATTATGTAGAATAGGTCAAGGAGCTAGAGAAAGGATGTGGTTTGAAGTATCAACCAAAGCCACAAGTAATATATTCTAATTAAGATTTCTTTAAATTGTAGACCACATTCAGCAGAATCAAAAAAGAATTCACCTCTTCCAAGAGATGGTTTGCCATCATTTCCAAAAAACTCCAGTAGAAGAAGAACAGCCTCTGAAAATTCATTCTCGGACCAATCTCTGTCAGACCATTCAATGGACACAAGTCGTGATCACTCTGACAGTGATAAAAATTTAAGTGCACGACTTCCCATCACCACAGAAACTGATCAATACAGTAAATCATTAACTTCTGTTAATCCACGTTCCAATGTGTCAAAAACTAGTGTGAATTCTGGCCCGGATCATGGCTTAAAAATGACAGAAAATGGAGTTTCTACACTGGAGAGCTCCAGTGTGAAATCTGTATCGTCTACAAGTATAAACAGTGAAGAAGAATTCAAAGATGCCATAGATGCTAAAACTCCTACGTTTTTCTCTGCAATGAATCCAAGGTAACACACCCATTCACCCTTAAAGACACATTAAGATTCTTCTAGTCCTAAGACTGGAATAGTCTATTTTGGAATTTTGGGAGTGAATGACTTTAAATGTAAAATATTGATCTCCCAACTCCAGAATATAACGTTGGGTGTTCATGTTCACCAATAAAAGGAAGGTATGGGTTTTGTCTCTTGACTAAACCACAATATGGTCTATAGTATAGTCTATAAAAGGTAGTTTTTGTTCCTGCTTAACAGCGCTCAGCATAAAGGGCATGGGACAACTAGTTTACCAATCACCAATATAATGTAACATAGTGAGGTTTGTCATTTGGTATCTTTGGTTGTATGCTTCATTGGGATAGTACTAGGACAAGAGTATCCACAACTGCAAAATTCAAATCAAAAGACAGGCAATTTTTGTGTTGCGATTTTTTTCAAACTTAGAAAAGGTTTTCATTGTGAAAGAAGTAAAACTGTAGATATTCTAATATCATTTATGTTTCTTCTGAATATGTACCACAAATAAAAGTTTGAAAAATACTTTCCTTTAGTGACTAAATGATTTCTTGTTCAATTTGCACAGTTTCATGGATATCAGATTTGAAGAAGATGGAGGAATCCCGGTCGAACCATTCCTGGGAAGTTGTCGTTCACTAGTGCCTATATTTGGTAAGTAGAATTTTGCAGTAAGGAAAAGAACCTGATATTCTCCCATACTTCATAAGGAAAATCCCATGTTAGATTATTGAGGAGTGTAAGACAGCTTACATGCACTAGACAATTACATGATATCAGAAATACATATAATAATTATTGCCCCAAATCTTAGCTTAATTAATATTCATGCTTATTTTTCAGTAGCTTAATTAATATTCATGCTTATTTTTCAGACAAGTTTAATGCTACAACCTTTGCTCCAGTGAAGATGGATTTTCAGGGAAATATACGAGTAAGTTTGTAATTATGGTCATAAAACTACTGGGTTAATAGCTGAAGCTCAATTCAAATGATAATTATTTGAATACTTATTTAGTCAAACCTGTCAATAAAGACCAATGAAGGGACACAGTAATAATGGATTTGTTAGCCATATTGTCTTTAAACACACAGCCAATAGTGTTAAAGGCCCACTACCTTTCCGAAAATGTTTTCAATTTTCATAATGGTAGGTAAGACGAGATTGATAATTTTGTAAAGTTTCAAAAGGGATCAGCTTACTGTCAAAGGCTACAGTTATTAACACATTTATAACAATTTAATAAATTATGTTTCCTACTGTTGTCCTATAACAATTTAATAAATTATGTTTCCTACTGTTGTCCTATTTGACTATAACTGCGCCAGACGGCAAAAGTGCGAAATGAATCATCACTTAAAAATATTCCGAATTTGCATATTAAAGAGTTATCTGCACTTGCGGGTAGGTATTGATTGTGATGTCATGTGTTTGTGAGCGTAACGTCATACTTTTTGGAGAAAATGACGTGAATTGTGCTCACAAAATAATGACGTAACAATCGATACCTACCCGCAAGGGAGCTAACTCTGTAATATGAAAAGACGGAATATTATGCAGGAAATCTTGCATTTATTTGGGGTTGTTATTGTTTTTAAGAAACTTTCCATTTTCGTTTCGGAAAAAATAGTGGGCCTTTTATATCAATTGGCTATTTGGAACCCTGTAGTAAAGTGATCTTGTTAAACATATAGTCTTTATGAAGAGGTAGTCACAAAGGCAGATTGGTATGGTCAACAAATTACTTCTCATTTCAGAAAATGCAACAGAAATATTCAACAAATCCGAGTAACTACTGTACTTTACAGCGTATGGTATTATCAGAGATGCAGTCACGACAACACCACTTGTCAAGTTCAGCCACCGTAGCTCTGCTCTGGATGAAAAGGTAACAACCTCATTACAGATCCTCCAACAACATCCTGTTCGAGGGTCACTATCTGATGACCTTTGCACTCTCTGTTTGTTAGTTCTTAAGTTCAAATGTATTTACTCTACCCAACTACATCTACTTAAAATGCCATATCTCCACAGTATGCATATACATGTATTTGTAGCTTTGGACGCAATGACTACACATATGAAAATAATTCTGGCAGCTCTCTTTTACTATTTTGTCCCCATCGTGAAATCTAGAAGTAGCACTTTGAAAAGTCACCAAAATGTGGTCTCATATCGGCTGTTATGATTTAGTCAATAACGACAAAAGCTGGTATTTCTTCTTCTTTCCTGCCACTTCATCATTAACATCTTAGAATGTGTAGTATTGAGGCTTCAATCTCAATAGGGAGCTATAATGAATCTATGTTGCAGCAAATAAACATTCACATATGTCCTTAATTCCATTCCAGAGGCCTTGAGTTTATCAGGGAGATATTCCGGGAAATGCTCGATGGTCAGCCAGACCTTGGTCTAGCGGTCAACAATGCCTATAGCCGAACACTTAAACCATTCCACGGATGGGTAGTGCGAGGGGTATTTGCTGTAAGTTTCAATGATACAGTAATGATAACTTCTTCAGTCGAATGTGATACTGAGAAATGGTCACTGTAGTGTCATGTGTAGATGGACAGTCAGGTGACAATATAGGAGTGCTCAGTAACACATTTGCGATACAGTCGAAATGTATCAAAGTTAGAAATTTTCTCTGTGTAATGGAAAAATTGAAATCTAATACAATGCCACAGTCTGTGACGTTAACTTTTTTCCTTTGGATTTGTAAACCCCAAAATATTACTAGCCCGGCTATTTAAACACTAGTCAAAAATAGATATACAGCCGTTTTGCTTCAGCACTTCGGTCATTATCAAATTACGATTATTGACCCAGAGTACAGTCTGGATGTGTTCGTGAACGTAAATTTTAACAAAAAGATGCATCCGGATTAAAATCGCATACAGAAATAACAGAATGCATTCATAATGTGTTGAAAATGCAATTGACCACTGCAGATGTAGTATTTTATAACGATTTTAATTGGGTGGGAAGCACTAGTCCAATTGGACTAGTTCATTACAATAAGCACTAGTCCAGCCGTAACTAGTCAGACTAGTGCTTAAAGTCGCAGACTGATGCCAGGGAAAGAGTGATAAAATAATGAAATATCCCTGTCCACCTGACTGGCCCATGTGAGATTTATGAATTTTTCTTCCATACTTTAAGGAGAAATGGTGCAGTGGACATGATCGCCACTGTGATTAAAATTGGCCGCCGCATGTATTGATTATGTCGCTGTCTAGCGCGTGTGAACTGTCCTTTCCCTATCTTGGTAAAAGACAGAGTTATCTTTTCCCTGGCAACCCCGGGATAACCCTGTCAAGTATGGGAGAATAATAGAATCTTTCACCTCTTTTGTGGTGAGACAGGAGAATCTCAACCCGAGGGGTAAGGTTCTTAAGTTGTCAAACATGAGGCTGTGCCGAGTGTTTGACAGCTTAAGAATCTTATCCCGAGGGTTGAGATCTTCTGTCTCAACCCAATGAGGGTGAATGATTCTTTTTCTCTTACCCCATGCACCACTTTGTGTCTCTAATAAACATGTGAATTATGCAAGCGAGGATGATGTGACCTCAGTGAGTTGCCGTCTTTGTGACGTCATTTCATTGTTGTTGTGACGTTATAGTACTATTACCTTGACATCATGATACTGTTGTTGTGACGTCATACTATTGTTGGGCACGTGTGAAGATCTTGTGTAGCTTGTCTTTCCCCTTGGTTGAGATAGAAAAATCTCACAACGGTAAAACTGTAGATATCCCTGTCTGGGGTAAGAGAAAACAAGATCTTTCATTGTTTAATTCAAAACATTTTGTTGGTCATTACTCAATTTCTCATAAAGTCTTTATTGAATTAAAAGGAAATTAGGCCGTATTGGTCTTGCTCCAAATATCAGTTGTCAAAAATATCTTATCGAAACATTCAAATATGAACACCAATTGAATGTAATTTTAATGGTCCATAAACACCCATAGAAAGAGAGATACAAACAACAATTTCTAGTTACATTTTTTTCAATTCCTACAGGTAGCTGTGAAGGCCTTGCCTTACAAATCCGTCTTTGTAACCCAACTCAACGCGCCAGGGCACACAGGGGAGGGCTCACTCTTCATGCAATCTCTCATGGCGGACCTAGAAAGTTACTGTACAGCACTGGACGAAGTGATCCAAATCCTAAAGGACTTCTACAAATCCCATTCTCTCGACAACGACGAACAAATCTGATTGGTTTACTGTGATTATAGAATATTGTCATAAGTTACAAATTAGCGTGTGATAGGTATATGCTCTATTATGTCAATTTTTATCATGATTGTCTCCTAAATATTTCTAAGTCGTACTTTTGTACTTCTTGTATGTAACTGAAGCTGATTACAGTTTCGTCAACATTACTTATTTCAAGGAAATTCCTTAATGGTAACTTAAAATTCTCCACAAAGCATTACAGAAGTTTAGGAAACCATCAAAGTTTGGGATTAAACTTTCCTTAATTTAGTTAAAACAAAATAATGCCAAACCTTACTCTGTAATATTCACACTTTAAAATTACAAATACAACCTAAGCTTCAAGCTTT
Organism: Argopecten irradians; assembly: GCF_041381155.1. NCBI lineage: Eukaryota > Metazoa > Mollusca > Bivalvia > Pectinida > Pectinidae > Argopecten > Argopecten irradians. The sequence goes on along the minus strand of NC_091149.1, from coordinate 15,248,961 downwards.
AGAATTACAAATGACTTTTGGTGTCACAATATTTCATAGTTCAATATCTACAAACTTTTCTGATTTGAAAGGGTAACGAAAAGTATATTCCAGTTCCTTATAAATGACACACTACTTATAATTCCTGTCCTCATTCCATTTATGTATTGTTACATGTATAATATGTCCATTTTGTTGTGATATTGAGAGTTAGTGAATTGTTAATTTGTTTAAGTTCTTATTTACCCGGTTCTGTAACAAACTAAGTTCATTTAGTGATTGATCTTAGTTTGATATTAAAGCAGACTTGATTCTTATGAGTTCATAATTTTCCCGGTTCTGTAACAAACTAAATTCATTTAACGATTAATCTTAGTTAAATAAACAGACTTGATAAAAAAGGTCAATTATCTGTAACTTATCTTTTAAGTTATTTGTTGACAATATATAAAAGAAATTGACATTTTTGAAAATTTGCATTTATTATTCTGAATACTACGTAGGCATTAATTCATTCTTGTAATTTATTAACTTACTGAGATATTTTAAATAATGACCAATTATCAATACTATGAATACCCGGTACTGATGTTTGAAATCTGCATCTACTTTTTCAGCTGTAGAATTTACATTCCATCATACTGGGACGAGTCGGTCAACCAGACCAACTTTATTATACAATGTACGTTATTCTGATGTCACAAATCTGATTATGGTAATTTTATGTTGAAGTACTTACGTATAATATTGACTTACAAATAATATAAAATGTGTGTTTTTATGGATCGGATGTAAAATATGGAGGTAGCATATATTGTCAGTTTGGTCTTATTCTGTCATGTTAGGTCAGGTTTGCTCCTAAAGTTCGAAAAATTTTGTTTTGTTTTTTAAAATGTGATAGAAGTGTAATTTGAATATATATGTAAATCGTGCAATTAATCAGTTTTGGTAAGATTTTGTTTTATTGGATTAGAAGTGTAGAAATTAAATAAGTATATAAATATTATCTATATAACTGGTTCATCAATATTTTATTTGCTTTTGCTCGAACTAAGCGAAGGTTTACCTTATTCAGTCCAGGAAAGAGAACGAATGACTGTAAAATATCCACGTTACTGTGGGAATCAATTAACATATTGTGGGAAAAGTACATAATTAGTATCCAGAGTAAGGTATTATTTACTCAGCTACTGTCACAGTATTTATATGGGTTCCATCTAGTAATTAAAATTAGATCTTTCATTGTACTACATATACATATGTAGACTAATATTAGATCTGATTTTAATTAGATTGTATATATTGGTTATATTTTTATGTTTGATGTTTGTGAGATTATTTTTCGCTTTTTTTTTCTGTCTCTGTTTAATTGATCAATTGAGGTTTTGTGAAATGGATGTTCAGATAATGATCTCATGACTATATAATCCGATTGAGCGTAAGATCCCGATTTGAAGTATATATACCTGTAGTTTCTTATTTTTTTAAAAAGTGTAAAATTACAAAATGTATAAAGTAATTATTTAGTGCTAATTACTATTCACATTTCTCAAATGCAATATAATTGCTTTTATATCCAATTTCTTGATTTTGTTTTTCGAGAAAAAAATCCATATTTAGCTTCAATACTATTATTTGTGTTCATATAGACAGCTATATGCCTTTATTTTCTATCTTGTGCTTACATGCAAAGTTATTTTGATATTACAAGATAATTTGTCTTCTTGTTAAACAGAAATATAGCCATCAGAAATGTAATTTGACTGGCATTTAGTTGAGATAAGGAAATCAAAATAAGTCTTGCAATATTCTCATTACTTCAAGTAATTAGGACAGTCTTGTATATTCTCAATTTTGAATTTACATCTTATTTATCCTTTTGCAGAATACCCAGAATCCTCAATACTCCAGGGATTACTATTATATTCACCTCTAAACTATCTCATACTGAAGGCATTTCAGGAGAAAAAGACTGACCAATCACTTGCCTAAATCTTGACTTATTCTGGAAGAACTCCCAACAACTCCCAACTTCAATTAAAACAAATACAGTGTACCATTTGCTGATCTCTTTGATGTAGATCAATGGACCAAACTACCCTGTCTCATCTTGTATATAAGTTGTCGCACACAGAGTCTTCAGTATTGCTAAGACATAGTCCAGGGGTATGGTTGGATATGATAGTGATAGTAAACCCTGGAGATTGAGGCTACATGTTTTTGAGGGATTTCTGCACTTTTTCATTAAGAGCTGTCTTAAGATATTAACATTAATTAATATTAAATAACTCTACATTATTATAGCAAAGTGTTCAGAAAAATTGTTTTGCTCAACATCGGCGTTGGGTGTATTGGCCCCCAGAGTTACTAGTCAAGCTAATGTCCTTACAATAGTACTACATGTATTATATAATACACCTATCCTATATGTTAGAAATCCCTAATGTTCACTGGTTAACTAGAATGTGTAACTGTTTAAGTAGAATGTTTATTTCTTTAGTTTAGAGTAACTGAAATGAATCGGTAATGCATCTCTAGGTATTCTCAGATATCAGAGTTACTTCCCTTTGTTACACTAGGTCAGTACAATCGGATTACCTCGGAGAAATTTCGGGCAATCTTTAATTTTGAAATATTAGACTTTGTGTACCGGAGCCGAAGATTGACAGAAATTACTCTTGAGATGCTACGATTGTCGGTCAGTACTGACTACTGAGAGAGTGAAACAAAGGTAATTAACTAAGATGGATTGGAATGATCTCCAGATAGAATTAGACTTATATTGCCTTTGTTTATTGTTTGTTAATTTTAAACCATCTTATTTTCAGGTGCGATCTGAGTGTGATTCATTTTCACAGAAACAAATTACTGAAATTTTTTTAACCATAAGTATTAGAACTTTTCAACTTTCTATCTCAATCGCTGTGAAAAGCCATTTAGACACATTGAAATGAGATGTTAAGTTGTCATGGAAACAAGATGTTAAATTGTTGCAAAAATAAGACGTTTCAGAGTATCTTTTTAGGTCATCTGACCCGAAGGGTCAGGATGACCTATAGTCATCATGTTTCGTCCGTCGTCGTGCGCCGTCCGCCGTCCGCCGTGCGCCATCCGCCGTGCGCCGTCCGCCGTGCGTTAACTTTTCACATTTTGAACTTCTTCTCAAATTTGACCAGTGGGATTGAGCTGAAACTTACCTGAAATGATCCTGAGATGGTCCCGACAAAGTGTTGTTATTTTTCGGGTCGATCCGAAATCCAAGATGGCCGCCACAGCCGCCATCTTGAAAACACATTTTAAACTTCTTCTCAAGTTCTACCGGTGCGATTTGGCTGAAACTTGCATGAAATGATCCTGACATGGTCCCGACAAAGTGTTGTTATTTTTCGGGTCGATCTGAAATCCAAGATGGCCGCCACAGGCGCCATCTTGAAAACACATTTTGAACTTCTTCTCAAGTTCTACCCGTGCGATTTGGCTGAAACTTGCATGAAATGATCCTGACATGGTCCCGACAAAGTGTTGTTATTTTTCGGGTCGATCCGAAATCAAAGATGGCCGCCACAGCCGCCATCTTGAAAACACATTTTAAACTTCTTCTCAAGTTCTACCAGTGCGATTTGGCTGAAACTTGCATGAAATGATCCTGACACGGTCCCGACAAAGTGTTGTTATTTTTCGGGTCGATCCGAAATCCAAGATGGCCGCCACAGGCGCCATCTTGAAAACACATTTTGAACTTCTTCTCAAGTTCTACTAGTGCGATTTGGCTGAAACTTGCATGAAATGATCCTGACATGGTCCCGACAAAGTGTTGTTATTTTTTGGGTCGAACAGAAATCCAAGATGGCCACCACAGCCGCCATCTTGAAAACACATTTTGAACTTCTTCTCAAGTTCTACCAGTGGGATTTGGCTGAAACTTGCATGAAATGATCCTGACATGGTCCCGACAAAGTGTTGTTATTTTTCGAGTCGATCCGAAATCAAAGATGGCCACCACACGCCGCCATCTTGAAAACACATTTTGAACTTATTCTCAAGTTCTACCGAAGGGATTTGGCTGAAACTTGCATGAAATGATCCTGACATGGTCCCGACAAAGTGTTGTTATTTTTCGGGTCGATCTGAAATCCAAGATGGCAGCCACAGTCTCCATCTTGAAAACACATTTTGAACTTCTTCTCAAGTTCTACCGGTGCAATTTCGCTGAAACTTGCATGAAATGATCCTGACATGGTCCAGACAAAGTGTTGTTATTTTTCGGGTCAATCGGAAATCCAAGATGGCCATCACAGCCGCCATCTTGAAAACACATTTTGAACTTATTCTCAAGTTCTACCGAAGGGATTTGGCTGAAACTTGCATGAAATGATCCTGACATGGTCCAGACAAAGTATTGTTACATCTCTGGTTGATCCCAAATCGAAGATGACTACCATGACACTATGTCTAATTAATTTCCTATATTTAAAGGCCCTTGGGCCTCTTGTTTGAAATAAAATTTGTTGAAAGAAATTGAAAATGATCCTGACATGATCCTGACAAAGTGACACCATATATAATTAATTTTACTATTGTCAAGGTAGTCAGATGACCGTTAAGGCCCTTTTGGCCTCTTTCTTTTCTTATTGTTTAAATTATCCAGATTATATTAATTTGATTTTAGTGAATATTTATAGAAATGTTGGTCAATCAACCATGGGGTTTAAATGTTCTGCTTATAGCTGTAGGCAATAACATTGTACTCTAGATGAAATTTTCCGTGATCTTGACATTTGATTTCCTCTTATTTCTGCAATATTTACCTTTATTTATGATTTTATTTCAAAGTAGGAATACTAGTTTTAGTTATTTTATGTTCATTTTAATAAGGTAAGCTATAGTCTGTATCAGATTATCTCAAATTGATCAATGTGGTTATATTTTATTTCATATTTCTAACTGACTGAACATTTTATGTTTTTGTTCCATATTTAGCCATTTGTTTCAAAATGTTTTGTTTTAATTGTTGAATGATATGTACATTGCGTTAAAAATCCAATAATCTACATTATCCTATTTCTTTTTTGCATATGGAATGTAGTCGATTCCATAAATGGTATACTAGTAGTGTATATATATATATATACATTGATGACTAAGCGCTGCGTAAGGAATTTATATAGATATATATACTGGTGTCATATTATTTATTCGTAGTTGTCAAAACCAAGTTTGTCCATGATAATGATTCCATATTTGTAAATGTATATAATACATATTTATGCATTGCTTTATGTAAATACTCGTAGAAATTCAATGTTGACCAAACTGTTTCTTGTTGGAATAAAATGGAAGTTTGCAGGCAAGTCAGTCTTGTTCTTGATATGTACCGTCAAAAGTTCAATAATCTTAAGCACTTTTTTGGGTAAACATAAAATTTTAATGTTGTTGATGCGACAATTACATTGATATAGAAAATTTAACTTTATGTAGATGCAAATCTGGAAAAGCAAAATATTTTTCATCTGATTTGTGACCAAAGGCAAGACCCAAACTGGTACTAAATGCATTCTTGAGCTAACATAGACATTGGGCCTTAGGTTGACCTAGGGGAAAAGTTGGTATTGCCAGGCGTAGTACAGACCATGTTATGTCCTAATGCGGTGATGTGGTCTGCCGAATTCAGACAGATAATGAGCAATGTGTGCAGAACAATGAGAGGGAAAGGACAAACATACAGACCTCGTGGAAATTGCAGATATGAAGTGTAGCACACTGATCTGTCCCTGGTGGAGGCTAGCTGCAAGGGATTACAATCACGCTCAATATTGACAATACTACAGACTCTGGCAGTAGTCTGGAAGGCACAGAAGACAGCAGCAGGAAGAGTAGCAGAGGCTAGAACCTGCATTCTACTGGCTGTGGAACAGACGGGAGGAGGACTGGAAGTCATCCATTGACAAGGACTTAGTTGATTGCCACTGTTGACCTACCATGACGAGGATGTTCTGGGACAAGGGTTGGAACGTCTGCTGGTTTATAGACCACATGACTGATGAAGTCAGTGTATAAACAGTATTCCGATTGTATTTAGTTATACATGCTAAAAATGTCTTTAAATTGGCAATCAAAATTGTAACACCAATCAATGGTTCCTTGTAATAGAATATTATTTCGATAAGATTCTAAAACTGTCATTCGCTTCAGGTAGATTGAATTAGTTGAAAGGCCTTCTCAGGTACAAAGAGTCTATACTAATATTGACCTCATTCTGTCAAGACAGCTGCAGTTCACTTCAACTCGTAGATATGTGCAACCATATTGGTAAAATAAGCGAAGATCATTAATAAGACTTCTCCATAGTCAAGAGAGCACAGATTCATAGTTGCCATTATATTAACACTCTATTAACAGCCAGGGTCATGTAAGGACAGCCTCCCATGTATGCAGTGTGTTGCGGGTGTGTTGTGCATGGTGCGAAAGGAGAGGTTGCAAGTTGAATGAATGACCTTAAGCTATGGTCAAATGACAAAGAATCATTTTGCATTCCTCTCAATTTAGAAGATCTCGGAGAAGCAGACAAGTGATGACAGCGGCCAGACCGGGTTGACCCTGGGACCTGTCACCAGTGATTTTAAAATCAAACTTGTAATCAGAAAAACAACAGATTGTTTATCATTATTTATTTATTTACATATCATTTTGTATCAAATATTACCAAGTTGTTTGTACACTATACAGTATATTAGAACAGTATTTTGTTCCCCTTATCATACATGTAAGTTTTTACAGTATCAATATTTAACACGTGGTATATACTACCCACTGTTAGAAGTTCTCTCCGTCACTCTTTACTTCCGACAAAAACAAAACGTCAATATATTAAAACAGGCCCGTGTATCATCCGTCAACATGTTTTGTACACATGATTGTCGACAGATGCTGAAAAGGCCTTAACATGATACAAATTAAATATCTCCTCTAAATTATTTTAGGTCCATATATGTAATAATACAAATTATAGTAACTTGAAAATAAATTGCACACAACTTTTAATTGGATAACTTACCAAAAACTAAGTTTGTTACAGATTTATCAACATTGTCCAATATTGATTGAAGATTATTCTCAATCATTAGTACTATTCTTTCATTTTCATACGGATTTGGTCTGCTTTAGGTCATATGTGTAATGACTTTAATCTGTTCTAAATGTGTCTGAAAAAGAACTATCAAGAGCAAAAGTATTTATTTACTGTTTAAAATTATTCCCATCAAAACCATCTTATATCAACAATAATGCTAAATAAAAACATACAAAGCAAATAGATAAATGGATGCTACATTTCTGAACAATTTTATTTTGCTTGTCGAAATTCTGAAGATTTTCGTTTTACATGCACAGGGAACCTGTAGGGAGACACTTTCTGTGCATGCCTACATATAAAACAACAATTTCCAGATGACATAATTATATGGATCTCGAGAGAAAAAATTACAACTCCAAAATAATTTGATCATAATATAACACCTTTTGCGGAAAAAAGATGTTTGCACCAAAGTATATTTTGCAATTTGCAAATCCATTCAGAAGTATATCTGATGTCAAACAAAACATCCAGTAATATTCTGCTATAGGTAATATCTTATATCCGAGGACACTGAGGTATGACCATTCTTTAAACCAAGTAGGAAAATAATCTGAAGCTAATTGATACATTATCTTACCAGAAGGCTAAACCAGATAGTTTTATATAACTATAATGGGATTACCCTTATCTGTAATATTCTGGGCTGTAAGATTGCGTCAAGACCCAATGCATCACTAAACAGCATAATTACATAAATGCTTTGCGATAAACAAAAATAACACTAAACATAAATATGATATGAATTAAACAGAACTTATTTTTAGATAGTACTCTGGTGGTATACGTTACCATGGATAAATAGATATGTCCTATAAAGGCTGTATGCTTTATGTAAAACACTCAACGAATTCTTCAATACACTGCTGGGAAATTAAGATTTCCAAATTGCGAAAAAAAAAAAATAAAAAAAAATAATTGTGTTTATATATCACAAAAATTGTAAACAATTCAACACAACGTTATCGCAAAAGAACAAAGCTGAAACTGTTTAAAACGCTGTCTAATATTAAATATTCCTGCCTTATAACTCATTTAATTTTCTGAAACTTGTACTGAAATGGGAGCCAGCCCAAATTAAGAAGTGTTATAGAATTTCATTAACACATCCAAGCACTTAACACATACATTTTTTAGATATGAGCATTATTAATTATATAACTTAAGTAAGTACAATTTCTTTATACAATTTGCTTGATTTCAAAAATTACCTATGAAAACTTTGATTAATCATTTTCATGTGAACAAATGCCAACTGGAAACAGTCATTTTTAAACTTCATCTGGCATTGTAAAAGACAGAAAACCTCCTACATGTTTTCACATTATATACCTCCTAAGATATCAAGATACCAACAATTCTAAACCAGCTCTAATGTTAATTTCCCATGGCACTAAAAAAACTGGAATGTCGTAATTCGGGAAAATTTGTATACAACACTTTCCGTTCATCAGTCCCTAAAACACATCAAAACATTCTACATTTGTTATCAAATGATAACGCAATATTTTCTATAAGCTGTTGTCATGTGGCTTTGAAAATGATTTCAAGCAAAATATAAACTTCTAATATCTCAAAACTATGAAACTTAAAATATCAATTTACCATTGCCTTGGTATTTTCAAACCAAAACCCAAAACAATTAATGAAAAAATATAAATCTGCCATACCTATTAATTGAAAGGATTCTTCCTTAACAGTTCATAAAGTGTAAATATTTTAAAGAAAATGTCAAATACATTGTAATACTAACTTAACAAAAAGTAAAATTTGTTATTTTGGCAAAGGATGAAAAAAATTAATATCACTATCTTATCAATATCTCAAATGGTTTTATTTTTCTATTTTAGTAAACAGCGTTATTAAAAGGCATTTAACATGTTAGTTTTTTTTTAAATTAAAAACACAGACTATTTAAGCTTTACAAAGGTGTGAAATCTCATATTCTGAAAGTCATAAAAACAAATTTAAAATGTAGATGTACTTGATATTGGATTTATACCCCATGAATGCAGAGGTACAAATTCAATTCAAAGTTCAACTGATGTTAAGTAGTCAAAAAATGCACCAATTATTTGATCACAGGTTATTCCAGGTTTCTGCCATGCTGATGTTTGTTTTGTTTCCAGAAATGAAATTTGTCTCACAAGTTTCAAATCAAAGTACATATCTACGTTTCTCTATTCATTTCTGATACCTTTAGGAAACTCAAGTGGCAAGAATTTCACTTCTAAAAGATGAATGAACACTGATATCCCCGAAAATATATTGATACATGACCCCCTCGATTGCTGGAAATATCAAAATGAATGAAATTTAGCCTACCCATTTCTGTAAATACTCCAAAGATGCAATGAATATTTTGATAACTGAATCATGAGAGTTCACATTCTTATATTTCTACCCTTTTGCTTTTCAAAGTGTTTTGATCAAACTGCAATATACCATGGTCTTTCCATTTCATGAATTGTTATATTCAACATGCTCAAGTTTTTCTTGTCAGCAAAGTAATAACTTCACAAACTACTATTCATTTAAAAAATCAAAATGAATTTTCATTTAAATCCTAACCTGAAAACAAAATTGTGAAAATATTGATTCTATTTCAATTCTTAAATGATTTAATGTTTTTGTATTCATATATTCACCATGATTGAAGAATAGAAAGCCTGTATTTAACTTGCTCAAGTTTAGTACATGAAAAATATCAAAACCATATCACTTTTTTTACCATGTTTAGCTGAAAGATCGAAGTTCATGAGAATATTTTGTCCAAGGTTCTCTGCAAAATCTCTCAGCTTGTAGCAGCAACCAGCAGCAGTAGATCCAAATGGCCATCGGATTTTGTTTCGGGATTCGCCACCAAGTCCCCGGTCGTGTATACAATGTGTTGTAGTCTATAATGTTGTATTGAATTTGTTCCTAAGAGGCAGATATGGTTAGGACATTGTACCAAACACAGGATTATGTCTGCATATGCTGGGGCCGTACTCATCGTAATCGGCTTTTGTGTGGCACACTTGGTAAAATTCAGGCTGAAAAAAACCAGAAAAGTCATGATTACATCAAAGTTGATTCACTTGTCGCTTTGTTTTTTTTTTTTTTTTTTTTTTTTGTTATTTTAACTTCCCATTAACAGCCAGGTTCATGTAAGGATGTGACAGGCTTGTTGGTGGAGGAAAGCAAATCTACCGGAGAAAAAACACCAACCAGTGATCAGTACATGACAACTGCCCCACATGGGATTCAAACTTGCATCCCAGAGGTGGAGGGCTTGTGGTGAATGCGGGACATCTTAACCACTCTGCCAATTTATTATAATATTCTGATATAAGCAATATGATACAGCTTTTCAATTATATTTTCATGTTAAAATTGTTATTATATTTCTTAATACAGAAAAATAAATCAAAACAATGAACTACCTGGCCATAAAAATGTGTTACATTATATATAATAATATTGTTTCTTAATTAATTTCTTGAAAATACAGTAAACCAATTTATTTGTGCGGCCACTTAATTTCGCATTTTTTAATACCTAACTTTTTCACAATATAATATCATTAATACAGTAAAACACGGTTATAATGACACTTTATAGGAACCAGGATGGGGAATGACATTTACTATGTTATAATCACAAATTCATTGTTATAAATGTGTTTTACAGTAATTACTTTTTTCACGGTCATTTATTTTCAGCATATCTTATCGCCCACCAAATTTAATCCCCCACTAATATTCCGTCTTTGCGTATTAAAGAGTTAGTTCCCTAGTTCCCTTGCTGATAGGTATCCTTAGTGACGTCATTATTTTGTGGGCGCAATTCACATCATTTTTCCCCAAAAGTATGACGTTACGCTCTCAAAACCATGACGTCACAATCAATACCTACCTGCAAGGGCAGATAACTATATAATATTCAAATACAGAATAAGTTGGCTTACACTATTTCAGAGTAATTATGTACTACTTACAGTTGAGGCTAACATACTACCACCAAACCATACAGCGTATCTCTGCATATGGTGGGTCACCACTTGTACATTGATTGGTTTGGGCTGAAAAATGAAAATGGAACAAAATTAGGTCATAATTGTAATTAATATATTCTGAAGTTAATCTCTAATTTGCCAAAACAACTGACCTAATTACTATATAAATATATTATCATCTTAATTTGGCCCTTTTCCACACAAGAAAAATATGACTGTGCTAACTATAATTTCTGCATATATATTGTTCACACAGTCATTATCGTGATCATGCAAATTAATCTTAGCACTAACCTGTTCTGTTCAAGATCGTTTTCGCGTTTAACATTTTTCTTTGCCAAAATCAATTATGTTTACAGTACCATTTTATTTTATTTTATAGTTCCATAATATCATTTTGCGACTGACATAACACTTTGATATTTTTGGTATCATGAAAAAGATTGTGTAGAATTTCTTTAGGTGGGCTGCTGCAATGCCAGCCATTTTTGCCTACAAGTAAATAATATCTTGGTATTACTTGGTCTTATTTTCTGGTACCCACCTTAATCCGCCCTCCACTAAGTTCTTCACTAAGCTTTAATCTGTGGTCCACGACTCTCTTTACATCTCGTTGTAACTTTTTACCAAAGTCTTTGAACATAGTTGAGCCTCCAGATAGCACAATATTCTGAAGATGTAAAAAGTACACAAAATCTATCGACCTTATTCAATAAGGAAATGTTTGGATATCCTTGTAATTAAGAAACAGATAAAGCAGGGTTCACCCTGGAACTCAATGTGAAATAATAGATTACATCCAAGTAAATTTACTTAGCCAAAACAATCTGCATTGTGATATGAAAATATTTCAAAGTGAAAGGAAATCATTGCAGATTGAAATATATGTGTAGTGAAACCTGTCTATAAAGAACATTCGAGGAACAAAAAAAATAGAGTCTGTATAGCCAGGTGGTTCTTATATACAGATCAAAATCCTATTCAAATTACCCAATTGTGACCCTAAGAAGTGGTCATATTAAAAAGGAGTCTTTATACAGAGGTAGTCACCAACACCAAGATAGGTTTTACTGTATACCCACTGATCTAAATCTATAGAAAATTCTAATATGGGGATTTCAAGATCCCAAAACGATGTGGCCCTGGCAAAGTACAATTTACCGTTGACTAATCGCACCTTTCGGTGATTACAAAGTCACAGAGATCATGTCAAATGTGGATGTCATAATCACCGGGTGGTGGGACATATTGAGTGTAAATTGTACATCATTTTGGGATCTAGAAATCCCCACATTGAAATGTCATTCTGAACTCCAAGATTTCAGTAACAGGACTCTTAAATTTTCAGAATTTGGGAGCCCTTGGACCCTTGAAGTCATAAAACAGAGAACACCCTCTGTTAATATACAATTATGGCCCTTCTGTTAATATATAATTATGGCCCTATGTGCAGGGATACTTCTGGCATTGTCCCACTGAGATATTTTCTCTACTGCGCTGTCACGGCGACCTACCTTATACAAACCCCTCCTAACATCTATTGGGCAGTGCTGGATCACTGTGTCCACCACCTCCGAGATAGGCGTGATGAAATCTGGATTGGAAAACTGTAAAAAAATCGAGGTTTTCACATACAGTTCAAGTAAATATATGTAGAAGAGAGTTCAGGTACAAAATGCAATGATTTTCAGCAAGAAAATGTTTTTTTTTATATAATCAATCATCAATGTCCAAATGGACATGCCATGGAAAAGGCTCCATAGTATGTTATACAAGTGGCATATACACACAGTGTTACAAAAAGTTACGATAAGTCTTAAACTTGTTTCCAAATCCTTTCTTGTCGATACTTGATGCTATGTTTGCAATCATTGTATAGAAAAACAAATGAAATGAATGAAGTTAATATCAAACATTTATTATTTAAGCCTATTCTCTTGATAAAAGGTATCATCAATACTCCAGGGGTTACTATCACTGATGTTATATCCACCTCTGGACTATCTCATAGTAAAACCGAAGGCAGTTCAGGAAAAACTTAAGTAATCACAGACCTATACAGATAATGCCTTTCAAGATTTGAGAGAGGCATCCAACTTCAAAGCCACACAGTCAACCATGATGTACTGTTATTCAATTCTTTTGATGTACATCATAGGACCAAAATACCTGTGTCTCCTATGGCCTTAGATTTTGCTATGACATTTTCCAGGGTTAGATACGTTGATGATAGTAACCACTGGAGTATCAAGGATGGATAAAAGGTCGATGTAATTAAGATGGAAACACAGCATACCTCTGGATGGAAGAAGATTTCTGGTCCAAGGAAGCGTTCATATCCGACATCCACACCAAATATCTGCTTTGTGATGCTGTTAATACTCTCGTGTCGTTTCATCCATTTAGCTGGATCTTTGTCGTATTTCGCAAACTCTTTAGCAATGTCAGGACAAACGTAAGAATATTTCTCCTGAATAGAAATAAATTGGAATATTTCAGGATCAGTAGATATTAACATATATAGGAGTTAACATGGAATGATTAACTTGTTATACTGCAAAACATGATGTTTAGTTGGTGTACAGTATGCAGAAACTTTTCTTGTTTTCATGATTGCTGTACATACAAAACTGGAACTACAAATATCAAGTAATATCACTGTCTAATAGACAAACCACAAAATATCTACCCATGAAATAATTTGTAAGTTTCATTATGTAATTCATATCACACTGTGATGATATCCTCAGTAACAAATATAGTACAACACACTAATCTAGTGACAATTTAGACTTTCACTTATTTTTTTCTTTTTGAGTGTTACATTTGGACTGCAGTGGCCGAGTGGATAAGTTGTCCCAACATTAATATCACAGGATGTCCATCTACGGGTTGTGAGTTCAAATCCCAGGTGGGGGAGATGACTGGTACTTACTGCTGGTCGATGGTTTTATTCTGAATACTTCAACTTTCCTCCACCATCTAAACCCTGGCATATTTTTAAATGACCCTGGCTGTTAATATGATGTTAAACAACCGGTAATAGGAAACTACAGTAAATGAGCGCTCTAGTCTAAATGAAAAATATCATTCTGCAGGGAACACTTTCACACCTATTAAACCATGATAACAGTACAGTCAAACCTGTATATAAAGACCACTCAAGGATATGTAAAAAACAGTCTTTATCACCAAGAAGTTATTATACAAAGATCAAACTGTATTACAAATGCCCATTGGGGACCTTAAGGAAAGTGGTCTTATTAAGCAGGTGGTCTTTATACAGAGGTGGTCACTATGGCAGGTGGTCTTTATACAGAGGTGGTCACTATGGCAGGTGGTCTTTATACAGAAGTGGTCACTATGGCAGGTGGTCTTTATACAGAGGTGGTCACTATGGCAGGTTGTCTTTATACAGAGGTGGTCACTATGGCAGGTGGTCTTTATACAGATGTTGTCTTTATACAGAGGTTGTCTTTATACAGAGGTGGTCACTATGGCAGGTTTTACTGTACCTTTATTGCTTTCGCTGTTTCTAAGGATTGTTCTGGTGGTATCCCCACTTCTCGTTCTCGTAACAGTTGCTGGATAAAGTATGTGATGTCGCGACCAGCGATGGGGATGTGTTTGATGCAACTTCCTATGACGTAGCCTTCAGCCTACAAGTACAAAGTTTACAAATCAATTCAATTATTGGAGAAGACACAACTTAAACATGAAACCCAGTACTTATACTGGGAGGTAAAATATATACCAGTAGTTCCAAGGTTGAAGTAACAATTCTAAAATGAACTTATTTTTTTTTAAAGTGACTTAATTTAGTGCATTCATGTCGTATTATGGTGATTTAATTTTATGATTTCACCTCCTTCAGTTCTAATGTAAATTGAACATCTTTGGTGGGTAATAATATTTACAATTTCTAATGATCAACAAAATATGTGAATTTTAATCATTCCCCCAATAGGTTACCTTACAGTATTACCCAAAAATTTGGAAAAGTAAGTTACAAGAGTTTAAACTTTCAAATATATTTTTTTGTATTTTCTTACTACAAAATATCAACATATAAAAGGTATTACTAATGTTAAAGACTTTTTCTTTTACCTGAATCAATGTAAATAATGACAAAATTATCTTGCATTCTGGACTTCTTATAGTTTTGATAGAAAAATATCTTACTTTCTTCTAAATGCTTTCAAAATTCAATCAATTTAAAACAAGTTTGCATTACTATTTGCTTGATATTAACTTCATTTTGATGCCATTTGCTTTATTTGGTTGCATTAATATGGATTTTAAGCTATTTGGTTGCATTTTGCTTCATTTGGTTACTTTTTGGATTCCTTTTTTTTAATTCTGCATCCAGCAGAATCAACATGCTATGGTTAGGTTCCTTATCTTTTATTCACAGCAGCTTTGACAGTACTTTTGACACATTTTTGTTAACTTCTGTTAGAGGAACTTACCACTGGTATAACGTGTGTGACACCATCTCCTGAATCAATCACAGTTCCTGTTAACGTCCTTTCTCCTACCTGTCGAGACGTCCACGAAGCAGCTAGAGCTAAAACAGCCTAAAATCAACCATAGTAAACAAACATCAGCATATGTAAGGGAAAGTTGGTTCTGAAATTAGGATTCAACCATAGATACAATGGTCTGCATCATGTTTACCTGAAAACATATTGGCTATATCATCAACCATGTTCTATGTTACAGAAAGTTTCATGGGTGTAACGTTAATGTTAGATTATGCTTCTATCACAAAAATTGCCACATCTAACAATACAATTTAAAATCATAGATTTCTCTTAAATGTCATCGAATACCTCAAATTCTACCATACTTCGATGTAATAAATCCTCAAGCCCGATGGGATTTGTAATTAATCTGTTTGCACTTATACAAAGTTTTAATTTCAATTGAGTATAAACTTTGCTTATTCTATATTGAATGCCAAACAAGTTATATAACAGGATCTATATTTAATGGGAGGAAACCGCAGTGTGTGGAGAAAACCTACATGATGAGATTTTTTTTTCAATTTCACAATTTCTACTTCGAAACAAGTTTCTGAAATTAATTTTTCGCAAATTTGAAAATTAAATGCAGATATGTATCAGTACATATGAAAAGTTTATATGCATTAGCAGAGATTAATATTCCCAAATTTACTGTGATCGCGAAGGTAAATCCACACGAAAGCAGAACCCTTGACCTGTTCACGATCAGATTTGTGCTAGTTAAAGGTGAGTGACCACTACAACACCTGATCACCTTGATTAGTTGTCTTACCTGTACAGCTATATATAAACCTGGAACATTGAAAGACTCAAACATAATTTCTGCTGTGTATTCTCTGTTTTCTGGAGTGTTGAGTGGTGGTTCAGTCTGAAAAACAGTTGAAGTTCAGTTCTCAATAACAAGTACTTATATATATTCTGCATCTACATATTACAGAGCTATCTACCCTTGCAGGTAAGTACTGATTGTGACATAATGTGTTAACGAGCATAACAGCATACTTTTCAAAGAAAACTGTGAATTTTGCTCACAAAATAATGATTTCACAATGGATACCTTCCAGTAAGGGAGGTAACTCTGTAAGATGCAATGCAGAATTTGCATCATTTGCAATATTTGAAAGTATCTTATACATGTATCAAGAAAATCTGTCAAGAAAGCTTAAAATAAATGTCTGTTTATGTAACTATTTTTAAGGAAAGTATGAAAAAGTTACTGAATTTTAAATCCAAATTCCTATTTACATTCAATCTGTTTATCTACAACTATAGATATATAGAAAATATATATTTTGTTTCAAATAAAATATCTTTATTAAATCTACTAGATAGTTCTCGAAGTGTAAGGCACAAATGCAAATTCAGTAGTTTATGGGTTTCGCTTAGAGGAGTCCTGGACTTCCAATTTCCTGTGGGACTCAACAATTTTTTTAAAAACTCTCTATATTTCTTTCTGCTGGGACTCATCAGAATTTGAAAATTAGTGTTTAGACCCCAAGATTATGAAACAGTCAAAATATAGTCCAAGTTTTGACTTGGCCAATCACAGACAACGTAACAAAAAAATACAAAAATGTTTATTGACTAAGCAAAAACTTAAGTCTAAGGCTGTTTCATGATCCTTGGGCCTAGCCAAAAAAAAACAAAAAAAAGTCTGTTTAGGGTTACCCGACTGACCCTTACTTTTGTTTTTTCCACTTTTCCTATGAAAAAAAATATGTAAAGGTCGGGATTTCGATCTCAGACTCCGATTCCGGCCATTATTTAAGAGTGAAAGACACTAAAAAAAAAAAAAAAATATATATTTGTGTAAAACTACATGTCCCTTGTTTCTATGAATTTCATGGTTAGGACAATCAAATGTATGTGTTCTGCTCACCAGGAGGAAGAAATGGTCCTCTGGTTCAGACCGTAGATATTTGAAGATTGCCTGTTCCATAAATCTTTCCATAAGATCCCAGTCCTCAACCACTCCATGTCGGATGGGCCACTGGTGACAAAATGTAATCATTAGTACTGGTAATTGAGATCGAGTACATTTAATACTGGTATCTAGATCGAGTTTCATAGAGATTGAGTACATTATTACTGGTATCGAGATTCAGTACATTTAATACTGGTATCGAGATCGAGTACATCTAATACTGGTATCAAGATACAGTACATCTAATACTGGAATTGAGATGCCCTGGTTCTAAGATGAATACTTGATGCAAATGCATTGAAATAACTAAAATTTCATCATTCGATTTTTGTTATAGAGGAATCATAACAAAATATTTGTCAAGTAGAAAGGGTTATTTCAACTCTAGTGAAAGATTTTGGATGTTTGATCAGCACACAGCAAACCTGTACTTTCCCTAAGGATAAAATAATATCCTATCTACCACATAGACTGGGTCCTGATATACCTGGTTGGAAGAAAATGATACCCGTCAGGACCCAGTTTCATGAACATTCCTTAACTTAAAATTCTCCATGTTTTAAGGTAGGCTCCTTAACTTAAAAAGGTTTTCTTTAACTTCCATAATGCTTCCTATGGAGAATTTTAAGTTAAGGAATTCCTTAAGTTATGGAATGTTCATGAAACTGGGCCAAGTAATAATAGAAATCCAAAGCAAAATGGATCTATAACATACCTTGACAGAATATGAAGGGGTGTTAAGAGCTTCATCCCCAATGTAGAAATCTAGATCCTCTACTCCCTTACCGAGCCTCTGAATTGATCTGTCGCCTACCGTGGCCGATTCCTTCACGGCGATCGCTGATGGTACGATCCACTGTGGCTCGGTGTTGCCAGCAAATCCCATCTTTGTGTAGCTGTAACAAAAAAATATTCAAGTTATATATTATCAGATCAATTAGTTTACAAAATTGCATTGAAACGAGAACAACGTTTTTCTTCCAAAGTGTTAATAAAAAATAATTTAAAACTTTACGAATCAATGAAAAGTGCATGAAAACTATAACTTTTCAGTTTCCATTTGGAGGTTTGTCAAGTGGTTTTAGTACATCACATGATAATTACTAGTTATGCGATTGGATAACAGCCATGATCTATTT
The DNA here is from genome assembly GCF_041381155.1 of Argopecten irradians. Taxonomy (NCBI): domain Eukaryota; kingdom Metazoa; phylum Mollusca; class Bivalvia; order Pectinida; family Pectinidae; genus Argopecten; species Argopecten irradians. Next base: position 15,230,264 of record NC_091149.1, on the reverse strand, counting down.
TGCGACAGTTTCCTGTCCTTCTTGACTACGGGAGACTATACCTGACTACGGTAACTATACCAAAGTATGGTTCCCCGGGAATGAGCACGTGACCAAATATATGACGTCATAATGAATGTCATGTGACGTACTAAATCTATTATGGCCCTTTCCCTCGGAAACAGTTCTCCTATAGTGTTGTCTGGCGAGGTATAGTCCCCTCGTCTTCAACTCGGGGACTATATCTCACCAGACAACACTATTGGAGAACAGTTCCCTTTGGATAGGGCCACAATAGAATATTAGTTGGTGTTGGACCAATTTTTGATCAATCAATTATTATTTTTCGAAAGACTTCCCATCAGTAATAATCAATTATTAAATGGGAGATAACTTGTGGTTATTTTATACTGTTCTGAATCTTTATTATGCAATACAATAATGTCTATATCTGCAAAGAACACTTCTTTCAGGGAAATTAACTTCTTCCTGTTAACATGTTAATTTCTTTTTATAGCTATAACCACCGGAAGAAAAACCACCGACCAGCAGCAACTGCCTGCCCCCACATGGCATTTGAACTGGGGACTTAAAGGTGGAGGTCATGTGGTAATATGTTGAGACATCTTAACCACTCGATCAACCACCACTGTCTCTAGACATGATATCTGGAAATCAAGAGGATTCAAAGCACTGCAGACCATACACTTCAGGAAAATACTTTACTATTTCTTAATGACCCTTTCAGTATTGTCAAAAAACTGACAACTGACAATGACCGACTCATGAATTCTTTCAGCCATAGTGATCTCTGATCGCAACTACTGGATGGAATAACAAGACAGACATATAGAGAACATTGTACAACAACACTTGATCCCACCCCCTATATCATGGTGATGCTGGAGGAAAAATAAAATAGTTTTCTATTTTATTCTCAAATATCCAAGTCTAGTTCAACCTCATGGGCACAAGGAAACAGACAATGACAAACAACACAACTAATTCTTAGTAATATCATATGTAACCCTGGTCATGTATCTGTATAAATATTGAATCAATATGGAAGAGGAAAAGTTCTACAAACTCTATACCATCTACTGATATTGTTTAATATTATTTCATCAGTCTCAGATTAAAGTAATAATAATTTTATCAGATGCAAACCAACAAAACCTTTTTTACATATTTTTTGCAAGAACAGCTTTCAACACATGATTTTACAACAAGCAAAACATATCAATTTGCATGTACAAGGAAACAATAAAAATAGAGATTTACAATTAAGTCTACTTCCTGCTTTTAGATGTACATTCCTTCCGAAATTGAAAGAAAGATTTCTACAGGGTTGAAAAAAATTGACCTACCCAGTACCATTATCAATGATGACAGCTGGGGTCCCTGTAGGACTTTTAAAACTTTGGCCAAGCGACATTTTAGCCAAATATAAACGATAGTAGACAACGCCTTATTTCTGCTCGTCGGCCAACAGCCAGATCTTATACACAATAAATGTAAGAGATGTGTAGAGCGAGACGAGTTAAACACGGAAGTGAAATGGGTGGTTTGTCAAGCATTTATTTCCTGTTGTAGACACACTGGAAATCGTATAGGCTGTCTACAATCACGTGATAAAGACAGTTAAAGCAACACAGGGAAGGATTATTCATTACAAGTGACGGGAATTAACGAGCCAGTCGGTGGAACGAATGACATGCATGCAAACTTGTTTATTGGGGACCGAAATTCCACTGTCCCAAATTACAAACACCCGGTCCGCCCACCCAGACAATTTTGGGTTTTGTGATTTGATTTGGTTGGCGACATAAAACATAATATGAATTCATACCCTGTGCCATTATCTATGACAACCGCTGGAAGCCTTCCAGCCATTTTAGGTTTCGAATTAGTCAAAGACTTGAGTCTGCAGCAAACTTTCACCCAGGAAGTGAGTCAACCGGCGACATGAGAGAGGTAACAATATGGCGATGGGAGTGAACTTTACCACATTCGTAAAAGCCACGTGTGAATAAGATGAATTCAACATCTATTCTTAATGGTAAAGAAACAAAAGGACATAAAGATTTTATATCTGTGATATAACTCTTTGGTTCTGGTATGATAAATTTGTGACTAATTGGTAAATACTTAGTCAAATAGTAAGTAATTTAGACAAAATTTCGACAGTACGTGTGTGAATAAGGTAACCGTATTCGGAACATTACACTCGGAATGTTTCGGATGTTATCATACAAGTACAAGTAAGGTGAAAAAAGTACGGGAAATAACGATAAAAAATTAGCTTCATTTTTTTTTGTCATCACAATATTATTTAACACGCAGAACATAGGGTGTGCTCGGTTAAAAATACACATGTAGTCATCTTTTTTTAAAATGGACATTTCTTTATTTTTTATACATTGGATACACAGTTAGATTGTATATATAGGCTAATGTTTAACGTTGTAATGCACACACTACGTATATACTGTATAATGTATGTAGATCTTTAGAAAGATGGGACAGAAACATATATTTACATAGAAATTGGAAACGCCTTCTTTATCTATGTTGACAGACAGAGGGACCTCCAGTTTATATGCATTTTCCCTTGGCTAACTACTTTTAAATGTTTTGTTTTAAACATGATATTTTTGCATCCATACAAAGTTTAAACATTTTATCACGGTTTGATGTGATAAGTTTTACCAATTGATGTTATTTAATATGATTTTTGAAAACATGAAAATAAGCAATTTTACCTGATTTTTCGAAAATTAGTTATTAAAAACCGAAAGTGCATTTTGTTTTATTAAGATATAAGTTAAATATCGTTTTTTTTTCTTTCCAAAATCGTACTCAAACCATCTGAAAATGACTGAACTTTTATAGCCTATCGATCAGAAAGTTATTCTGCTTTATTTATCTATATAAGAGTTAATGTTTATCAAAAGAACCCTAACCACATACAGAGGTACATATGTCGATCGTAAAAATCACGGAGTTGCCAATCTCTTTAATATATATGTTCCTGGATAGGCACAGTATAAGATCTGGATGATTCCAAAACTAGACTATCAATATATACATATATATATAATGGAAAAAGCAATCTGATTAAAATACAGTTCCTTATTATCACGACGTATTGAACGGAGTGGCTATAAGGATCTGTGTTTTAATCAGATTGTGAAAAAAGGGAAATACATTTTTATGTCAATATAATATATTTAAATATATTTGGACAAATATCAATAAATAAACACCAAGAACGTATCTTAACAAAATGAGTGCACGGGTTTATAAAATCATATTTAGGACCAAACTCGACTTGTAACCAAGCTGTAGTGTTATATTGATCAGATAATTAAAGACAAGAGTTCGAATAAAGAAGAAGACACAACACGAATATACCACAGTCTCCCAAAACACGCACCTCGCACAACATATACACGCCGTATACATGGGCGGCCGTCTTTACATGACCCTGGTTGTGTATAGGACGTTAATTATTAAAAAAAAAATCCCACCACATGACTGTTCAAAACTCTAGCAGGTATGTAGCTTCTATACACAATATCGTATGCAGCGTGGGAACAAACTGATTTTCTCCGTGTACTGTTTAGGGGTCATTTCGGGTTTTTTTTTTAATAATAAAAAGTCATTACCGCACTGGCATTGCCAGAACGAACATTCCAGTAATGGCAATGACCACACCGTTATGGAAATGACATTCAATATGAAAATGAATGATTGACCAGTATACAAATTAAAAATAAATCATTAGATGGTAAAATCATCAAATAAAATAAAGAATGATTCATTTATACCACATAACTGAAAAGTAAAACTTCGGTAACGATTATTACAACAGCGTTACGCAAATGACGTTTATTTTGAAAATGATTAATCAGTATACAAATTAAAGATAAATCATTAAAATGAAATGTAACACATGGAAATAAAGAAGATAATCATTTTACTTGACCATAATAATAAATTAGGTAGTACTGATTTATTTATTTATATTTATTGCAGTTTCAAAACCATCGTTAATGAAACGGATAAAGACTTAGCGGCCACAGAAAAAAATTCTTTGAACTTTTATCTGAAACTAGCGAAAAACCACCAAATTTGGTCACAAGTGTTTGTGATTTGTACCATGATATAACCAGCGCTAAAGATAAAACAGAACTTAAAAAAGACAAAGAAACGAATGGTTTTTTTTTCAGGAACAGAAAGAGCTGCGTTGTGGCGGCAAAGAAAATACAAATAAACACGGCGAATATAAAAGGAAAGAAAGAGAAAGATATCAAATGCAAAAGAAAAAGGGTCAAATAAAAATGGTGGAAGATATGTCACATAAGGAAAAAAGAAGCGCTAGAAGAAACTGACGAAAGAAACAAAAGGACCAAGGACAAAATAATTTAAAAGGCCACGAAAGAAACTTTGACGCCCCCGATGTCTCCAGATGATAAGAGAACGGTAGAGCACGTTAGTCGCCAAGACTTAACCATGAAGAAAATTGACCGTAAACGCGTCCGACGTGACAGATCAAAAGCTTATAGAAAGATAGGAAAGTTAGTGGTAGCTCGTTTAAGTAGAAAAGGTTAGTAAAACAGATATAAAGTTAGGTACTTTCGCCTAAACCAAAAGTCAAAAGACACGAGCAGTTTGGAACAGAAGGTAATATTGCTTTCATTAAACAAGAGATCCCAGAGGAATCTTGGCGCCCACCAAAGAATGATCTATGTCTGAGAATGGAAAGAGGGATCTTTTCCCTGCTTTTCAAACTTTTCAAAAATACTACATATAAAATTTGACACAGATCGCTTGAGTACTTTCTGAGAAATAGCGGTAACAAACTTCAACGATGAAATCCGAGATGGGAAGCGGTTGGCCATCTTGTTGACCAATCAGTCCAAAAAGGTACTATGCACAACTAGGGCCCAAGGTTAACCTACATATGGAATTTGAGAGAGATTCCTTCAGTAATTATTGAGAAATAGCGGTAAATATCAAAATCCAAGATGGCGGACGCTCGGCCATCTTGTGGACCGATCGGTCCCAAAATGAAATATGCACAACTTGAATCCAAGGGGACCTACATATGAGATTTGAGAATGATCCCTTCAGTACTTTCTGAAAAATAGCGATAACAAACTTCAATTATCAAAATCCAAGATGGCTGCCTGGTGGCCATCTTGTTGACCGATCAGTCCCAAAATGCAATATGCACAACTAGGACCCAGGGGAACTATTATGAAATTTGAGAACGATTCCTTTGGTACTTTCTGAGAAATAGCGATAAAAAACTTTAACTATCAAAATCCAAGATGACTGCCTGGCGACCATCTTGTTGACCGATCAGTCCCAAAATGCAATATGCACAACTAGGGCCCCAGGGAAACCTATGTATGAAATTTGAGAATGATTCCTTCGGTACTTTCTGAGAAATAGCGATAACAAACTTTAATTATCAAAATCCAAGATGGCTGCCTGGCGGCCATCTTGTGGACAGATCAGTTCCAAAAACACAATATGCACAACTAGGATCCAGAACAACCTACATATGAAATTTGAGAATGATCCCTTTGGTACTTTCTGAGAAATAGCGATAACAAACTTTAACTATCAAAATCCAAGATGGCTGCCTGGCGGCCATCTTGTTGACCGATCAGTCACAAAACACAATATGCACAACTAGGGCCCAGAACAACCTACATATGAAATTTGAGAATGATCCCTTTGGTACTTTCTGAGAAATAGCGATAACAAACTTAACTATCAAAATCCAAGATGGCTGCCTGGCGGCCATCTTGTGGACCGATCAGTCCCAAAATGCAATATGCACAACTAGGGCCCCAGGGGAACCTATGTATGAAATTTGAGAATGATTCCTTCGGTACTTTCTGAGAAATAGCGATAACAAACTTTAATTATCAAAATCCAAGATGGCTGCCTGGCCGGATCTTGTGGACCAACAGTCCCACTGCAATTTCACCCTCGGCAGGGGCGAACACCTTATGAACCATTTGAGCAATGCACTTCAGTATTTCCGAGACATAGCTCACAAGACACTTGTTTAACGGGACCAGGCCACGGGCGAAAAGCGGATTTGTTTTTTATATTTATGAATAGGCCCACCATCTGATGATTGGTGGGCTAAAAACAGGAAAACAAAAAGAAAGCTCTTCTAGTCATCTTCCGGTCATATCATAGGGATCCCCCCCCCGACTCGAGCCCTGAGATGACAACAAAACAAAAGAGTGTAGACGAGAAAACTAAATATATAAAGTTTGACTTGATGCTCAAAGGTTGTTGAAAAGGTAAAAAGGGTTACAGTTATACAAGAGGTTTGCTAGCTTTATTGCGAGCACATAGTATGCCAGGTACGGAATAGGACTGAGTAAAAAAAAATAAAAAAAATAAGGCCGGCCTCATATCGCAAGCAACTAGTACAAGCATTCTTAGAAAGAGCATACCAATTCAAGAGTAAATGTTGGGTAAAAATCCTCAACAATTATCGAGAAACTGGCACTTAAGAAGCAAATCATACTCCTTTGCGACCACTTGAAGACGCTCATTCAAAAGTTTTTAACCGACACCGATTATGGCGATATGAAGGTAACTTACAGCTTATTTTGTTATTTCATAATCCCTTCTACCATACAAAAGCTACCGAAAAAGGACACGAGAGAATGCTCTCTTCCAAACACGAAAATCATGTGCTTCACAATTAACATAAAATGCTTCCAATGATCATAATTCATCAAATCAAATAACATTGACACTTTCTTTGAAAGATGTCACATGCGCCACCGAAAACAAAAGGCTGCATGTATTCGAGATTGCAGTTATTGTAACAGACCGGTGTATCGCATTGGAGTGATGATATAGATTCAGGAAAACAAACATGGTTGCTTTATATGGAAGAACAGGAGTGAGAAAGAAAGAAAAAAAGAATGGACAAGGCAATCACAATGACTCAGCATAACAGTGAAAGGAAAAGAGTATGACTCTAGGCAAATTCTGACGGAAGAAACGAAACAAAGATATTGCAAAAGCTTCCAGTCACGTTTTTTCCATTCGGCATCATAATACAAAACGATTCGGTAAATTTGCCCGGAGGACAGAAATCACGAGGAGATCATAGTGCTTTGTTTGTTTGATTAATTAACGTCCATTACAATCTGGTGTCATGTAATTGACTTTTCCGAAAACTACAACTACAAATATGCTTTCTAATATACAGAGCATGCATTTTCGTTGTTCCAGCGGCAGATTTCTCTTCACACTCGTGATGACTAACATAAGCAACACCGTGCATTCGTTCTGTACATTATCGGATTGTCTCAAATAAGGACCCGTTGCTATTTGGACACACCTACATCTCTATCCTGGAAGGAACTTCGCTAAAAAGACCCAAGCAACAAAAATCCATTCCATAAGTGATGGCCCTACGACTCAATACAGAAATAATCAAAACTTTCTACCTGTTTACCACAAAATGTTTAGGTATGGGCATCACAGTGGGCAACATGGAATCTAACGGAAGCAGGACACGGCACAGGGGCAGCTGATGGCATTTGAGGAGCTATAAAAACAGACCGCCGACAATTACGTCAACAAGGGAGGCGATGTCAAGGACGCATCTGACTTGTGTTTGTTTGTTTGATTAATTAACGTCCTTTTAATCAGCTATGGTCATGTAAGGAATGATTTACTTACTGCAAAATAATGAAGTAAAAACTTTTCGTTTTGTACTTTGAGTCAATAAAGATTTTGTTCTCAAAATCAACCTTAACGTATCATTCAATGCCAACACTTATACACAACTGGAGAAATCCGAGAAAACATCGTCGATTTTCGAAACTAATAGTTATCATGATCCAAAATCTCATTAGCATATTGGGTTGAACGGCCATTTGGTTACAATATGACATGTGGTCGCGGGGGCCATCTCGGCATCATTACTATAATGCGTCGCTAAATTATGGTACATTTAGGTCCGGCGAAGACAAATTTTAATGTTTACTACAGATAAACACAACTGCATACATAGTCCCATAATCATATCATAAAGTTGTGTAGGAGTAGTTATAGCACTGTGAAATATCATTATATTGGCCCCAGTTTATTTGTCCAACCAACGATAAATTGTACACTACGTAGTGTTAAGCCACACAAATTTCCAAGTAACGTTCGATATACATAATAATTTGGATCTCCAGGTGCATATTACTTACGCTTCAATTTCGCTATTTTCATTACAAGACATAAGGACGTATATGAGAAGGATAAGTCACACTGGGTTTTGGGGAAATACAATGCAGGAGCTTTTGTGTTTGGGCACTGACCGTGACGCTGGACGGCGACTGATTTTCCTTTGATATCCGCCGGCGCAGCCTTTGATGTAGCTGACGGATGCGAGGGTCACTGTCTTACTTTCTTAAGCGGGCCGTCATTTCATGAGCTGTCGTATTTTTTAACGCAAATTTAGACATATCCTCTAAATATGCCGTTCTTAAAGCAAGTAATAAACGTTGTGAAATTTAATAAACTTTACATTGGTGGTTCCTTTTACTCGATAAGACAAGTATTTGTTGAGAAAAATGGTTTTTATTCCCATTTCATAGGCGTCTCGCGTGGTGTTTAGTAATGTAAAGAGACAGTCACGAATCCTTCTCACTTATAAATCCTTGCAAGACACGATCTACGTTAGTTATGTCAGAAAAATATCCGTCTATTCTGTGAACTGACAGTACTATCAGAAGCATACAATACAGAGTATATACTTTACATAGATCTGTTGAGATATATATATATTGGTTTTTTTCTTGCATTGTAGTAACTGCCCAGAGCCTACCTCAAAGGCGCGAGACCGAAAGTGAGGTTGTGTCAAGGGGGACATTAGGAAGGATGACGAAGAAGAGAAAAGATAAGATCCTAAATTTAGTCGCCTTTTATGATCATGCAATAGGGTTTGTTTGTTTGTTTGATTAATTAACGTCCTATTAACAGCTATGGTCATGTAAGGACGGCCTCCCATGTATGCGGTGTGTTGCGTGTATGTTGTGCGAGGTGCATGTTTTGGGATACTGCGGTATATTCATGTTGCGTCTTCTTGTATAGTAGAACTGTTGCCCTTTTTATAGTGATATATCACTGAAGCATGCCGCCGAAGACACCAAGCAACACACCCCACCCGGTCACATTATACTGACAACGGGCGAACCAGTCGTCCCACTCCCTGTATGCTGAGCGCTAAGCAGGTGCAGAAACTACCACTTTTATAGACTTTGGTGTGTCTCGACTAGGGGACAGAACCCAGAGCCTTCCTCACAGGGGCGAACGCTCAACTCAAGGCCAAAAGTGAGGCGGTGCCAAGGCAGGCATTAGGAAAGATAAAGTCAGTTAGGAAGAAGAGAAAATATAAGATCCTAAATTTAGTCGCCTTTTACGATCATGCAATAGGGGCAGCAGGTATAATTCTAACGCCCTACCTGCAGGGCGCATGTTGACAGCAGGTGCAATTATAATGCCCTACCTGCAGGGCCATTTTGAAGTCTTATTTCCGAGAAAGTTTCAATATCACTATGGATCATGTCATCTATAATCAAAGTTTTTGTTAAAGATTACGAGAACACAAGTTTTTAAAGTCAGTGGAGAGTTACCGTTTAAATTGTCATGGAATACATTAATTCCAATTCATGATTTTGCCATTATTTGCAAGTTATATCATACTTATCTATATTATTTTTGTTTACATTTTATACTGGACGAAACATGTCTATCCTCATTTCAATCTTTTACCATGTATGTTATGTTTAAGCAGTGTTAGGTCATCGACGATGATGTTCTACTGTTTTAATTGTTAAAAATTACTTCAATATTTTTGTTTCGGAAACGTAGTGAAAGAACAAATTGTACCACATAATTTCTCTAAATGTAAGAGTTGTTCCTCTTTGAGCCACACGCTTTTGTCTATATTGCCACATTAACTACAAAAAGTAAAATTAATTTACAGTGTACATGTACATGTGTAATCTGTAAAATTGATTGAATATATGCTGTTGATGACCACTTAGGGATGACTGGGTCACCTTGACGAAAGCCGTGGTAGCATTTAAAAATATTATTTCCCTATTTTATTTAAGAAGCGACATTTCTGGTTAAAGGATTGATACCAAACCACAATCTTATTAGAATGAAGATTCTTATTTTCACTGCGTTGAATACGAGAATCTGAAAACATCCCATTAGCTGTCATGTCCAGGTGACCTTTTGAAATAGCCAGTCAAATTGCCGCTGCCATAATCATGAATAAGACTTTAAAGGGACGAAATTGTTTGAAAAAGCTGTCGGAATAATTTTTGTGTACTAAGTCATCTCGCCCAAATAGCACAACGATGATTATTGTAAATGTATTCTAGGACGAAATGGCGTGTCAATTGATTTAGCAATGTATAATGTATTGGATTTGAAGTTCACGTGATACAAAGGTCATCCAAACATGACCCCTTGTGGGATGTTGTTAGATATTCTATCGAACGGAGTGGTTAGAAGGAATTATATTTCAATCAGATTGACCAAACCAAAGTACATCAACAGTTTCGTTTTAATTTGTTGTCTAACAATAAAAACAAACATAACGAATATAGTAACTTGTATCCCAACTACTTAATTTGAGACAATGACAACCAAATGACGCGTTTTTTTTTTTAAAACACGATTTAACAATCTCACCAATGTACCTATACATTTTCCGTTTATGATCATTTTGACGTTTCATTTGGTAACCATCATTTAGTTAAAATACAGATTCGTATTTTCGTTACGTAAAAATAAGAGGATCTGACATGAAAACATCCCATAGGGGAGTCACGTTCTGGTGACCTTTGGAAATGGCCGATTAAATTGCTACTGCCAGAATCTTGTCTGGGGACGAAACAGTTACAAAAAGCTGTCAGAATTATTTTCATGTACGTAGTCATCTTATCCAAAAAGCACAACAAAGCTGAATGTATATGCATACTGGGACGAAATGGCGTTATCAATTGACGTTGCAAGGGGTAGAAAATGCATCTGATCTGATATACAAGTGGTATAAAGGTCCTCCGAAACATGACCCCCTATGGGATGTTGTCAGATCCTCTTTTCAATTGAGTGGTTATAAGCATCTGTATTTTAGTCAGATTGAGAGTTAGCACTTGCCATTGTTTTTGGAATTAAGATTGATATGATTTATGATTAGGAAATGTAAACATGCTGGTATTGTCTTTTCAACGCATTTCTAATTATACAGGACTTGAACTTGTACATATTTTGTAAATTTCTATGTGCTGTTTTAGTAATACCTCTCAACTACAGGAGGATTCTGGACAAAATAAATGGCTGATGAGATGTGCCTCACCTAACCTATTACTTTAATCCTCTGCTGTTTTGAGATGTTAATAGCCATTCTTTGTGCAGTCGTCTTTGGAGGAAATAAGAGAATAAAAATAAAACTTTCAAGTACTTCAATTTTATAAGACTAACTTAAGGGAGTGGGTATAAAATAAAAGTACAACTACATCAATTACATACGTGTAACTTGAGGGAATGAGTATAAAATAAAACGTACAATTACTTCAATTATATAAGAGTAGCTTGAGGGAGTGGGTATAATATACAAGAGATCCCAGAGGGATCTTGGCGCCCACCAAAGAATGATCTATATCTGACAAAGGAAAGATGGATCTTTTCTCTACTTTTTAAACTTTTTCAAACATACTACATATAAAATTTGAGACAGATCGCTTCAGCACCTTTTGATAAATAGCGGTAACAAACGTCAACTATCAAAATCCAAGATGACTCCTTGGCGGCCATCTTGTTGATCAATCGGTCCCAAATCACAATGCACAACTAGGGCCCTAGGGGAACCTACATGTGAAATTTGAGAAAGATCCATTCAATACTTTCCGAGAAATAGTGATAACAAACTTTGAATATAAAAATCCAAGATGGCTGCCTGGCAGCAATCTTGATGACCGATCGGACCCAAATCACAATATGCACAACTAGGGCCCTAGGGGAACCTACATATGAATTTTGAGACAGATCCCTTTAGTACTTTCTGAGAAATAGCGATAATAAACTTTGAATAACAAAATCCAAAGATGGCTGCCTGGCGGCCATCTTGTTGACCGATCGGTCCCAAAATGCAATATGCACAACTAGGTACCTAGGGGAACCTACATCTGAAATTTGAGACAGATCCCTTCAGTACTATCTGAGAAATAGCCACAACAAACTTTAACTATCAAAATCCAAGATGGCGGCCTGGCGGCCATCTTGTTCACCGATTGGTCCAAAAATGCAATATGCAAAACAAGGGCCCTAGGGAACCTACATATTAAATTTGAGAAAGATCCCTTTAGCACTTTTTGAGAAATAGGGATATCAAACCTTAACTATCAAAATCCAAGATGGACGCCTGGGGGCCATCTTGTTTTTTCGATCAGCCTCAAAATCTGTATGGCACAAAAAGGGACCAAGGGTAACCTCCATGTGAAGTTTGAACAAAATTCCTTCAGCAGTTCTCAAGAAATATCGATAACAAACTTCAACTGCCAAAATCAAAGATGGCTGCCTGGCGGCCATCTTGTTTTTTCCGATCAGCCTCAAAATCTGTATGGCACAACTAGGGACCAAGGGTACCCTCCATGTGAAGTTTGAACAAAATCCCTTCAGTAGTTCTCAAGAAATATCGATAACAAACTTCAACTGCCAAAATCAAAAATGGCTGCCTGGCGGCAGCCATCTTGTTTTCCGATCAGCCTCAAAATCTGTATGGCACAAATATGGACCAAGGGGACCCTCCATGTGAAGTTTGAACAAAATCCCTGCAGCAGTTTTTAAGAAATAGTGATAACAAGCATTGTTTACGGACGGACGACGGACGGCGGACGACGGACCACGGACGCAGGGCGATTTGAATAGCCCACCATCTGATGATGGTGGGCTAAAAACGTACAATTACTTCAATTATTTAATTGTAATTTGAAGGAGTGAGTATGAAATAAAACGTACAAATACTTCAATTATATAAGAGTAGTTTGAGGGAGTGGGCATAACAAACTTACAACTAATTCAGTTATAAAAAGTAACTTAAGGGAGTGAGTATAAAATAAAACGTACAACTACTTCAATTATATACGTGTAACTTGAGGGAGTGAGTATAAAATAAAACGTACAAATACTTCAATTATATAAGAGTAGCTTGAGGGAGTGGGTATGATATAAAGCGTACAACTTCTTCAATTATATAAGAGTAGCTTGAGGGAGTGGGCATAAAAACTTACAACTACTTCAATTATAAAGAGTAACTTAAAGGAGTAGGTATAAAATAAAACATAGAACTACTTCAGTTATATAAGATTTGATATCATATAATACACACATATTACAGACCATTGGTAGGAACTTTGTACTCGGTCCATGTGGACTATCGTGATTATCACATTCAATAAATTAATTATCAAACGACTCCCGCACATATTACCACATAATCTCATTTATTACCTTATATAAATGCTGCGTCAATATTTATCGGCTAATTAAAGTTGGTGGCGATAATTACTCTATAACTAGTGATGGATAAATCAAGACGTGTTGAGTAGTTTCATAACTCCCACCATTCGTGATTTTAGTTGAACATTTGTTTCATTGTCTTGTACAAGTCTGCATGTCTGCCCTGCTGGTAGAGTGTTAGAATTGTATCAAGTTCCCCTGTTGTATGATCGTAAAAGGCGACTCAATAGGATCTTATCTTTTCTCTTCATCCAAACCAACTTTCTTTTTCCTAACGTGTCCCTTGACATCATCTCACTTTTGGACTTCAGTTTAGCACTCGCCCCTGTGAGGTAGGCTTTGGGTTCTGTCCCCTGGTCGAGATACACCAAAGTCTAGTAAAGTGGTAGTTCTGCTCCTGCGTATCTCTAAATCCGCCGTAGCCTGTCCAAAGCCCGTGTTTAGAAATGAGGAGGGAATAGTTTCGAGTGGAGGTTATAACCTAAATATTGACTATAAACACCCAACAATAAATCAACCTGCTTAACGCTCGGCATTAAGGGACTGGTTCTCCCGTTTTCAGTAAAATATGACCGGGTGGGATGTGTTGCTTGGTGTCTTCGACGACACGATTCAGTGTTATAGCACGATAAAAGGGCAAGAGTTCCACTATACAAGAACACATAATATGGATATACCGCACGCACCATGCGAAGTACCAAAGATGGGCTGGAATGCCGAATATTTGGAGGCTGTATGGAAAGCTTCCAACCAACATGTGGAATTCATGCTGACAAGCCCATTGAAAGATAAAACTAAAATCGAAAAAATGACAGTTACCCCTAATGCGATGTGTTGTATGTTGTTGAATGTATTCGTGTTGTGGCTATTTGTATTAGTGGACGCGATTGCTGTTTGACACGAATGAATCACTGTTTAAGGAAAAGATGTAATTTTTCATTTCGCTCCCTTTCGGCACCCCTTAAACTGTTTCAAATCAAAGATTGCTCATTTAACTTCCTTCTGTCTCTACACTCAAAATCAGAAACTTATAGCCAGGGAAATTTAATTTACGCTTAGCATATAGCTCTAGTGATTATACAGAATCCATTTGTCAAATTGTCTGGTTCAAAATGAAGAAATTTATTATGGGAAAATCTATACGCCGACTAGCAGGATTGGTTGTTTTTCAAATGTCTGTAGATATTTATATGATATTTTAATTACGGCATAAATATCATACTTCGTCATATAGAGACTATGTTTCAGACATTTGATACACCATAAACCTAGTTTCATTATCGCCAGTCGCCGTTTATGAGTGTTGTGGCAAATGAATCCAATCTCCGTGTTTGTGATGATATACTTGATATCGGTTTAATGGAAGTATTATTGCTTATTCTGTAGTCCTTAACTCAGTAGATATTCTTTCGATAGATCCAAGAAGCAATTTTTTTGGTTGCTTGTTCGATTAATTAACTTCCTGATAAAAAGTTTACTATTATCTCTGTCTAAGTTTGTTTTATAAGCATAAAAATAAAAATCATTTAATTAATAGTTTATTACATATAATGCAAGTTATTTTACAATTGTAAAGCTCGTCATTAACGTATTCAACCCAAGAAAAATACACAATATGAATATGTTTCTTCGGTAAGCGAAAATGTAGCACAAATACGCTGAAACGTATTATGATTTGTTATAGTTTCAAAAGACTTTTCCCGAAATCCACACGGATAAATGCTCCTTTGGATAATGGATAATACTCGACAACAGAGACCGACAGTAAAGTCGATTTAAACTAATTTCCATTGTGTCTTAAGCTGTTAAAGTAGTTGTCGCAACTGGTGCAAATAGTGACCTAAATTCACAACAATCTCGTCAAAAATAAATTTATCTGATGTGTGTGAAATGGAATGATGATATCGAGCAATATCTCCCAAGTTGCATTGCAGGCGGTCTCCACGTTTCATTGTGGGGGCCGCAATGAACCATGGGATAGATTGGATATCAGGATGACGTAAGAGATTATTTATTTTGGGTCAATCAAGTTAAAGCGCCATATCGATAATAAGCATGTTCACACAACAATGAACCCGCGTACCGAGCATTGCAGCATACAGAAGATTCACTTTGCTTTATGATAGCTTAGTGTATTATTACAGCCGAGAAAATCGCCAAAATACACTTACCGCTAATGTACACTTACAGCACTTCCTGTGTTAACCACTGTTTTAGCGTGTGATTATACTCGTGATATCCGGACGACAACAAATCACTTTGAAAATGTTTAGACTGCAAATACAATAAAATGTTAAAATGATATATTCTGTAATTTTCATACTCACGAATCTAAAAGAGCTTTGATTCTTCTGAGTGAAATAGTCATAATCAGACGTAAGTTAGTCACCGCGACAAACAGTTAATTTACAAAACTGTACAGTGGTTTTAATTCGCCGGGGATTGAATTTCAGTAAATTCAAGGTCAAGTACATTTCTGCGAACTTACATACTCACGAATAAAAAGAGAAAGAATGATAAAATGATATAGTATGTATAGCTTACATTTATCCTAGCGAACTAGCATGAGAGAGGAAATTAAGAAAATGTTTCCTTGCCATATTATATAACTATTGTGATTTTACAGTACAGTTTGACCTATTATAGCTATCATATTCGAATAACACGCACAATCGATTTTGATCCATTCAATTATAAGGACAACAAACCCAGTGATAGAAATTGACCTATATATACTGCATGAGTCAGCGGGTCATTTAAAGATCTGGTATTCAACTAATTTTTATTCCATTATCGTGATGTAAGGACAGAATCGATAGCTTGGAAGTGGTTGTTCTGACGAATAGCTGCTTATTTAGATGCTGTTCAGCTCAATGGCTTCGATCATTACTGCCCTGTTTATACACCAGGCAAGCAAGTGGATTATACCACAATATCGATACAATATTAAAATAAATCACACAGACACGGGGAATTAGTTATATCTGCAACATGTTGACATAACCAATTTTGTGTCGCTTGATGAATACAACGCACTGTGTTAATGCGCATACAAGTGGCACACGAGCTTGGAGACGTAACCATGGCAACGATCAAACGTTGTTGACAGCTCGCGCTTTAGCTCGGCAAGAATATGTCACCGAAGTGCTTACTCTAAAACTATACAGTGTGTTATCGCTGAAACCAGTACTGACTGGGATCTGTACCCAAGAGTATCGCTTCACACGTTCGTCAATAATTCCTCTTGATTGGACAAATCAACATGGTACACGTTTGGACTAGATAAATGTATTTGTATGCAATGGGATGGAGATATATAGTACATTGAACTCACCTTGACGGTTGATGCTTATGTGTGATTCAACAAAACGCGTTACCTAATGTGTTTGCTTACGTTGTAATTCTGTATTTCACGAGAAAGTTGTTTGTCAAGCGTCGCTCTGAACCCGAGTGTCATGTGAAGCGATTCCATTTATATCGCCTTCTAGCTACAGACGTTGGGTTCGTGACAACCTCGTGTACAACAATCGCACGTGGAATGAGTTATTACTTGCCAGTTACAGTCGATTGTAACAAACATAAGGAAGCAGCAGTTCAAGTCTCCAACCAGCTGGAAAGACGCGACCAGCTTTAAGGCTCATCTGGCGTTTTCTACCAACGGTGCTCATTGCAGGACAAACAAATAGTGAAAACACACTAATGTGACGTTCTTTAGACAATTTCAAAGGGTTTCATGTTCAGTCTTACGCAAGATACATGTATTCACCTGTAGTTACCACATCAACCTGTAAGTGAAACTGATTGGTATCACAATTAGTGTTGTAAATTAAGCAGAGGTTGTGTTACAACGCACTTTCGGATTGAGATGTGACTTTCAAAGTCGATTTAGTTACTATAAAGACAATATATCTTATTGACAAGCAAGGATAGATGGAGATTTTCTTTGGAATCGTGCAATAAATGAGGTACGTATTAAATGGGCCAATGTTCCGTTTATCGATAAAGATTTTTATTCAGAAATGTACATTGTCTGAAAATATATACAGATAATGATTGAATTTAAATACAGTCAAACTTGTTTATCAAGACCACCCAAGTGTCAGAGGAAAATTATAGCCAGGTGGCGTTTATACACCGGTTGAATCAAGGAAGTGGACTTTAGAGAGATGGTCGCTAAGTCTGGTTTCACAATATATGTTATTAGTGAACATGAATCTAATAATACATTGTAACATGCAACCCTCCCCGTATGTCTTCTGTCCATATAATAATATTTTAGTTCGTTTATTCATAACACTAATAACATCTTTGAATAAGGGTGGATATAGTTTATTTACTATTTGTGTATTTGTGCTTTTAAATGAAGAAAGTCGTCGGCATGGGTTCAGTTTTCTGGCAACTGATGCATTTAGGTTTTAAACTCGTAGCCAAAAGATGTATAACTAGTATTACATATTATGTCATGTAGCATCTAACCACTCCGCCACCACGAACTTTTTTGCAACTGAGGAGGTGTGATATCAAACGGGTAATTAAAATTACTTCGAAATCAATATAACATTATATTCAAGCTTTACAGAAAATGTTAATTTAAAAAGTTTATTCATGATACTGTTTTTGCACACATGTCTAGGTTATTAGATTCAATTGGTATTGAACAGTGCGGTACTGCGAACCACTCTATATACCGCAGTCTGCCAAAACGCTGTCATACACGCTACACAACGCTAAAATAGGAGGCCGTCCTTACATGACCCTGTTAATAAGACTTTAATATTAATTAAACAAACAAACAAAGAACTGCTACCCCTTTGGGTCGTTTTACGGCCACTCAGTGATAAGCAAATCAGAATATGCGATTTTTTCTGGGCTCGTGGTAATTTCAGGGGTCAAAAGTTAAATGGTGAAAATTGACATTTCCTTGTTTAAGTCCTGATTAATGAAATATTAGAATAGAGAAAATATTTTTAAAGCTTTTTCATGTAAATCTTGGTTTTTGAAATTCATTTCAGAAAAGTAATGATAAATCATAGAAGTACATTGTGCATATGTAGGTCACAGTCACCTAGTTAAGCATTTGCTCCATTTTAGCGTTAGAAACTTTAATATTTTTGCTGATTTGATAGCTTGAGATTAATGTTTAGAACTGCATGTGCATATTGACATTACCTGCTTAAGATGATTACATCCTATTGTCACATTGGCTTGGTCTCGTGCATAAATAAGGTCATATTCAATTAATGGTATCATCTGTCCATCCCGTTTTTTTTTCAATGTTTAAAGGGACAATTCAGTCAATTCAATGTACATTAAAGATGCTCCACCGCCGACAGACCCTAAATGATACTCATCATTTGAATAACAATTGGTGTTTAATCGTGTATACATATGTCTAATTAACACAAAAAATATATAAAATAATTTATTTTGCTTTTGGTGCATGCGCAGTCAGAACTTCTCTGTATAGAACATAGTGCCACGGAATGTTTTCGGGATGCAATTAATTATTTCTAATATTTTTATCTTGAAGTAAAATTAGAAGCTCAAACTTTTCAATAGTGGTAATGGTGTAAAGTAAGTAACTTTTGTAACTGAAGAAAAATACCAAATCGGCTGATCCTGTTTTTGATAGTGAAAAAATACCATTCGTCAGCGGTAGAGCATCTTTAAAATTTGTACATATATCCGAAAAAAAATCAGTTCTAATGGAAATTAGATAAGTCGGTTTTACTGTGATGTGCCTGAAAATCCCATGGTGGTGGCTTGTGTGTGAAATGTTCAAACACGCTCGCTGTCCGCCATTACACACTGTGGTCGAACTTCTTGAATGCAGAACCCTGTCCCTCGCTCGTCGAGTAATGCAACTTTTGTCTAGAACTGCTCAAATTGCTCTGACAGTAGTGTGTTTACCTTACTAGGTGAAATATCTTGCCCACAAATCATTTTATCACCTTCTCAGTGGTTATGTAGCTCATTTGTTTAACGTGCGTGACTTTGGCTCGGGTATGGGTACCGCGTCCCATATTGAACCTGCTTAATCGTATTGATCAACGATTTGATATTTCAATGATAATAATTAAAATACTTAACAATGTCGTGGAACTTGTCAATGTTTTACGTTATATGTTTCATAAGAAATGTAGGACAATACATTTTGTAAAATAATTAGCCTGAGTGTATTGTCCCTTTAAAGCAGCTTTTTTAATTATGTAGGAAACCTTTGCTTTTATATCATTGTAAACGTGTTTTTGTCCTCGGACTAATCATCGAAATAATCTTTTTACATGAAACATTAACTTGAACCATCTGATTAAAATACAGATCCTTATTATCACTACGTTGGATAAGAGGATCTGAGAACATCCCATTAGAGGTCACGTCAAGATGACCTTTTGAAATGGCCAATCAAATTGGCACTGCCAGAATCTTGACCGAGGACGAAATAGTTTGAAAAAGCTGTCCAAATCATGTTCGTGTACGTAATCATCTCGCCCGAAGAGCACAACAAAGCTAATTGTATATGTATACTGGGGCGAAAAGACATTTTCAATTGATGTTGTAAGGTGTAGAAACTGTATTTGCTCTGAAGTACACGTGGTATAAATGTCTGGACGTGACCCCTTATGGAATATTGTCAGATCCTCTATTGAACGGAGTGGTTATAAGGATCTGTGTTTTAATAGGATTGTAATTTGAATAGATTAATCAGTTAATTAAACAAACAAGTTTGACATGCTATAATAGATTCATCTCCGTGTCACACAAAGAAAATCTAATATAATGCCTGATAATTGACAAATCATCGAATTAAAAAGAAACAGTGCAATGAACGAGAGCCATGTACATGCTCAGTTGGCAGTCGGAGATTTTCTTATACAATTTTCTGGAAATTATTTGTAAACTAAATGCCTACAAATACCTATATGGTTTTACGCCATAAATACCTCATATCAAACGTAGTGATAAACAAGGATCTGTATTTTAATCAGATTGCATAATACCCAGCCCAGTTTAACAGTTTAACGAATACATTGTATTCCTCAATTCATAGTATACAATGACAGACAAGATTATTTTCCTTATGTTTATAGCGCATTCCTATGAAATAGTTTAATTATTTCGCTCAGTTGGTGACACTGCGCCAAGCCCTACTAATCACGTGATTCCATGCTCCCAAAAGAAACTCGTAGCAAAACGTGTTCGTCTGGTGGTAGAAAATTGTATAAAATGAAATATAGTTTTATATATTTTATATTTTCGTATAATTTATAATATATCATAAGGTATTCATAATCTTAAGCGTGTCTGTTCCAAATTTTCGGATGCTGAGCCTTCGTCTGTGAAATGAACCGCAGTCTACTGCCATCTTGCAGCCATCTTGTTTTTTTTAAAATCATATGATACTTTGCTATTTCCGTGTATTTTCTAAAGTATGTGGCATTTTTTTATATTTCAATAACGGTCGGTATTCCTCATAATCATAAAGCTATGACCAATTAACAAATCATATATTGCGCGTATGCATGCAATAATATATCTCCCCGAAGCATACTTTTACGGATACCAATCAACGCAAGCCACACGCTCACATGTTACTGCTAACAGTTCAACTGATAAAAGATTATTTTTTCATAGAATAAATAAGCGTTTTTGCCTAAATTATGTGCCGAGATGGATCCCCCTTATTGATAGTAATGAACACACATAGGCTAGCGACACATAATTATATTTCCGTTCGGAGACGTTCATAATTCCCAGTGATTGTTTCACAATGGATAGGAATCACACTAGGATGTCCGCCATTTGTCTCAAAACTAATAATGATTCATAGTTGCCATGGTTACAATATATTCTATTAGCGATGAAGCTGATAACTGCTCGAAATGTCATGGTTACAAAATATTCCTTTTTGAAAAAGCTATTTTTTTATTAATATGGCGTTGTTAGACGTTGACTTCTTTGAGATTAATATGTCGGCACAACTGCTGAAAATGTCATGGTTACTATATATTCCCTTTTTAAAAGAAGCTCATTTCTTTGGGATTAGTATGTCGGCACAACTGCTCAAAACGTCAAAAATAGTCGAAACTGATTCCTGAAATAGCATGCATGTGTATGTTAGTGAACCGATGATGGCTCTCTTTTCGATAAGGTTGTAATTCAGGGAGACTCTCCGTATTTTGTAAGACTCGGAGTTTGACAAAAGATTGCAAAATATATGTCACGTTAGACAGAATTTCGTTCATCCTTTAGCTCTGCCATTATGGATATACTACTGTCAATAGCAGTCACAATATCTCATTATTTTTGTGATCGGGATCTAAATTGCTTATCAATTATCGACTTTGATTCGGTTCATATGGTGAAATATGTATTATCCTCGTAGAATCTAAAATAATCTCCGCGGATGTAAACAAATGTCGAAAATATTATCTGATGTGCATGATAAACTGTGTGTCAGCATTTTCGCGGAGTATCGCAGTTTCGCGAAATTTCATCGTACGCTAAAATAAGTAGACCACTGAAAACGAAACCAAAGGAATACAAAATATTTTGTTTGTTTGTCTGATTAATTAACGTCCTACTAACAGCTATGGTCATGTAAGGACGGCCTCTCATGTATGCGGTGTGTTGCGTGTATGTGTACGAGGTGCGTGTTTTTGGAAACTGGTATATTCGTGTTGTGTCTTCTTGTATAGTGAAACTGTTGCCCTTTTTATAGTGCTAGATCACTGATGCATGCCGCCGAAGACACCAAGCAACACACCTCATCCGGTCACATTATACTAACAACGGGCGAACCAGTCGTCCCACTCCCGTTATGCTGAGCGCCAAACAGGAGGAAAAACTACCACTTTTATAGACTTAAGTGTGTCTCGGCCAGGGGACAGAACCCAGAGCCTTCCTCACAAGAAAGGTGAGTGGAGACTGCGGGTTGATCAGGAACTTTGTGCACACTGACGAAAAACACGTGTCGGTATTGCTACATGCCTCCTTCTGTACTATTAGGACGTGTGAGAGTATTCACGGATTCCCCACCGACTCGTTAACATAATTGTGATAAATATATTGAGAAAAATGGAAGATCGACCTGAAGCACCCAATTAACAGTTCTTAAGCAAATAAGATAACCTTTCTTTCATGAGAATAAGAAATGAGGTTATCATATTTATCACATGTATATTTTAGCTAATCGTTTTGACCATTCAGTTCGAGGCATGACGAGTGCTGACAAGTCAAACTATTTCTTCTATGACTTGACTAAAATTATATGTTAGTTTTGTAGAAGCAATTCTACCAGCCATCATCACAGAATAGTGGGTGTAAAAGTAATGACGTCAGTGACAATTCACACCATACGTTTACTGTCCTATTAATTAACAGCAGAGGTCATTTTGAAGACGGCCTCTCCTGCATTTCAATTTCCTAACATTATCCACAGACGACCACTGTTATGTTTGAAATAGTTGAGGATGTTCCGGATGTATAACACTTTGAATCTGCTATAAACTAGAGTCTGCCCCACTATGCTGATAGGATCATTGACAAAGAGAAACGAAATTTACACTTGATTTTTCTTTGTCAACGATTTTGTTTATGCGGTGTGCAGCGTGTATGTAGTGTGCGATGCGTTCTTTTGGAGACTGTGGTGTAAACGTGTTTTGTTTTGTATATTGTCAACTACGCAGTAACAATTTTCTTTTCATGAGAATATCGATTGTCTTAACCTTTTCATGAACTTACGTAATGTCCTGTTATTAGTCTCAGTATGTATTAAATCATTTTCTCTAATCTTTACCATACTCAAAGTGATTTGATTGTTAGCTATGTTTACCTTACGGAGTTGTTATGTGTCGCAGTTTTTAATATCTATTACTTTAACGCGTTAGAGTTTATATCATAACAGTACCTCTTTGATATAAATGTTTGCTTGTGTATTGGATGCTATGATCAAGCACTTCACACGGTATTTTAGAATTCCTCGTCAAAGCATATTCATATGTCCTGTTCAGTAACGCTTTTTAAGCATATATATCAGCTTTATCTTTTTATTGTTGTTTCGTATAATTGTTGATACATATATGCATCCCTTTAAAGTTTATACTTTGATGATAAAAGCCTCGATAAAAAGGACTATCGACCAGGTGTTAGTTTCAAATAAACGATACGGCCGACCGGGAAAACGACAATGCAATACACTTTCCTGTCAATAAAGGTCGATTTCATCTTTCTAAGATCAAAAAGGCTTAATTCACACATGTTTTGATGAACTACCATTCAAAGACGCCGGTCTCTAACACGAGTCCGTGTAAGTATTTGTTTCCGTATCCATACAGAGAACAATAGGGAAATGATTTTTTTCTGTGTACTTTCTCTATGTTTATTTTTTTCCTGTTCGGTATCGTTTCAGCATTCATCTCCAAATCCGAACCCGCAACAAATTGCTTCTTTGAAGAACAGATTATGGTCTTTTATTTATACACAAGAGAACACCCCCATTTATAGTATCTTGTTTTTAATAACATTATTGGAAAACAAGTTTGAATTTGTTTTTATTGATACGGTTGTTTTCGTATGAAAACAGAAACGGATTTTCATACATACAGACATCCACACACTGCAACGTATTGCACTTATAGGAGGCGGTCCTTCAAAAATCCATGTTTTAACAGAGCGTAAAACCTAATAAATCAAACCAAATTATGTTACTTCAACAACGATTCCACAATACCGATTCATCTGAAAAAAGGGTTAGTAACATTTAAAGCTGAATCAATCATTGGTTAGTTTGGTTTAGTTAGTTTAGTTGAACCTCCTATTAAAAGCCAGGTTCATTTAAGGACGTGTCAGGAATACCGATAAAAGCACTTAAGTGGTCAGTGCATGGTAACCCCTTTTACGGGGTTTCGAACTCGCGACCCAAAAGTGGAGGCCTTATGATAATACGTTGAGCCATCTTAACCACTCTTAATCACCAAACATTGAAGTGTAACTTGTTACAAGCGTAGAGGCAAAAACTTTACCGGCGAAAGCGGCCAAGAGCTAGGCCGGATCACCGAATATTGACTTTTGTTATGAAATTAATGTTTTCAGAAATGGCGTTAATGTTCACAAAAAAGTCCCCAGTCAATTAAAGATCGGCAGGAATGGTTATCAAACTTCCTTCATGTCGTTATTTGGATACATCTTTTATAGAAAATCCATATCAAATTGAAACAGGTTGCAGTCATTGCACAAAAGTAAATAGAGCGTTTTCAAAAAATGGATAAACAAACCTTAATAAATATTTACCATAACATAGATGATTACTATTGGCACGAGTGAAGAATATGCGCTTGCTACACTTTTCTACATTTATTAACACCCCGTTGTTCCTGCTGTTGCTCAAAGATCTTTTAATATACTAAGATATAGGGGGTATTAAATTGGGTGGTTTTAGACCCTGTTTAAACAAGTGATATTGTGGATGCCTAAAGTGATATCTAGGCATACGAAATATTACTATTTTAAACAAGGTATAAAACCTTAAAACATCTACTCTGCACTTCATTGAAACGCCTATGATAATCGAACTGGATGTTCTGGGCTTTGCATTCTTCGTCAGACTTCCTGTGGGGGGAATAACCTTTGTAGCATGGCGTGGTTGATTGGAGGTCGTTAAATCTGTAAAAAATCTTTAAAATCTTGTGAGTTATGTCGTGTTGCTGGTAATAAAAGAGAACGTTTAAATTTCAGATAAAACCAGGAAATATGATTGTTTTCACACTTTCATTTTAATTAATTTTTCACACCCCGATTTTAATTATTCCTCAGGTGCCATGTTAAAGCTTAGCTGATGGAAATCTAGAAAAAAATCTCTTCCCTGTGCACAGACCGACGTTAGCGACTGTATCAGTTAGAAAATGTCATAGCGCCACTATTTGTGTTTAGAAAATCGTTATTTTTAGTAAAACTAATTAAGAACTTGAAGGACAAAAATTATTAATTGGCCTATATAACTAACGTCAGCCATTTAGCTGTATCAGTAAAAACTGATATTTCAGATGTTCAATTTGATTTCATTAATTGACAAGGCAATTCATTAACGAGGGAATTATTGCTCGTGTACGCTCTTCGTTTATCTTTAAACTCTAATTGGAATGATTGTAATGTAGATTTGATACTTAACAACACATTGATATGTTTTATGGTGCAATGACTATAAAGAGCGGATCATGTATTTACAAATGAACATATACTTTAGTCTATAAATATCACCGTAGTTAATGGTATAGCAGCAAACAAAATTGGGCACTCACTTCTTTTGATGCGGTCCTGCCATAACAAGGTGTCAGAGAAAAGAATTTTGAAATGTTACTTCAATACATGGTTTTGACGTCATGTTAATCAACGAAAAAAACGTACTGTGTGTTCAGCGGATTATCACGAAAGTTAACAATAGTGACATAAATCATTGTAATTCATTTTTCAGAATTCTTAATAAAAAAACCCGTTTACATGTTCTTACTTATTTTTCGCATCCATTGAATTTTCATGGGATTATTTTTTTCTTCAAATCAATACGCAACGTCAATGTCGCCTTTTCGCGCAATTATTGTCTTTTTTTTCCATTGATGTCTGAAAATTGCAAAGTCAAATTTAGTACGAAATAAAAGAAAAAATTACAAAACAAGGGTAGTTATCATTATGATATTACAGACCAGAACTGTGACTGGGGTCATTAACATATGTGTCGTGATATGTACCTAACCAAAATATTGCTATTTTTTATGAAGGGACCTTAATTTGAAGTAAAAGAAAAGTTGCTGAACCTTAATTTGTAGGAAGGTAGGAGTATATTGAAGTTGTATGGTCTTTAACTTTTTCTCATTTTGTCAAAGAAAAAGTATCAAAGTGTTCTACATATATTTCTTCGCCTCGCGAAGTTTTAAACTATTTGCCGAGTTTTGTAAAATTCGTATTCGTAAAGTTATCAAATAATTAAACATTGACTTTTCATGTGTACACGTTTAAAATAACTCGGAAATCTGCAAACTGTTCCGATCTATTCTATCTATACGGGTATTGCCGATGTTTGTCACGTGATATGACTCGGGAGGTTCCAATATATACGGGTATTGTCGATGTAGGCCACGTGATGCATCTCGATTTTCCTAAATTATCCGCAAGTTTGAAACATGACGTTGAATGTGGCGATTTTCTCAAAACGTGTGATACACACTGTATTTCATGCGACATTTACCACTATAACAATAGTACATTGATGCTGTTATGGATCTAAACCATCATATATAAGCATCCATATTCACACATTGTATGTTTTATGACAGATTGTGATGATGAAAGTTACAAGTAATAAGAAATACAATTTTAAACAATTATCTTTTCTTACAAAATATTGCATATTGTAAACTACTTTGTTTTCGTGTGTACAATATTTCGTATCTTTGTTATATTCAGCCTATTGGCGGGTATATAGAATTAAGGGGACCTAATAACGATCTCTCATTCATATACTGTATACTCTTATACTGTAACTTCAATTAACCATCATCTAACAGATTTTGAAAATTTGATACGAGTCTTGTCTTCTAATGATCTAAAACTTCTACAGGATTTAGGCCTCTTTCTTAAAAAGTCATTTGAACTGTAGAAATCTACAATGGCTTTAAAAATGTTTAAGTTGTTGTTTTAATCTACTGTTTGTTATGTATGTTTTGCTATCGATCATTTTTGTATGAATGTAAGAAAGCAATAAAGTTGAATTGAATTAATTATCATGCAGTTTTTAGAATTATTCCCATAATATTTGAATTTGAGTTTGCGCTCTCGCGAAATTAGGCAAAAAAATGAATCTTGAGAAAAAGTGGTTTTATGGTAAACTTTGTAGTTGATACTTGACACCTGAAGTTCGTTAAACTCGATAAACCTCATCATACAAGAAACATGGAGGTAAAAATGGTAATTACATCCTAGATCGAATGTTGGATTATGATTTACCTGATTATTATTTTTTTGATAACAAAATACGATAAAATGTTGATATATAATCACTGACTGTGTATCGAAGATCACGCGAAAACGTAAATCATTCACAGAAACACATGTATTTATTAGTCAGGAGCCTGAACTGAAATAAAGCATTTCCTTTCTGTACAAAAATCGATATATCGCAGAAATAATGTTGAAATGTGATTCGGAAACCCCGTGATTTTTTGTAAGTTTAACCCAGTCATAAACGGGACATAAAATTGGTCTGTTTCCGCCACCATTAGTGGGCTAGGAAACACGTGCTTTACAAGTCGAGGCACTCAAAGGCAAATCATTGCCTGTGTCCCTCCGCTAGAACCAATCGATTTTCTGCAGATCGACGAAGTCAATAATGGCCGTATTTTTATGATATCTGTTGCTCAAGGCCTGGATCTGTAGGCCCTATGATGTATGTTTACCGTACGTATTTCGAGTTGTGTATTATTACTGGGTAGGTGTCACTGCTATGGAGATGTAAGATTGATAGAGAGATATAAAATATATTGATAGAACACAGTGTAAAGTGATTTAGTCAATATAATTAGTGTTGATCCAATCACATATACCTTATTTTTCTTCTGAAAGCGTCTTGTTAACGGTTATTCCGTCTTTTCATATTACAGATTTGCCTCCCTTGCGGGTAGTTATCCATTGTAACGTCATAGAGATTTAACAGTGTTTTGATTGCGTTAAAGGTGGTATGAACGCAATGGGATACAGACATATTCAATGTAGCGCGTTAGCGCTACATGTAAAATATGTCTGTATCCCATTGCGTTCATACCACCTTTAACGCAATCAAAACACTGTTCAATCTATATATTTACATTAATAAATCTACCTTTACGTACAATTTAAAACGGTGATGGTTGCTAAGTTGGGTAACTACGGTAGTCAGGATGACCGAAGATATAGTTCCGATTGTTTAATGTTATAGCTGCAGTTTGGTTTGAAATACAACAATGACACTTTTCAATTATTTTCAACATATATTTTTTTCCCAATTTGATAATACAAATTAATAATGTCCATTTGTAATAAAAATTGAGATAACAAAGGCGGAACGACTACCGGTATGTATCGTTGTCAGGGTAGTGATGCGGTCCAAAGTGAAGCGAGCCGCCATATTTGATTTTCAACCGAGGAAAGTGACTGTGATAAAACCTATTTATGGTATGACCGTTGAGCTGCCGAATGTTTGTCATGTATGTATCGGTCTAAGAACGCGATATACACTAAATTCTTCGCAGTCATGATTTTTATTTTATTGTACGGAGGATAGACAAGTGTTTGCGTGTGTGTAGGCCTATTTTGAATGCAAAGACGGGGCCATTTAAGCTGATGATACTGTTTCGGATAGGCTACCTGTAATGTTTTTTTTCTGGAAACCTGTATATGATCTGTTAACTTATTGTTCGCTTAGACGCTCCCAGAATTATTCACCGACAATCAGATGTTCTGTAAATTTAGGTGAGATGAGTGACCACATGTACATCTGACGTAACTATGGGATTCCCCGAACATTCCTGAGGAAAGCCCCCCCCCCCCCCCCCCCCCCCCGGTTGTAGCCCCGACCAGCGATTCATTTTGTAGTTTATTACCGTTACAATGCTTGAACACATGTTTTGTTTTGATGTCAAATACATATTTAATTGAATCTAATAAAAACTCTTTATTGTTATTTTAAAATCCGTCAACTTATGACGCAAAATCTTATCGAAGCGTGAAATAGAAGTAGTCCGAACCTGCACTGCGTTTGTATTCATACGTCATTGCGTTTACGCTAATTTGAACGCAACTCCCCTCCCGTTGACTATATAGGGGCATATGTAAATATATTATTTTGAAAACGAAATTCACGTCGATTTCTCTAAAAGGTATGACGTTACGCTCGCAAACACATGACGTCACAATAATTACCTTTCCGCAATTGCAGATAACTCTGTATTATGCTTATACAGAATTGGTGATTATGTACAGTTATATTCAAAAGCCTTGCAAGTTGGTCGGCTAACAGTTTTGGCCGATGTTAAGCCTAGCTATATTTTGCATGCCAGTGAGTCATTTTTCTGGTACAGTTGAATTGACCTAACTTGATAAAAAGTTAGTATTTATCATAGCTATCAAAATACATAACTGTTGACACGTCATTTGTTGTGTAGCTAGTACATTTTGAAACAAAAAAATCCTGATATCAATGCCTGCCTTGTAGTTTGACCCTAAATGACCTTAGTTGTCGATGGGTCGTACAAACAAAAAGCATTGTTTACTTTGACAAGTACCACTAGAAATTGTATGGGCGTACTTAGAATGGATGAAAACTTACAACAAATACTTTAGAAGGCAATATTGTATTTATTTCTTTGCTGTATAATTTAAAACATCTATTTTCATGTCAATCGTATGGTTCGGGGAGATAGCGCTATGACAATGAGACACAACATACCAGTCTCCTAATGCACATGCACATACGTAACCACATAAATTTGATATGTTGTTGGCTAATATCAAACCAAATCAGGCTTACTTATAAGACAATTCAATAGCACCTCTTTCTATTAAGTCTGAAGGATATGTATTGATCGCGGATGTTTCGTATGAATTGTTGATACTCTATACGATTCCCATGATACATATGTAGGGAATTACGCCGAGGTGACTGTTAAACCAATTTTTAACTGCTCGCTGCTGGGAAATCTAATGTGGTCATAGTTTCAGTAACCCCAGGAAACATTCATTACATGTTTCACTGGGTGTGTGAATGTATTCCTGCGATCTGATTGGTGAATAATGTGTCAGCTCAAATTTCCCTGACATAATTGCTATGACGTCAATAATGACAATATTCTAGCACACAATATCCCAATTTATTTACAGCAACATATAACACCGCCGTTTATGTCTAATTTATGTTAAAAGTTTTTTTTGCTGTAGTGATAGAACTAAATGGGACAGTGAGGAAAATAAACTAGTATACTTGCATCTTTGTCTTCTCCGCCTTTGTAAAGTCCGATTGCTTATACATCAGTGTATTCCAAAACGGGGATGTAAATATAGGGGTTGATCGTCATTTCGACTACGCATACGCTAGTATGAACTCAGTTGGGGACAAACATATTCATTAACGCACTCTATAGAATGTGTTTGTTTCCAACTGCGTTCATATTGCCTTAAACGCGACCTACGTTCTTGTTCTACTGTTGGTCTATCTGTGATGTAACTGAAGAAGGTCACTGGTTCGAGTCCCAGCATGGAACCTTGAAAAAATCCTTCCACACACGCACACAGACTTACTACACGTGAGACCGAATAACACAAGACGATCCTTATTGAATTATACAGCAAGATGTCACGGAAGATTTAAATATAAACTGAAAATCTTCACAGGCAATCCAGTTGACTAATCTGTAAATTAAAATGTCAACGTTCGATTAATCCAAATATATGGTACAAGTCGGCTATAAGGGTTGGAGGATAATGAATTATTTCTAATATAATTGATAATGGAACTTTTGTTGAGGTCACTATGACGTTATACCGCCGTGGTAGAATTGAATATATATTTTATAATTCTACTACGGCACTAATACATGTACATATTGACTGTATCAATGACACTTATATTTTTTAAGAAGTTTAAACACCAATGTTAATATCGTCATTTGATATGCATCTAATTACAAGAACAACTGCCTAAAAACACCACCCTGGAGAAGTCAATATGTATGAGTATAAACAAGCGCAGTATCAACCCGGTTTGATTTTAAACATATTTTTATTGTCGTAAATTATTGACAACAGGGATTGGCCACAAGTTTTGCCAACTTAGTAACATCCTCTCCCGAATACACAATATGAATATATACATAATGGATAGCAATGAAGACAATACATATATATAACATGAATCAAAATTTTCTATTTTAAGAATGAAGGAGAAAAGGGAAAGATAGAGGAGTATAGGAGAGGAGAATAGTTATTTATTAAGTTATAATTATTTTTAAAAGTGATAATTGTATACATAGTTATCTGACTGATTGGGAAACACCGATCGGTTACTTCCTTAAAACGTTGTCCAATATACATATTCCATACAAAACATTGCACTGAAGATCCACTCGAAGCCATTCCTTTCCTTGAAAATCTTTCAACTACACCAGCCAGCAGATACAACTAATTTATACTGTTGACATATGTATAACATGTAATCTATTAATCAACTAAGATACGGGATAGATATAGGAAATGGGGTAGGATGCTCATAATGTCAAAACCTGCCAGTACTATCAATATAAATTTGGACTGCCTTTGCAATATTAAGGTTAGCATCATTTTCTAAAGCTGCATCTCCTCTTAGTAATGTATCTAATGTGATGTCACCGGGGTACCAATGAAGATCGTTTAAGAATGTCTGTCGTATAATGTGATATTTTAGGCATGAAAGGAAAAAGTGATAAGAGTCTTCGCACGTGAATCCACACTCACATCGTGCTGAAGGCAAAAGATTGGATCTGAAAAGATCGTAATTTAAAGTAATTAATCAACCCGGTGTGCATTAACATAAAGTCAATTATCTGCTGATGTGACGTTCATAGTCACAAAACTTAATCGTAATAATGAAATGCGCTTAGCAAAGGAATGTTTTCAACGCAAGGTTTGTTGTGCTAATATAACAGCCCTAAAATAAAATTACTCGTGAACTACCAACATTACCAGTATTCATGTAATTTATCCAATCTTTAGCCATTTTTTCAACTAGTTATCCTTACATTTCAATTTTCAAACGATAACTAACATTTTTATTGTATTCATTTTGAAATATGGAACATAAACTGGTTTTGCTTATTTTTTAATTTTGAAAATGTTTACTAACGGTTAGAATTTTTGAATTTCAGAAAATGGAACTACAGGAAAGAGAAAGTGATTTACTGACGCTAAACGAACAGCACGACACATCATCAAGACTTTCGAACGCCTCAAAGATCGACTGCGGACCGGAAGACGCCATGATGCAGCCTCTGGCGTCATCAACTAATCATAATTCCCAAAATAACGACAAACCACACGTTTGTCACATGCCAAACTCTAACAACACTAGGGCAAACGATAAAGTATTTACGTCACGACCGCCAAACTTCCTTGCTCTGGCTTTAATAGTGTCCGTCTGCAATTTCCCTTTAGGCTGTTCAGCAGTTATATGCGCTCTGCTTTCAAAGAGAAAGTTCCAGAAAGGTGACCTCAAAGGGTCAAAGGGCAGTGGTCAGGCGGCGAAGTGGCTATCTATTGTCGGTTTTGCGTCATTTCTCGTTCTTGTGATTTTTGTATTGATTTATAAATTCGTCATATTGCCAAACGTTATAGATAGAATCAACTGGGGCGATCTTGGGACAGCCGAAGATCAACACAGCTCGCAACACAGTAATGAAACGTTAAGATACGATGATATCCACTGAAGTCATCCAACCTTACAGATAGAAACAAATGGGGCGATCTTGGAACAGATGAAGAGAAACGTTAAGATATGATGATATTCATTGTAATCATCCAACCTTGCCGTAACCATAAGAAAAAACATCCTTAAATTGGAAACGATGTTACAGTATTATTAATCAAGTTAAACAAATGATATTCAAAATATTGCCATAGTGTTTTCTAACTTTTCTCGAGTTTAGTTTCAATTCAACTTTGCAGAGGTTAGAGGTTGCTCTTTGCGGATTAGAATATCGAATTTGATCTTGGAGACGCACATTTGCAGATTGACTTTGATTGTAATATACGCAAAAAATAAATAGGGCGTGAAAGAAATCTGGTGTAATCTACTCCATCCATTGATATCTTTATTACACTATCAATTCTAACTTTCGTTTCTAATGGATAATAATGTAAAATATGACTTTGAATGTGTGTAGGTCCTCGATTTGTATGAGTTGAATGGTAAATATATTTATAATGTATATTTTGTATAGACATTACATGATTGTCTCTAGAAGTGTGGATTTGTATTACTACTGAATCTTGCAAAAATAAACAGCTAGGACTTTGAAAATTCGAGATGAGATAAAACTCTATTTAATGATATATATGGAAGGGGAAACACACAGTCGTTTGTTGCGACGAGAGATAAGACTTTCCTAACATGATAAAATATTGCACTTAATTTCTATCAAAAACACTACATCATTTTGGGGCGTACTATTTTCTATGATTCAGAATGTAATGTCAACTACTGGCATATTGTGTAACTTATAAAAACAAAGAAACTATAGAAACTATTATCTTTTTCCCCACG
This sequence comes from Argopecten irradians, assembly GCF_041381155.1. NCBI lineage: Eukaryota > Metazoa > Mollusca > Bivalvia > Pectinida > Pectinidae > Argopecten > Argopecten irradians. The sequence goes on along the minus strand of NC_091149.1, from coordinate 15,196,387 downwards.
AAAATAGTCAATCACAAAGCTATTTCGTAAGAAAGACCACAAAGTTACAACATCACACTAATGGATTATTTTGCAGTATTTTGATCCCATATAATAACAATAGATGTCCTTGACTAATTTTAGAGAGTCATTCAGCCATAGCCATCTCGTGCCCTATATCGTAATTATATAACTAGTTGGAAGAATAGCTAATGCCATATTCTTGTTATGTGAGTTGAGGCGTTTTTGAATTTGGTATATTTGTCCTGCCCCGTTACTTACTGCAAACATCTTGTTTTCGTATGGTATATTATTTTCGCGGGAGATAGATCCGATTGAGTACTGGTATTTTATCTGTAAATTCCGAAATTAAATGGCCACGGGAATGTCGATGGGCATACAACCAGGAAATTATGTCGCCACGAAAATGTCGGTGGGCATGCAAGCGAGAAATTACGTCGCCACGAAAATATCGGTGGGCATGCAAGCGGAAAATTAAGTCGCCGCGAAAATATCAGTGGCATGCAAGCGGGAAATTACGTCGCCACGAAAATAAATTGATTTACAGTATATTAAAAACCCTGTATAATTGAAAATATGTGAAACAGAACATAATGTGTAGAGTATATCCTCCAATATTGCACATACTTTCCAATGCGCTTAAAAATAAATGCCATATTTTCGTATTGTATTTTATTGTTTTGTAATGTCTTAAGAGAAGTCAAGTGGGCATATTTTGATACTGATCGATGTCATCTAATATTTCAATCTGTTGTAGTTTGATAAACAAAATTGTTACATTGTCTATATTCCATTATTTGTGTTTCTATATGACATATACCAGTTAGAGATAAACATTTATTTTGTACAGAAGACATTAACATCAAGATTGATTGTGTGTTTTAATTGAACAAACACTGATGCTATTTTTTATATCTGATACGTTGTAAATGGCAACCTTTGACAGATGTCCATAAATTTTGTAAATATGTAAGCATTCATTACGTCAAAATTATAATCATTAATGTTAATTTGAACGGTAAACATGTGTTTTAGGCACGTAGGTTTTCATGTGCCATGAAAGTTTGCAAAATAATATATCAATATAGATACGTTGAAGTTGAAACGATTAATGCAATTCGTAACCACACTTCAGAATCAATACCTACCCGCAAAGGGAGACAATTCTGCAATTGAGAGTAGGAATACGGAGCTTATCCCTTGATAAGTGCATGGTAATACAGAAAGTTAGCTGGCATCATGTTGTTACACGATTACCACAGTATTACGTTTTATCAAAGCAACTAGTTAGGTACTCCACATTTGAAACAATTTATAACAAAACTACGAATGCATTATCAATTTAAAATAACGAAAATTGATCTTTTATTATGAGTGTTTTATTTCTTTTATTTGTGCTTGTTTTTAGGATTCGATTTTGGATTAAAATATCTTGTTTTGTCATTCATTATGTATGACTTTATTGTGGTCATTTTGATACCTCATTTGTATACTTGATTACAGCAAAAAAACAGTAAAAACAAAAGCATTAAATAAAATCATATGCGTGTAAACTGATTTTGCCATAGTGCATTGTTGAAAGTTCCTGCTTTTTCGTTGTTCATTTGAATAATTGATTATTGGATATTGTTTTCGTTACTTATTTCAATTTAGTTGGTTGGCATTTTGATACATAAGAAAGCATTTAAATCAAGAAAATGTACAAACTATACGATATATATATATATTCCAAATAAATAATTTTGTAATCATAAGACCAGGCTTATTATCTTTATCTTACAATGTAATGTTTTATATCATCAATGCCCTCTGGTGGCCATGACCGATAAGCATTATTTTTTGTTACATATTACCGAAGGTCAGGATGACCTATTGTCATCGTGTTTCGTCCGTCGTCGTGCGCCGTCCGCCGTGCGCCGTGCGCCGTCCGCCGTGCGTCGTGCGTAAAACTATTTATACAAAAGCCTACTCCTCCTAGACCCTTGAGTGAATTACATCCATATTTGGTATGAAACATCCTTGGGGAAGGACAAACATATTTTATATAAATGAGATAGGTCCGACCCCTAGTGGCAGAGGGGCGGGGCCCCAAAATGGCAAATTTTCTTAATTTAAGCTTTTAAATCCTACTCCTCCTTCATCCTTGAATGGATTTCATCCATATTTGGTGTGAAACATCATTGGGGAAGGACAATCATATTTTATATAAATGAGCCTGGTCCGACCCCTAGGGGCTGAGGTATGGGGGCCCAAAAGGGCAAATTTTCTTAATTTTAGCTTTAAAATCCTACTCCTTCTTCATCGTTGAATATATTACATCTATATTTGGTGTAAAACATCATTGGGGAAGGACAATCATATTTTATATAAATGAGCCTGGTCGGACCCCTAGGGGCTGAGGGGTGGGGTCCCAAATGGGGAAATTTTCTTAATTTTAGCTTTAAAATCCTACTCCTCCTTCATCCTTGGATGGATTTTATCCATATTTGGTGTGAAAAATCATTGGGGACGGACAATCATATTTTATATAAATGAGTCTGGTCCGACCCCTAGGGGCTGAGGGGTGGGGCCCCAAAAGGGCAAATTTTCTTAATTTTAGCTTTAAAATCCTACTCCTCCTTCATCCTTTGATGGATTTCATCTATATTTGGTGTGAAACATCATTGGGGAGGGACAATCATATTTTATATAAATGAGCATGGTCCGACCCCTTGGGGTCGAGGGATGGGGCCCCAAAAGGGCAAATTTTCTTAATTTTAGCTTTAAAATCCTACTCCTCCTTCATCCTTGGATGAATTTCATCCATATTTGGTGTGAAACATCATTTGGGAAGAAAAATAATATTTTATATAAATGAGTCTTGTCCGACCCCCTAGGGCTAAGGGGTGAGGTCCAAAAAGGGCAAATTTTCTTAATTTTCGCTGGCCCACTTTCTGTTTTCAGGTTTTGGTCTCCGATCTCAATCAAAATTGGTCTATAGGGGTTTTAATTGATGCCGAACAACATGCAAACATTTTCGTAAAGATTTTGGTATTCCAAGATGGCCGCTGGCCCACTTCCTGTTTTAAGGTTTCAGTCTCCGATCTCAATGAAAATTGGTATATAGGGGTTTTAATTGATGCCGAATAACATGCAAAAATTTTCGTAAAGATTTTGGTATTCCAAGATGGCTGCTGGCCCACTTCCTGTTTTCAAGTTTCAGTCTCCGATCTCAATGAAAATTGATCTATAGGGGTTTTAATTGATTCAGAAGGGGGAACTTTAGGTGAAGACAATCATATTTTATAAAGGACCGAGCTAAGGCCCATTGGGATAGTATGGAGGAGGTATGGAGGAGGTCCAAAACGGGAGCTTTGCTGAAATTTGGCTTTAAAATCTGACTCGTCCTTATATTAATCCTTGAATGGGTTACAACCATCGATGAAGGGCTACCAAGTTTGTTCAACAAATGACATTTACCTATTTCAGAAACTTACATATTCAACTAAGGAGTTCCTTGTATTGTTTATATTAATCGTTAACCAATACTTTATACTTTGTTGTTTTGTGCCATGAGTCAGATGACCGTTAAGGCCCATGGGCCTCTTGTTTCCATAGTTAGCTCCATATTATTAAGGTTAGGTTGGAGTCCCTTGTCAATTAGGAGTGGGGGAAGGTATAAAGGAGGGACAATTTTCTGTTTTGTCCAGTTTTATTGGAACTAAATGATATTTTTGAATGATTTTTTCATGAATTAAAAATCCATTTACATGTGGAAATAAAACATTTTTGAAAATATAACTTAGTGTCAAAAAATAGGTCACAGTGACCTAATTTTGTTATATGTCAATTATTCGAGAATAAAATATATCTGGTGCCATAGTATACCAGAATAAATGTTATATACATTATATTAAATTGCATTGAGCAATATATTTGCATATTACAAACTTAAATGGTTAAAATCATTCACCCGGGGTCGATATATCCTTGATATGCCCAAATAAGATTGGACAAGTAAAACTTGTCAATAAACAGCATCAAGGAAAAAGGAAGTGGGACGACTGATTTGTCAGTTGTCTGTATGATATGACAGGAAGAAACCGTAGTGTGCGATAGGGTGCGATGTTTAATATCTTTGGTAGTGTTTTTTAAGATAGCGCTATAATATGGGTATATACGAGTTTCCAACAAACACCAGTCTTCGAATATTAAATGGCAAACGTCATACGCAACACATATGATCAAGGTGATCTTATCTGGTTATGTGACGTTCGCCTAATTTACCCCAACAACACAACTAACAAACGACAAAATCCGATGATGTAACGATGCATGATGTGATTACTTTGTTCAGAAATTCTATGATAAGATCAATCTTTCCGACAATGTTAATCTTTCTTTACTGCGCTTTGTTAATGAAGACAGCATATCCCCGGTCCCCGTGGATGATTTAGCTATAATTGTTTATCTATCACAGAGCTTCCCCCTGGATAACGTTAGATAATAAAACAACTAGATTGGATGGTTAATGACTGCGTCTATCCTCGCCGCGGGTAAGATAAAACACCAGCAGTCTAGCTCTGTAATAAAACTATCAGACCAATTTTACAAAATCGATAAAACTCTCATCTCCTACATTGCCTACCGCGATTGAACGAGTAAATGAAATGTCCAGATCGTCCCTGTGTGTCTATTGAATGTACACCGTGATACGTTAGGGTCCCCTTACATCTTATACTGTGGAAAAGACGTATTCCTAATGGGATAAAAGATTCTAATTCTAATGCCACAGGGATATGACCTGCATACATACATCCCTGGTGTGTCGTTAGAATATCGGAATTGCCTCTTCTTCTTCTGTATGGCTTAAAGAGACAAAATATAATGGCATAGCGAATCATGTAAGCGATTTCCTCTAGTTTGTCATATTTTGTTAGTATAGATTACCCTTCATTAGGACTAGGAGGGTCCCACATGCCCCCATCCCAACCCTCCGATTTTTTTTCTTCTTTTACTTTTTAGTGAAATATTAGATGGCGTTCATTTTTGATGACGTCACAACCGGAACTTATACAATGTTAACATCGGAGTTTATTGTTGTTGTTGTTGTTTAAACTGATTGATAAGTGATAAAAAAAACTGATTAGAAATACTAGTTTGCTGTTGAAAACGTTTTTGCTGCCTCAAGCCAAATATGAAACAAGAGGCCCAGAGGGCCTGTATCGCTCACCTGGTTTGTAATGTCAAGTAATATTCTGAATACAGGTTCATTGTTCTTTTCTGAAGGAATTATAATATTAACCTCTAAATCCCCTATTGGGCCCCACCCCTTCTGCCCCCAGGGGGTCAGAGCCAAAATTTACACAAGTTCTGTTTCCCCTTCCCCCAAGGATGTTTATGGCTAAATTTGAACACAATCCAAGCAAAACTCTATGACTAGTAGCGATTTAAAGGATTTACCTCTATTTCCCCTATGGGACCCCGCCCCTCCTGCCCCCGGGGGGTCAGAGCCAAAATTTATACAAGTTCTGTTCCCCCTCCCCTAAGGATGTTTGTGGCCAAATTTGGTTACAATCCATGCAGAACTCTAGGACAAGTAGCGATTTATAGGATTTACCTCTATTTCCCATATTGGGCCCCGCCCCTCCTGCCCCCGGGGGGTCAGAGCCAAAATTTATACAAGTTCTGTTCCCCCTCCCCCAAGGATGTTTGTGGCCAAATTTGGTTACAATCCATGCAGAACTCTATGACTAGTAGCGATTTAAAGGAAATGTTGACGGACGGACGGACGACGGACGCCGCGCAATGACATAAGCTCACCGGCCCTTCGGGCCAGGTGAGCTAAAAATTGCTAAAAAATTATCATTTTGAGCTTAAAATCCTATTCTTTTCATTTCCTGAAAATCCTAAAAATCACTACATATATCGGATTATTTGGTCCTGATATGTATTTGTTGTTCTATTGTGGTCATTGTGATACCTCATTTGTCTACTTCGGTTGAAAAATGTCAATGTTAGGACTATTTTTCATTTTTTTAATGACATTTGAGATGACGACCATTTTGATGACGTCATAACTGGAAGTTAATCCCAACGTATGCAATGTTTACATTATGATTTGTGATCAGTGAGTCATAAGGGTTAAGAAAAATATTGGTTCGGAGGTTTGGGGGGAGGGTTGCATGTTGGACCATCCTAGCCCATGACCTACATAACTTCCTAATAACAAAATCATACCGTATAATATAAAATCTGTAAAACTATTTGCACTGCAGGTTGCAAGATCGTAAAAGACGACTAAATAATAATAAAGGATCTTGTCTTTTCAGTTCATCCTTACGTCTCCTTTGACACCCGTCTCTCTTGACACCGCCTCACTAATGGCCTGTTGTTGAGCGATCGCCCATGTGAGGTAGGCTCTGGGTTCTGTCCCCTGGCCGAGACACACCAACGTCTATAAAAGTGGTAGTTTTTGCTCCTACTTATCGTTCAGCATACAGGAAGTGGGACGACTGGTTCGCCCGTTGTCAGTATAATGTGACCGGGTGGGGTGTGTTGCTTGGTGTCTTCAACAATTCCACTATACAACAAGACAACGCGAGCATACTGCAGTCTCCCAAAACACGCACCTCGCATTTCACACACATTGCATGCATGGGAGGCCATCCTTACATGACTCTGGCTGTTAATAGAACGTTAAGATATACAAACAAAATTCCTACCTCCTAGGTTGGTTAGTTGATTTGTCCCAACGTCCTATTAATAGCTAAGGTAATTTAAGTACAGCTTCTGCTCTATACAATGTGTTGTAGTGTGTGGATGTCTATGTTAGGGTAGTCCGCGGTAAGTGGAACTCTCGCCATTTTTAATTTACTATTTCACTGAAGCTTGCTGTCAAATACACGAAACGGTCTGACAATCAGTGAACCAGTCGTTCCATGTTCTTTTATGCGAGTGCTACGCAGAAGCAGGAACTATGGGGTATGTCGCTATCTTTGTATTTTTAAACGACGCTTTGAAATCTTGATTAAAATTACGTATTGATGCTTTTGCCAAATTAATCTGCTTATATTTATATCTTTCAAAATTAAATTCATAGTTTAACAAAACAAAAATTTTACAGTGCATACATTTTGTGTGTGTTGTAATCAATATTTATAAGCATCATACATTTTTATCTGTCCATTTGATTGATTTCCTAAGCTTAACTCATCAAACCTGATGGGTTTTGATATATTACTGAGGACATGAAATAGCATGTCAAAATCTTCGGACAGTCATGACACATATTAGTGTAAGATGTATAGACATGAAAACCTATTCACTACATTTTACGATCATAAAACAAAGACAGCTGGACCCAGTTTCACGAACATTTCTTAACTGTATGGTGTACATGGACTTTAAATTCCCAACATAGAAGCATAATAGAAGTTGAGGTAAAAATATAACGTAGGACCATTCGTTAGAATCTTTAATGCTTTCCTATCGAGAATTTGAAGTTAAGGAATTCATTCATTAAAGTTAAGAAATACATGTAAAACTGGACACAGATGCATTTTTGTTTGATTCTACTACATTGCAGCAGATAAATAAGGCATGATTCCCATTGAGAGTGTATGGCAAAGTAACGATCTTGCTATCACAAGTACATACAGCAGGCAAATACCGCTGGCTCCCAAAATACACACAGTTACAAATAGCATGCATACTCATGATGCACATAAGGAAACAATAGGAGATAAATTCAATCTTGTGTGCAAAACGCAATTAGGAGCAAATAAGTTCTCTTTTAAAAATAACAAAATAGCAAGGAAGACTGTTAAACTTACAGCCTAAAGAAAAGCAAAGTTATGGTTATAATATACAGTAAAACAATGTTATTATGAAACTCTTGGGACCAACAAAATCACTTCGTTATAAGCGTAGTTCGTTTAACACATATTAAAGATATATTCTAGGAACTTTGGCGCTGGATTCAAACAATTACGTTGTATACATGATTTCGTTGAAAAAGTGTTTGTTATAAACATATTTAATGTACTTTGTTTTATTCAAAATCATAAACGAAACTAAAGACTGATGGATCCGATTGAATATTGAGAGTCAATCTGATTAAAATACAGATCTTTAGTATCTCTACGTTGATAAGAGAATCTGATAACATCCCATTAGGATTTGTTTGATTGAGAGTACCATATTCCGAATATGTTGTTGACATTGCATGTTTACAAAAATAGTGTATATATTGCTATAATTACATGAATTAGCATAAAAATGATTTTCAGATCCATTTCAAATATCACATTTATCTTTAAGTAGATGTGATGAGTATATCCCTGTAACTTTTAGTTTCATAAACGCGTCCCACACGCTTTGAGATATGTGCTGATAACTCTGGAAGCCTGTTTCTCCGTACACTTTGATTCGTTGTAAATAACCAATCATAACCGAGATAACATCTTGCAAGTCTCCGACGTCATCATTTGGGTAATCAAGCAACGAAACATTTGGTGACGTGACCTGATACGTCACTTCCGTTTGGATTCCAGGCCACTGTTTCTCAAATGTTGCTACAGTTCTAAGACCCATGTGTGGCTTTTGAACAATTATCACAGACTTAGGTAAGATGCTGTTTCGTTTCAGTAATTCGTAACTGTATTTTAGATTTTCGCCTGTATTTTTAGAATTTTGTTCTGTAATTATTTTACTTTCAGGAACTCCCATGGAAATAGCAACATCACGAAATATTTCAGCTTCACTTTTATCCCATTTACCTGCAAACAAAAATTGAAAAAGACAATGATATTAAACGTATAATGGAACGTAGTTAAAATTAACGTTCCAATATTAATCAATTTCTGGCACTCTGTTGCGAATTGTAAATGCTTCAAGGTGTAAATCTATATTTAGATGTATGCAGTATCGAACGAGGTGTTGAATAAAATGTTAGATATAAAAAAAAATAAACAATAATTAATTAAACATTCACATAATAATTGTGTCAATTTATGCGATTTTCGTATATCATTGTCTTAAATCTGTTAAAAAGAAGTACAGTCACAATGTAAATCACTACAAATAATAATAAATTCGCATACCATTTAGTTACATACGTCTTTGTTCACAATAAAATCAAATAAAGGATGCAGCTGTTGAATAACAATTTGTTTATTCCGTCTTTGCATATTACAAAGTTTGCTCCCTTGCAAATAGGTATCCATGGTGACGTTATTATTCTGTGGGCGCAATTAACGATGTTTTCTTCGAAAAGTATGACGTTACGTACGCAAACACGTGACGTCACAATCGATACCTACCCACAAGGACAGATAACTTTGTAATATGCAAATACAAGAGTACTACACGTGGTATAAATTTGTTTATACAACACGTGGTATAAACTCTGTACGCATTTTGATTATCTGACACGGTGAACTTTGACCGAACTACTTATTTCTCAGTGCCACGTCATCATTTGTCAACGTCAACAATTATCGAGTGACGACATGCTACATTTTATGTTGTGATCGCTGCTTGACGTAAAAAGTGATGTTGGTTGGAAAGCGTACCGTATTGAGTGGTCGTTGTCAAAAACGTTTTTATGTGTAGTATTATAATCTGTGTAACTGTTGTTGACGGAAAAGGATTTTACTGGTGAGTTTGGTAGATTAAACGAGGCTGTAACGAATTTGAACTTGATAACAATGGCTTGATGATGATTTGGCGGGAAGTAAACGGCACGGCTCTGTCGTGCGCATGATTTTATATAGTCCGATATTGAGTTTTATATTGTTCGAATAACTTAAATGTTTCATCCTAAAATTGTTCTCAATTAGAAGAGTTTTATATAAACGAATTCTTTATTAAAATATAACTTTTAGAATATTAATTCGTGCCTTTTTGCTGATGAAAATATCGCTTCATCTTATTTGAATATCTCAGCAAACACTCGTTACCTTATCCTCGTCGTATATCTATCGGCTAAAAAGCTGATATAATAGTGGTAGAGACAGGTCACACGACTCGTGGTTGTTGGATATGGAATTTACTCCACACGAGTGAGTTATTTTTGAAAAGTTACAAAAGACACGAGCTTGAAAGTTTTTTGTAACTCACTCGTGTGAAATAAATTCCATATCCAACAACCACTCGTCGTGTAACCTCTATTTACATACTTTTTGTCGTTTCGCGGATAATATTTTTGCACCTTTGTTAATATCCCTAAAACTCAAACAATATCATCCTCGTAAAACAAAATTACATTTCTGTAACTATACGGTAATAATGTTGAAGTCTATACCACTGGTCAAATTTCCAGATTTGCCAGAAAACATCAGCAGATCTCCATACCCAGCTAACCAGAGACGGGCAGCTTCTACTGCAACTCTTCTGTCATGACTTCCCAACCCAAGTATGAGGTCACTCTGAAAATATGAAAAGATTTGATTTATTAAAATGAATAATCGGGCAAAGGAAGTATAAATTCGGTAAAATGTTGTTGATATATCCAGTATAATTTCCTATGAAATAGAAAAATAAAACGTCCCACCAAAATCGCTCTGCATGCGAAGAAATTAAGTTATATGATTGGAATCCTAAAACGTCCTCCCGGCTGGGTATGTCCGTATTGACATGCCCACGCAGCCTCGCTTTCAGGATTTATTTTTAGAACTGCTAAATTTACACGGGGCTTTTAGGTTTCAAATTATTTTATGGATATAGACGTATTTATGTATACTACCTTTGCTCTCACCGAACATAACAATCGCTTTAATGTCTTCCTTGCCGCTTTTAAGAACTGTTCTGCGGCTTTTCTCTAACATAGCCGCCACAGTTATATGTGAAGCAAATAATATATGGCTGTGAGTTTAAACTTTTTAGTAGGTAAGGAATAGTACACGGGTCTGATAAAATGCATACAATCGTCGCTTATATATGTTTTACTTTTGATATCATTTCACTAGCTTTAGTAAGCACCGTTTAAATGTCTAGAAGCCTTTGGAGTTACTTATTTTTTAATATTTATTTCACTAGCTGTTGTAAGCACCATTTATATGTCTAAAAGCCTTTAGAGCTACGATATTATAGTTATGTTAACAAGTGGAACCTGACGAATCAGACATCATGTTGGAACGACTCTATTGGTCGTATTAGACAGTGTCGGAAAAGTCAGGTATTGTTAACCATTGTTATTCACGTGAATACTGTACAGTGTCGGATTTGACAGGGTTTCGGAAAAGTCAGGTGTCGGATTAGACGGTATAATGATTTTACTTTTATATCACAAGGCAATGATAATTTACGGAGTTAACTTTTGAACCTTTTGTTTACACTCTTTCCGGATTTTGTATGTCCGGTAAGGTGTTATGAATTAATATCTATACACATGTGTCCACGTATAACGGAATCTCATAAATTTCCATATATGGGAGTACTCTCTTTTTGGTTTCTCTAGAGGTTGGCAACCTTGGGTTTCCATTAAAAAAAAACCTATGACTTTTCTGTTTACACTTCACATGTCTCTTCCGGCTTTGTCCTGTCCGGTAATGTTTCGTACTTTACCTTTTGCAGTGTGTGTTGTACTTGCAGAAAATCCCAAACAATCAAAGCAGAACGAATGTGACTATTCGGAATCGCTGTACAGGTGTTGGTTTCTGTCACACGTGCTACGGCTGTGTTAGAAGATATGGCGATATACGTGATACATAAAATGGCTAAGAGTGTCCCTCTGTCTGTCATGGTCGTGTTGACATACACACGCCAAACTGACCTTGACATTGATAAACATGGGCAGGTCATAAAGCCTGGTTAGGTTGATACCAATCTGATGTAACCGTATTCTCAGTCAATTACACATATAGACTTGTCGTTTATGGCGTTTCTTAAGTTGACATTGCATTGATATTATTATTGTATTCAGGTTATATGTATTGAATAAAATGTTATTCATGTTCTGTGTTTCGATATGCATATTGTAACGTGTTATCTTGATATTTATAGTTGATACATATATTTAATTATTTTACTATTCTTATTGTATATTTGTTACTTATATTGTTACTTTCGATATTCATATTTCACATTTCGATATTCATATCGTAATATCGTCGTTCATATTGCTCCACTTTCATTCTCATGACTTCATCGTCGTTCACATTGTATCATTATCGTTGATAATGTATCATCGCCGTCTACATGCATATTGGATCTAATTCGTTATTCTTACAGTAATCTAGTCTTAAAAGATGACGCAATAAAGAATTTATTTTTATATTTTTTTTACCAAAAGAATAACGAAATATACTACACTTGTATATGAATAACAAGATTAAAAAGTGAACGACGGTGATACCATCTGAATAAAAAGAAATATAAATATCAAAGATACAATAGGAATATAAAAGATACAATATATATATAAAAAAAGATGCAATATAAATATCAAAGATACAATATAAATATCAAAGATACAATATAAATATCAAAGATACAATAATCAAAGATACAATATAAATATCAAAGATACAATATAAATATCAAAGATACAATATAAATATCAAAGATACAATATAAATATCAAAGATACAATAAATCAAAGATACAATATAAATATCAAAGATACAATATAAATATCAAAGATACAATATAAATATCAAAGATACAATATAAATATCAAAGATACAATATAAATATCGAAGATACAATATAAATATCAAAGATACAATATAAATATCAAAGATACAATATAAATATCAAAGATACAATAATCAAAGATACAATATAAATATCAAAGATACAACATAAATATCAAAGATACAATATAAATATCAAAGATACAATATAAATATCAAAGATACAATATAATATCAAAAGATACAATATAAATATCAAAGATACAATATAAATATCAAAGATACAATAATCAAAGATACAATATAAAATCAAAGATACAATAATCAAAGATACAATATAAATATCAAAGATACAATATAAATATCAAAGATACAATAAATCAAGATACAATACAAATAATACAAAGATATCAAGATACATATAAATATCAAAGATACAATATAAATATAAAGATCAAATAAATATCAAAGATACAATATAAATATCAAAGATACAATATAAATAAAAATCAAAGATACAATATAAATATCAAAGATACAATATCAAAGATACAATAATACAAAGATACAAATAAATATCAAAGATACAATATAAATATCAAAGATACAAAATACATAAATATCAAAGATACAATAAATATCAAAGATACAATATAAATATCAAAGATACAATAATCAAAGATACAATATAAATATCAAAGATACAATATAAATATCAAGATAAATATCAAAGATACAATATAAATATCAAAGATACAATAAATATCAAAGATACAATAATCAAAGATACAATATAAATATCAAAGATACAATAACAAATATACAATATAAATATCAAAGATAACATACAATATCAAAGATAAAATAAATATCAAAGATACAAATAAATAACAAAGATACAATATATCAAAGATACAATATAAATATCAAAGATACAATAATCAAAGATACAATATAAATATCAAAGATACAATAATCTAAAATAATACAAATATACAAATAAATATCAAAGATACAATAAATATCAAAGATACAAATAAATATCAAAGATACAATATAAATATCAAAGATACAACATAAATATCAAAGATACAATATAAATATCAAAGATACAACATAAATATCAAAGATACAAAGATACAATATAAATATCAAAGATACAATAATCAAAGATACAATATAAATATCAAAGATACAACATAAATATCAAAGATACAATATAAATATCAAAGATACAATATAAATATCAAAGATACAACATAAATATCAAAGATACAATATAAATATCAAAGATACAATAAATCAAAGATACAATAATCAAAGATACAATATAAATATCAAAGATACAATATAAATATCAAAGATACAATATAAATACAAAGATACAATATAAATATCAAAGATACAATAATCAAAGATACAACATAAATATCAAAGATACAATATATAAATAATAAATATCAATATAAATATCAAAGATACAACATAAATATCAAAGATACAATATAAATATCAAAGATACAATATAAATATCAAAGATACAATATAAATATCAAAGATACAATATAAATATCAAAGATACAATAATCAAAGATACAATATAAATATCAAAGATACAACATAAATATCAAAGATACAATAAATCAAAGATACAACATAAATATCAAAGATACAATATCAAAGATACAATAAAATATCAAAGATACAATATACAATAATCAAAGATACAATATAAATATCAAAGATACAATATAAATATCAAGAACAAATAATAAATACAATCAAATATAGATACAATATCAAAGATACAAAGATAAATATCAAAGATACAATATAAATATCAAAGATACACAATAATAGATAAATATCAAAGATACAATAATCAAAATACAATATAAATATCAAAGATACATAATCAAGATACAATATAAATATCAAAGATACAATATCAAAGATACAAAGATACAATATAGATACAATATAATATACAATATAAATATCAAGATACAATAAAGATACAATATAAGTAATCAAAGATACAATATCAAAGATACAATATAAATATCAAAGATACAATAATAAAGATACAAATACAATAAATATCAAAGATACAATATAAATATCAAAGATACAATATACAAATATCAAAGATACAATATAAATATCAAAGATACAATATAAATATCAAAGATACAATATATAAATAAATCAAAGATACAATAATCAAGATACAATAATAAATATCAAAATCAAAGATACAATATAAATATCAAAGATACAATAATAAAGATACAATATAAAATCAAGATACAATATAAATATCAAAGATACAATATAAATATCAAAGATACAATATAAACAAATATATCAATAGAAAATCAAAGATACAATATAAATATCAAAGATACAATATAAATATCAAAGATACAATATATATCAAAGATACAATATAAATATCAAAGATACAAAATAAATAAATATAAAAGATACAAAGATACAATAATCAAAGATACAATAATCAAAGATACAATATAAATATCAAAGATACAATATAAATATCAAAGATACAAATAAATATCAAAGATACAATATAAATATCAAAGATACAATATAAATATCAAATATACAATATATATCAAAGATATCAAAGATACAATATAAATATACAAAGATACAACATAAAATATCAAAGATACAATAGATACAATATAAATATCAAAGATACATATATAAAAAAGATGCAATATAAATATCAAATAACAATATAAATATCAAAGATACAATAATCAAAGATACAATATAAATATCAAAGATACAATATAAATATCAAAGATACAAGATACAACAAAGATAAATATCAAGATACAATAATCAAAGATACAATATAAATATCAAAATAAAGATACAAATAATATCAAATACAATATAAATATAATCAAAGATCAATAAATTCAAGAATATCAAAGATACAATAAATATCAAAGATACAATAAAAATATCAAAGATACAATATAAATATCAAAGATACAACATAAATATCAAAGATACAATATATAAATATCGAAGCAGAATAAAGAACAAATTATGCAATATGAATGACAAGAATACAATAAGAATATCATCACTGCATAGGTTTTGCATCGTTCGACACGCCATAGTCGTTCATCCCTTCACAGCAACATATACTCATCGCTTTAACATTTTAGTATCTGTAGACGGGACGAACTTGTGATGAAAAGAGGATTAGACAAGCACTGCGAACTACTTCGAACATCCCACAAAATAGACTGGACAACGAAAAATGTCAACAGAACGATTACCATATCCATATCGGATACTTTAGATCTTTTATACAGTGGAGAATAAGGATCTGTACAGATGCAGACTTACTTAACGAACGTTGACGCCTAAAGCGTGTTGAAGAAAAAGTAAAGTAAAGTTTATGACCACAAATCACATTCTCTGCTCTAGTTTCAAAGCAATTTTCAAAAGTTCGTTATAAGGAAATATATTTGTTAAAAGGCTTAGTGAGTTTAATTTCTTTATACAAAGTGCATTACAGACATGACAAATGTAAGTTTCATCACCATTGCCGTTGTCATCATTAATACATGAACACATTTTACAACAATTTTCTAAAAATGTGATGGCTTTAGCAGAGCAAAGTCTAATCAATATTCAAAGGTAACATAGGCAAATTCCTAACTTAAAATTCTCAGTAAGACCTTTGCACCGTACCACATTGGCGCTTAGCTAATACGCTACGTGCATACACATTTTCAAACCAAGTATAGTGGGTAAAAAGCTTATTAAAAGGACGAAAACAGCGTATTTCGGTACAAGAAATGAATTCTGAAAAGACAGATGTATCATCAGCAATTATATAAGGTTCAGTTCTTGGTCTGTTACTCGTGATTTCGTAAATGATCTTCCAAAAAAAGTGAATTCAGAAGAGCGAGGACATTGCAAGTGAATTCAGAAGAGCGAGGACATTGCAAGGTGATCCAAATACGATGGGGACCTGGAGTAATATCTGGCTGTTGCGAATGCACCCTGAAACGTATAAACACATGTAAATAGGCAAAAAACCAACGACAAATAGCCGGAGCATCAGGATGTTTGATGAACGTATAAGTAAAAATATAAAAAAAAGGCAAATCAAAGTGTTGGTGTATTACGAAGGACGTTTAATTTCAAAAATACAAAATCATTCATTCCGGTGTACAAAAGTTTAGCTAGAACACAACTTGACTACGTAAGTTTGGTGAAATGCTCCGTACAATATCAAGGATATAGACGGACTAGAAGCTGTGCAGAGTAAGGCAACAAAAAGTCTTACGGGAATGAACAGTTTAAATTATGCAAGAAGACTAAAAATTCTAAAGCTCCCAACGCTGTCGTATAGAAGAACAAGATGGGATATGATTGAGTCATACAAAATAACACATGCTTTATATGAGAAAGAGGCATATACAGAGTGTACTTTCTTAAAACTATGGGGAAATGTTGCAACTAGGGATAGTAGCAGAGGAAATACAAATATGATCTTTCCACAGCAATCCAGGAAACTTTTACAATGTACAAATCACAGCAATCCAGGACACTTTTACAATGTACGTAGTAACAGGACGGTGAAACTGTGGAACAGTCTCCCCGATGACGTTGTTTCAGCACCCAACATAAACTTTTAAAAATGGACTAAAAAAACACTAGGAAACATCAGAAAATACTGTTTAACTGTTGTACTTGTATCTGTCGCCCAACATCCGCACACGTCCGCAATTATCCGCAATGGCGTGTTTTCCGTTCCCAGGATTTTTGAACTGCACAAAATTTTGATTGCTGAAATCATTCGCATTAGATACGCTATAAATACTCAATGCATGCTTATCATTTGCACTGTATATCCGCTGTTATTCGTTGATATCCGCAACTGACGAGAGTGACTCTTGGTCGAGTGTCGAGTTTCGAGTCAACATTTTTGAGTTTCGAGTCAACAGTTTCGAGTTAACATTTTCGAGTTTCGAGTTAACTTTCTCGAGTTTCGAGTTAACTTTTTTGAGTTTCGAGTTAACTTTTTCGAGTTTCGAGTTACATGCTGAAACATCTGGCTGCTCCCTTTAAGGCATTTATAACACATTCACTGGTACGTTTAGGTAGAAGTATGAGGATGTTTAAGTAAAGGCAAAATATAACTTATATTCTAAGGTAACATAAGCAAAGTATTTGTTTAAAATTCTTAATAAGAAAGCATTACAAAGTCGTGGAAGTATTTTCTAAAATTCTGTAGCATTATCATGGAAAATTTTAAAGGGCATTTCCTTAAATCAAGGAACACTGATAAACCGGATCGATGTGTACATTTCTCCAGATCCTTGCGGTGACGCTTTAATGGATTTACAATTCTGAATAAGAAATAATTACAAAGTTATGAAAGATTTAATTTCTTAACTTATATAATGCTATCGAGAATTTTAAATACGGACGATTTCTTTAAATCAATGAAAACTAGAAACTGACTATTAACCTTTGCATTATCTCGGATCTTTGCACTGAGACAAACAAACAAAAGTTTACATACATGTATTAAATGGTGCTATGATATGATATATGACTGTCTTTGCTTTCGGGTTCTGATTTCTCAGGTGCTTCCCCATCTTCTTCGTGAGAATATCGATCCCACAGCCTAAACATAACATCATATATGATAGGTTTATGACTTTGCTTCAACTGCCAGAGAAATAATAGGAGATCTAGTTTCAAACACTCGCACACAAATCTGTTTACATTCATCATACTTCTGGTCGATTCCGTTTGGAAGCTTTTTCTTAATTGATATGAATTTATTTCCTCTATAGCTTTTGATCGCATACCTTTTATCGATGTCACCTGATATGCTAGTGAAACAATATTCAGTACGGAAACACAGAACAGCATCACCCAGACTAGGAGGAATATCTTCTCATTGATCATGTTCGATGGCAATGAGCACTGCACGGTGTAAGTCTGAACATTAATTTGCTGGCGAACCGTCAAATCACAAAATGCTTCTCTTGGAAATCGATTTGTTTCAGCCATCAATATATTTGGCATATTTGATAAATAATCTATACCGAAATTAATGAAATCTATCCCAAGTAAGAACTGTAGCAAGTAAAATTGTGAAATTGAATTAAAGACCATCAGAAACTCTGTCACGATGAACAAGACTGTGTATCTGTAACCGGATGGAAGTAGTGAAGTTATATCCGTGTGATATATCACAGATTCCCGTAAGTTTATATAACGACGAACATAATTTTCAATCCTGGTCATTGCATCCTCATTAATTTTTCGTCCATTGTCATCATCGTCTTTTCTCTCAAACATGTCGTTATCCAAAGCATCTAAGCAAACAGTGTGTTGAAACCCTTCTCTGGCACCACCGATTCTCCATAGAACACGCGGAATACAAAATAATACAGCTTGCAGAATCAAGATATGGGTGACCCAAGGATAATAGTTAAAAGTCCTCTCCTTGAAATCCTTGTCGCGGCGAATGTTTCTGACCGGTAACTCCTCGTCAAATGGCACATAATAGAATCCTTGTGTAAAACAAACATAGTTTGTGTAGTGCACACGTGAATCTGGAAACTCGGCTGGACAGTAACAGAACACTGTTACCCCTTCGTTTTCTTTGGCGAGGAAAACGTCGATGCCGTAGCTAAGGAAAGATAATGTAAAGAGCGTAGCGGCGACAAAAAGGTTAGCTCTTTGAGTAAAATTGTCTCCGGATTCGCCTAATTTCCGCAACCGACGAGTTGCACTGAAAACTTTGGTAATGGGTAATCTGTAAAATAAGTACAACATAAAATGATAATGTATATTGGATATTGTTATCTACATCAACATTATAACAATAGCATTACTTGTAGACCATTTGTGGATACGGAATAATGAACTTTTACATATCTATGAAAACTTCAATGCGAAAACTTTTTCTCAATATGATACGAAAGCATTGTACTTTTTTTATTAAGCTCCATGTATATAATTTCAGGCTCTCAGATTAGTTATTGGCATCTAAAGCCGTTAAGGGATATTTGCCAAATACCAGGTTTTGTAGAATAAAATTCATATTGTATAACATGGTAGCTGCATCCTAAATATGATGGTATGTGGTAAACTGCACAAAGCATCAGTTAAAAGGACGAAAATCAGTTCCATAGCACTATCATATAGACAAGTTCCCACTATTGTAAAGAGACACAACACGACCATACCGCAGCCTCCCGAAGTATACAGACATTCACACATCACATCGCATACAGTAAGGCTGTCCTTAAATTACCCTATAGCTCTTAATAGGACGTAAGAAATAACGTACCAACTAAATTATTACTTATGACAATACATAACATTGATTTCATAATTATGTAAACATATTACATATGCTGTTAAAGGACTTCAAGACTAAATTACCAACCACCCAAATGTTTTAGAACATTACATTATTATGATGGTTCAAGTAATATGTATACTGTAACCAACATTATTTTAGTTTACGAAATACCAATTATCGCATAATTTCGTGAGAGAGTTCTATCGCGGAATCAAATTTTCAGCGATTGAAAGGAATGATCGCGAATTCCTGTGTCGCGTGTAATCGTATAAATGGTAAAATGAATGCATGGTTGTCAGGAAGACTTCTTTAACGCGAATTTTAATGCACCGCGAATACTGAATGTGCTAAATCATCACTAAGAACACTTGTTCACGAAATCAGGTGTTCGCGAATATGTTAAAAATAATGTGACACGAAGTATTGTATACTAAAAAATAAAGTGGTTTAATGTAGCTCTGATTTTCATCATTAATACATTTGATCTTACTTACTCCACAGAAAATATTCTCGTCATCTTCACCGTAATCTTCAAACCTTATGCGTCCGGCCTCGACAGATACCCCAGGTAGTGACTGATATTCTGTGCGACTTTTATAAAGGCTTATTATGAAAACATGACATCACGTATATTTTCAGACTAGGCTATAGAACGGATATAGGGTTATCACCCTCGGGTATGTTCTTCAATCTATCCCAAGCTATTGACTAAAGATAACGAACAATTTACAAGGAAATGTGCCTGAATTTCAGAGAAATATTAAACATTCACGGGTTTTAAACAAAGTTTTTTGTTGAAATATTACTTTATATTCGTAAGAACTAATTTTAGTAACATAAAATAATACTAACGACAATGGGGTCGCAATAGCCGGGTGGTTAAGATGTATTGACATAGTACCACAAGCTCTCTACCCTTGGGTCGCGAGTTCGAATCCCATGTGGGACAGATGCTAGGTACTGACCGCTGTCGGTGGTTTTCTCCGGGTACTCCGGCTTTCCTCCACCAGCAAACATGGCTCGTCCTTACATGACCATGGCTGTCAATAGGACGTTAAACATGTTGCTATATATTAGTAAGAAGTAATTTCAGTACATTAAACTTAAAACAAACTACTAACGACAAGATATTATGAAATATTGATTGAATGATGGACCTTTACGTCCTTTTTACGGTTACAAAATAAAACTCTATCAAAATTGAAATCAATTTAATAATGGCACAATATCGATCGACATCACGTCTCAGTGTATAACAATGTATAAGGGAAATGTTTTCGCAGAAAGATGGTGATAAGCGCTAAAAAAATAATGGTATTGCGTTCAAAGTCAGTTAACAATATATTAATATGACATGTGAAAAAACCGTGTGATAAAACGTGTAATTCCTAATGAATAACAGTATCATTTCATCGAGTGAGGTGAAAATTTTGATATTTTTCACAAGTACTTCCCACTCGCGATAAAATATTTCCATCTCTCGAGATTTATTACATTTTACGTCCCTATTCTAGATCTAAACTAGGTCAACTGATACCAGTACATGAAGTTCAATCACTCGATATTTCCCCGCTTACCAATTTATAGTCCAAAACATAGGGCACACATTTTGAGGAAAAATAACATAATTGAAAAATCGAAAAAAAAAAATGCGTGTAAAATTATCAATAAGATAAACGACGTAAAGTAATAATTGCTTGATGTTGGATAACTCCCCTTAACAGCTACGTCATTTCCGTCCTTTCGCCTCGATATAAGGCATGTTGTGTCTCTTTTTGGAAGACCGTGGCATGTTCGCGCCATGTCGCCTTTCAAAAAGACTTTCTTCTTCCTGACGTCTTCCTTGGCAACGCCTCTCTCTCCTGTTTGAGACACAACATAGTCTATACAAAAGGTATTATCTGTTTTTGTTAACACGCAGTAGGTTCAAAGAAGTGGGACGACTGTTTCGCACATTTTCAGTATAATATGGTCGGGTGGGATGTGTTGGTTGGTGTCTTCGACGATATGCTTCAATGATAAATGATATAACTCAATAAAAACGGCAACAATTCACCTATATTACAAGAAAACACAGCACGAATATACCGCAAATTCCAAAAATGTCAATATTCACATTACCTGTTTATATTTTGGATTAATATATTGTTTTTCCAAAATACATGTATGATTAATATATTGTTTTTCCAAAATACATGTATGATTAAAAAACTTTATTGTAAAAGGATCGGTGAATGGTGGGAGAAAAGATGGTATACAGTATAAGGTTAGAGACAGTGGCGCTTCAGTAGTATTTGACAGTATGGTAGATCCTAGTTGGTAAACCACACAGGAAGTATTCGAGTGTGGAGAAAACCTACTTGACACGAGGAATACTCGAGTGTTATCAATCGTTATCACTAGAATATGAAACATCGAGATTGTCTCTGGAAATCCGGCCGGTCCTGTTGGATGGACAATATATTTACAAAGAATGCGCTGTATTCAAGATGTATGTGTCTAGATTTCTACCCGGTACTGTATATCCAAACGGTTCGATGTACATGCATGTTCTGTATTTTATTGGAATTGGAAGAAATATCCAAAGGCAAAAGCTAGAACTAGAAAATACATTTCATGATTTATACTTAACGAATTAATTATTAAATAAATCGGAAAAATGTAATATTTACTGTTTATAAATCGCGGCTTTTTGATCATAAAAACCACGAATGTATTTACGAAATATTCATTCGTAAACAAGTGCCCGCGCTAAGTAGAGGGAAAGCGATTAATGTTTAGCTTTAATAATTGAAATATGATATACTACATGGGATACTTTGAAGCAATACCAGAATTCATAGCTGAAATGTATCGATGATAAATGCTAACTGGAGGGAATAAGAATGGCTACTTGAAAACAATATTGATAAGAGTTATAGTTCTTGGGCTTTTAAAGATGATTGACAGCCCGAAGAGTGTCTTGCAGATAGAGCTAAAACATGTTGCTTATTGCGTAATCATACAGGGCGACTAGAGTTGGCGTCTTATCATTTCCATTCTTTCCTAAGTTTCCATCAATACAGCCAAACCTGTCTTAGTGACCACCTCTGTATAAAAACCACCTGCTTATTTAGATCACATTCTCGAGGTCCCAATGTCATTTTCAACACGATTGTACTTGTGTATAAAGACCACTGTTTTGTCGTGTCACGGGTGGCCTTTATAGCATTTTGGCTGTATTTTGTTGTAATACCTCATTTCACGTTCGTGCTTCAGTGAAAAGTTAGACATTGTAAGGAAAGTTTAAGGTTTTGTTCCAGGGCTTAGACAACTTACAGATTTTGTTTTCTATGCTTAAAACTTTGTATTTAGGTCAAGGAAAGTCATTAAATTTACGAATACGCCATAATAATACCTCATAAATGTTTTTTGAACTATGGTACACTATTATTAGACTGATAAGACGTTCGGAAAATAACCAACTATCTCGAGGAGTCAATAGCATAACTGTCAGAGATTAACAAAAAACGTCATATCTTTACCATTCAAATTTCAAATTAATGAAAATTGTTGTCTTCATTACCAACCGTTATTGCTGTAAAACACCGAACATATCATGTTACATCCTTGATATTACAGGGGTTAATATCACTGTCATGATATCCAGCCATGGACTATGGAATAGAACAGCTGAAGGCTCCGTGTGCGACAACAGATGAAACAGCTAATTTAGACCTTTGATATATATCAAAGTATGTACACCGTATGGTTTTGAGGTTAGGCGTCGGTATATGTAATCTCCTGGAATGTGTCAGGTTTGCTATGACATAAACCATATGTGGACATTATGAGTGATAGTTACCCCTAGAATATCAAGGATGATCAGCTTACAACAATGCACAGTGATGTTCTTCAGATAAAATTAGAACCCATTTAATTCGCGTATCTGACCGATGTCACAACACACTTGAAATGTAAGATAAAACTGATAACGTTTGGATTAGAAGTCTCCGACTTTGTCTACACAATGACCCTGCCAGTGCTAGATAGTCGTACCGTTGTCAGTAGTGGAGCCCGTCTCCAGAGTATATGGGATAGGTGCCTCCATTGTCGAAAGCCATGGGATCGTAAGTATATTTTCATCAAAAAGCATTATCCTTTAAAAAAGTATTTCAGATATATATAAGCAAGATTTCAATGAATCTTGAAATCTTGATATATGAGTACGACATTTGATTAATATACATCCGGTTCCAATATGTAGTGAAGTGCATTTTATGAAATGCAAATCAGATCTTGCTCTAATGAGATTGTCCCCTAGTTGGTTTTGATTTTTAGATAAAAGAGTTGTCGCAAAAGGTTCTCAATATTCTTCAACGGTACGTTGCTGGGCGGCATCAAAACAAAGTTTCTATCAAAAGTATAATATTGAGAGGTTGTATTAGTAGATGTATCAAAATAGAATAAGGAATTCATGGAATTCTTCCTTTCTTAAATGAAAACGTTTCGTACGTACGCTATTCCATCAATGTGTACGCGTACAATTTATCTGTTATCTAAACAGTCATAAATATTATCAAGCACACATCGTCAATTGCAAAATTGTTCAAATTTTGATTATAATAAAAAATCTTTCCTTATGCTCCACATACTGGACATTTTCATAATTACTCTGTTTCTATTAAATTGCTTAGCTTTAAGATTATTTGCTTGTCTTCGTTGATAACTTCAGTGACTATCTGCATTTCAAATTTCTGTCTGAATGAGCCAACTTTTCTCAAAATATGTAAAATTTCTTTTGGTTTATGAAACCGTGAAGAAAATATGGATCAGTCACGTGATGTTATATTTTTTTCAGGTTTGAAGATGCATGCACAGCAATTGACCGAGACAAAAGCAATCGAGCAAACAACAACATCGGGGAATTCCTGGTCCAGCACTTCAACAGTGTCTACTGTTCGTTATTGTTTGTTTTGACATCACTGTTGGTGGTTGCTAAGGAAATTTTCGGGGAGAAGATAAAATGTTGGTGTCCAGCGTTGTTTACAGACAATCAAGTTGCTTACACAAACAACTATTGTTATGTGAAAAATACATACTATGTTTCATCCGAAGGACCGATTCCACGTCACGCTGACACCAGACAAGACTTCTCGATAACTTACTATCCGTGGGTTCCGGTCATTCTTTTGTCGCAATGTGTGTTATTTGTTCTTCCGAAGTGGGCATGGATGGAGCTACAATCTTGCGCAAGTTTTGGTTTCGTATCTCGACTGACAAAAAGCCAGTGTAGCTTGAAAAATGAAGATCAATCAAATATTGCTCATTTTATGAACAGATGGATTCAAACTCGCATTGTGAAGAAGAAAATAGGGTACCGTATTAGGAAAAGTGTGTACGGGTTTGGATTTTCAAGAGAAAGTTATCTTGCAAAGGCATATGCGTTTTGTTGTTTCTTGTACGTCGTGAATTCTGTTGGACAAATATATTTACTGGATAGACTTTTAGGGAACGAATTTCTAACCCTAGGAACTGATATACTATTTCAAAGTCGTCATGGAGGAAGTTTGGAGGAAATGCCACGTTTTCCAACAGTTACATTTTGTGACGCAAACATCAGGCGAATGAGCAATGTGAAAACATACACCGTCCAGTGTTCGCTCCCGAACAACTTATTCAACGAAAAGATTTTCATATTTATTTGGTTCTTATTGACTTCTCTTTCGATAATTAACTTTATCAGCTTTCTAGACAATCTCATGATTTTCGGCAGGGGTCGCAGACGTGCTTTAATTAAGAGACTTCTGATAATCGGCGAGAATAAGTCCGGAACATCAAAAGATGTCGGAAATGACCGAGAAATATTTAATGAATTCTTGGACAACTATCTTGGTGTGGATGGAGTGTTTGTGATATCGGTTGTTCGGTACCAACTTGGAGTAGTATACACAAGTACGTTAGTGGAAAATCTATGGAATATCTTCAATGACCACAAAAATAATGATGAGAAAACAAACTGATCTTAATAAGGTATTAGAAAAATATGTTTTCTCGGTCCATTTGTACTTGACAGGAGGGTGACCTGGCGACGAGATCTCGTATGAATTAATCTTAGGCTTCTGATGTCACATTTTGTAACGCCATTTGTGGTTAAATCTAAACTTAAGAATCTGATCAGGTGAGGTTTAACTCTCGTTGAAATCTCATTTGAACATTTACCATTTGAATTTTTGGGATTTTCAAAAAAAATAATTGTCTTCTACTTGTAGCACGTTGCCATAAAGAAAATGTCATTTCTATTGTTTGCATAATATCTGATACACAACTTTGAATAAATTAAAAGACCAATTTGGCGGCCATTGTGGAAAAAATGTATACGTTACGCATTGTAGAGATTTGTGAAAATTCACCTTTTTTAACTTCACAATTTTCACATAAATCGCCTATACAACGACATTAATAAGCTATAGCAAATATCAATTTGAAAAAAAAGAAGCTTTCTGCGTTATGGTCAAAACAGTGAAAATCCGGTAAATTCACAATTCGCGTCAAATTGCTATATCCCATTCACATGAGCTCAAAGTCAAGCACATCGTAATACATTATTTTGATTCAATTTTCTGTTTCATGTTCTTGGGACCTGATGTAAACGGAATTAATCAGAAATGTGATGTTTTCCTGTATTGCGATTACTAAGATGCTTTTTTCTTTTGCTTGTATGAAGAGCAACTCGTGTTTCTATTACAGTTAAAAGAGAGATAACTCTCAAAGTATTTAAGTCATATTCTAAACAAAATGATAAATTCCGATGTCAATTTTGTAGCTTATGGGTTTCGAATGAAAACAATTGAACAAACGAATAACAAGAATGATGTACAATGTACTTTATTTTGATGTAAACTCTACAAATGTACAAACTAAAACACATCCATGTTTACATTGATGAGCACCTGTTTACCAATATTGGCATGGAATTTGCAACAAAGTGATTAAATTATTGAATGTTTATTATATACACTGTAATTTCACCCAGATTATTGTGTAAATACAATGTAGCTGTATCATGTAAATAGCTGCTTTAATACATTTGTTTAAAATTTAGTCGTTACATTTCCATTTTTAACCAAATTTGGTCCAAAACATCCATGGGGAAGGCGGACATCTTATATAATGTCTTTTTTATGTTATCGGTGTTGAAATAAAACAACTATTTGGAATAGCGTATAGACAACAAAAGGATTCAGTTACAAATTACGTGACCTTATTAACCTATAGGGAAAGGATCCAGCGTTATCGGGAATGAAGTAGTATCATATAACAAATTACATTGATGTTTTGTGAAGTATCAATTTTAGTTATCTGGATTGATATGTATATGTATTTTTCTCTCATTTTATCTGTCTTTCTAACTCTTCTAAGCATTCTCTCTTTTCTTCACTCTCTCTCCCTCTATGTCACGTTATGTACATGTATCTTTCGTTTTCTTTCTATCTTTCTCAAGCCTTTTTCCTTCTATTTCTGTCCTTCTCTCTTACTTAAACTCTATTTCTCCACATTTTCTTTCTTTCTTTCTTTCCCTCTCCCCCCTCTCTCTCTCTCTCTCCCTTTATCATCCACTCCTTTATCAATGAATATACATTATCACAAAAACGTACGTTCGTATTGTGTAAAGTTGACATAAGAATACATCGTATCCAATATATGGTTATTTGGAAGCCAGTTTATATACTTAATATACACAATAACTGATTGAGTTATGGAAGACTCGGGTTTGTTGTTTTTTGTTTCATGAACAAAATACTAAAATACTTAGTATAAAGATAGGTTACACATGCTTTTTAGGGTATAGAGACATGTATTTCATTGTAATTCACATTTTAGCACAGTTTTCCCCATATCGCATAAACAGACCATAACATGTACTACATAATTATATTTTTAAAATGATAATAAGAATGTACGGTATATCGATTTCATATACATGTATCAACTACAGCAAAAAGGTCTTAAATCCACACAAAAAAATCTTAATTGTCAGGTAAAATTAACTACAGGTAAGTGTAAAATGAGACTTGATCACAGGCATTAAGTTTAAGGTGACATACCCCCTTAACTCTAACTACGTGTATAAAGATTAAGGTGACATACCCCCTTAACTCTAACTACGTGTATAAAGATTAAGGTGACATACCCCCTTAACTCTAATTACATGTATAAAGATTAAGGTGACATACCCCCTTAACTAGTTCACTGGTATAATCTATGGAAGCACACAGCCTTATAATACACAACTATGGGTATACAAAATGTACAAAATGACACTAATCATGTAAAAAAATGTAAAATCGCTCAAAGTAATACAGTAAAATTCAAAGACTCGTAAAAATAAATCATATTGCCAGCATTCTAATTATTTTTTCGATAAAAAATTAAACTATATTCGAGACAATGATCATGTTGTCATACTTGATATGTCGGTATATAGTTATACCTTAAGATGGAACACCGGTAAATGTGCCAAATTCTTGTTCTCTGAAAATTTATCTTTATCTTTTCATCTTTTTTTAACAAAATATATATTCAGAGAAAATTTTAAACACTTTATCAGACGAAACAATACTCTCACGTTCGCGAGATCCATCGTTTTGTAAGCTAAATGAGTATAACTCAAATGATGGCACTAAGCAATATTTTGATACTTGCATTAGAAATTTCTCTATAATTGTATTTCATCAATATAAAAACAGATCCTTTGAAAATTCATTAAAAAAAACCTAAATTTAATGGAAAATGATCCAAATTCCGTGTTTAACTTGCACTTGTTTAAGTAGCTACTACCAACATATAGAATGTAAGAGTTATTGCCCCTTTACTGGCGTTTCATAACACAACACACATATATATGTACGTAATTTGATTTCCAATGTCAATTATATCAAACTTTAACTGATGGTATATGCAGAGTAGTTATGTAAGTTGGCAACCTGGTGTTGATCCAATAATTGTCTTTAAAATGAACAAACGCATACTGACACACAGTGTACAATTACAATACAAAATATTTAAATCACTTCCGAAAAGGAAATGGCAATGGTTCGGCAAAATAACCAGAAAGGTGAAATCCAAAATCATGTCTCTGAATTCAGAGATAAATAAGTTTTCACGTGCGTTTTATCGCAGTAATCCTTCCACAGTTTGCCTACGATCTCTGCCGCCACAACTTGGCTTGTGTTGTGACTAACCAACCATATCAGAAAGACGCCATCTTGTCTCAAATATTTGTCAACAAACTTCCCTTGAACATCAGTAAGTCTAGCACTGTGACGTAGTTCCGGTGGGACCTGGTCGTCGTCGAGATACTTCCGGATGTACTCGTTCTTACGTCGCGGAAAGAACAACATGGCGAAGTTGTATACGAAATTCACGGCGTTTACGATGGTCATGATGACCAGTAAAAACCACAGAATGATGAACATCTTTTCGTTGAAGAGATTTATCGGTAATGAACACTGAACGGTCCATCTTTGGAGATTTTGAAGTTGGCGGATGTTGAAATCGCAAAACGTGACGCGAGGAAATCGTCTGAGATCTTCCCACTTTTGGTTTGTTGATACTCCAGCCACGAAATCCGGACCCAGGTTCAGAAAATCGTTACCCAACAGCGCATCCACAAGAAATAGCTGTCCAATCGTATTCGCCGTGTACAACCCACACGTTATCAAGTAAATCACTGTCAGATAGTTTCCGAAATGTACTCCATGGTGTCCCATCTTCTCCTTCAGTGCTTGTAGACGCTGATAGGCCGAGCTTCGACCGTCCCGGATCTCAATCCATTTATCAATGTAAGATGCTATATCCGACATTCTTTCGGCGCGCTTGCCAGGACCAAGGTACGTAGCATCGCTGGCAAGGTTCAAAGTTTTCTTGATGTTTATGCCCGATTTAGGGTAGAACCCCTTCCAGAAGATTTTCGGACAGTAAAAGAGAAAGGCCATCAGAACGAAGATGAGCGGTACCCATTGGTAATACATGATCTCAGTTTCCTCCCTTTCGTCGTCCTCAACCGGAAGTATCTCGTCGAAAGGGACGCCATAAGTGTTCTTTATCCAGCAGTAGCTGTTTGCATACGACACGTGGAATTTGGCGAACTCGGCTGGGCACCAACATTGGATAGGTTCGCCGACATACTGCTTTGCGCATACCAACAGCGCAAGTATGATGAGCGAAACAACGCAGAACTTCCGGTTTAGCACGTGAATCGATGTGTCATCGCTAAGAGTGGTCCTTATGACCGAAGTACTTTGTTTGGTGACGTCTTCCAAACTGCAACAACAAGAAAAATATTCATAACTTAAGACATTGAGAAATGAAATTCAGTTCTTATACCAGCGTCGATACCTGTATATATTGACACTGGAGAACTAGTATTTGGAAAATATATATTGACACTGGCATTGTTTATGTTCTTCTGGTTTTATTGTTTACATACTGTAAAAAGCCAGTTGATCATATATTTGCCACATGTTTTTTTTACCATATAAGTAACCGTAAATCTATGTACCGTGACATTGAATTCTCCTCATTGAAGAATATATTCTTAAAGTATTTTCCTTTCTGGACCCAAATTCATGAAAGTTCCTTAACTTTAACAGAAATTTGAGCCAAAATGAGTCAATTAGGTTATTGCATTTTCAGTATGTCTTAAAATCAGAAATGAACTCACGACTGTTCTACATTATCCCCATGAAATTCGCTCTGAAATTAATCTTTACACATGTATCGAATTTTATAACCTCTCCCGTTCAAAATTTACAACAAGGGGAACTACAGAATCAAATACACAATTGATTTCGGTCCAGACGGGTTCTCACCGTTAACATGGAGAAAAGCCATAAACTGTCGAATAACGTTTGGAGGGTCATGTTCCATTGTTAAACTTGGGCGATATATACATAATGACCTCGTAAGTGACCTTAAATTGACCGCTTTATGGCTATATATGGTGTGTATTGGATGTGATAGGTAGTTTTATGTTGTTAAGGCGTATTATTAAAGCCAAAGGAACATGTAAATTTTTTCGGTGTGTCTCTCGCCGGAAGTGGTACTTGTCCTTGCTATAAGCACATTTTATTGGTTATTGTAAACGTGCTAGGAAAACTAAGCCAAATTACTAGGGATCGCGGCGGCTGGGTGCTTTCAACGTACTACTACTACATGTAGCTCCTCACATGTGAGTTTAGAGTTCGATTCCCAATGGTGGTTGTCAGACAATGACTGTAGGTCGGTGGTTTTTTTCTCCGCCACTTTACCCAATATTTCCTGAATGACCTTGGTTATTATTAATAGGACGCAAATAAGAAATAATATTAAACAAAGAAACAGATCCCCGTGGAATTAGTATCATAGGTGTTCCTTTAAAATCATCATCGTCGAAATTACTGTTAATTTTTCATGTGTGGCCAGTATGAAAAGATTTGTTGTCTATGATGGTAAAAAAAAATAGAAAAAAATGAATTCCATTAAAATACCACACTTGACATAATGATACATGTATTCGTATAAAAAAATACAAGATGTAGCAAACTTAATTCTTCATTTGACGTGTGTGTATACAATGTAATTCACGTGCTCGCGACATTTCAAGTCTCGGACACCGCGAGATATTTAAGGTGATGAACTAGTGGTATACATGAATTTCAGAAATCGACCGTTATCAGATAAGGGTAAATGTGTATTTTTAGGGTCTGAACTTCGAATGGTTTTTAATTTGAATGTGATATTTTATTAAACTTTAATTAAAAAACTATTATTCCAATAATTAATAATTCTATAAATGTTTAGATAAATTCCAGCGCAGATAAAAACAAAACACATGCAACAATAACTATTATTTACATGTCATATTAACTGCTGCGCTCTGATAGTGTAAAATGAAACATCCAAATAAGCATACTCCAATAAAAATATTAGGTTGTATCAAATAATAACAAGAAAACTCAATTAAAATTATGTTCCGAGATGCCAAAAACGAAATCATCCAATATATGTGGGTAAAGTACGTCGATTATTACAAACAAGTAGCTTGAAAAAATGATCATTAGTGAAAGATAAACCCTTCCACTTACCTGAGTTCCTTCTTAACTTAAAAGCCGTGATTGTAATCCGCCTGCAACTTGCGGAAAGTGATATATTATTGTTTTTCTTGTATTTTTTTAGCATTACAGTTATTCAGCTCACCCAATAAGCTATATAAACAAAACACATATCAATATCGATAAGACTGATGGGTCAGGGGAGAGTACTCTTTCGCCGTTGGAAATCCTTTATTTAGATCTACCTGGCATATTTCTATTTAGTTAAACATTAAAAAAAACGAACGAATGGATTAACTGCTGCGCTCTCAGATAGGCTTTGCCTAAAATTATATTATTAAGAAGCATATGACTTCATTTGGTTATTAAGTCTTTGAAAAAATCCAGGTAAAAACTTCTAAAACTAATTAATATTCACAAACAAAATCTTGATAATTGTTCATGAAAGAAAGAAGCTAGTTTCCTGTTTAATTTCTGGTCTATCATCACATAGTGTATGCATTTGCATTATGCACCACATATTAGAGAGCGCAGCGAACGGGCCGAAGGCCCGTTCGCGAAGCGAACTCTTGTGATAGAGGTGTCTCCCTAACGTTATTCTATGTAAATCATCCAATATATGTAGAGTTGGAAAACTTTCTCACCAACCGGAAACAGGAAGTCAACACAAGATCCAGCATCGCGCAAGACAGTATCTAAAGTCACACTCTCGCGTGATTACAAAATCACACTCTCGCGTGATTACAAACAAGTAAAACGCTTGGAAAAATAAAAACATTAGTGAAAGATAAACCTTCCAATTTATTCTTACCTGAATCTAATAATTACATTTTGTCCTGAGTCTTAACTTAAAAGCCGTTTTACGTGAGCAGTTGCTTCGGAATTTTCCGCCTGGCAACGGAGAATGACGTTGAGATATAATTTGTAGCCGCAGTCACGTATTTTTGCAGAAAGTGAAAGTAGAAGTAATCTATGTTCAATATTGTTTTTCTTGTTATAAACTCAATGCCAGTAATTCAACAAAACTATTATTCCAATAATTAATAATTCTATAAATGGTTTCTAGCAGTACAGTTATTCAGCGCACCCAATAAGCTATAAAAACAAAACACATGTCAACATCGATAAGACTGATGGGTCAGGGGAGACTACTCTTTCGCCGTTGGAAATCCTTTATTTACATGTCAAACGAAAGAATGGATTAACTGCTGCGCTCTCAGATAGGCTTTGCCTAAAATTATATTATGTCTTGGTGTAAATGAAACATCCAAATAATCTCCAATACAGGGGTTCCGAGATGCCAAAACGATGTGGGTAAAGTACGTCGATTAGTATGATCTACTAGTTCTTGTGATTGTATCTGCACTTGCGGATAGGTATTGATTGTGACGTCATGTTTTTTTGCGAGCGTAACGTCATACCTTTCGAAGAAAATGACGTGAATTGCGCTCACAAAATAATGACGTAACATTCGATACCTACCCGCAAGGGAGCTAACTCTGTAATATGCAAAGACAAATTTGTTTGACGTCAGAATCACCGGAAGGCGAGACTAAACGACGGTACGTAAATCGCACATAACTCGCGTCGTTTTGGTATCTGGAAATAGTATGGTATGTTTATTATTTCATAAGATCAAAAAAAATATATCAATAAAAGTAGACAGTCACACCTTATCATTCGGTAAGTTTCATTTTAATATAACGATGCCTTCTGCGACGAAATATATTAAAGTTAAGTTTGGGCATATGCCAAAATATCTGAACCCGATATGTGATATCTATACCGTGGATAGAAATATGTAAATCAATCTCATTTTCATATTGAATCGTGCTAAGGTGAACTTTTCGCAGGTAGATCAGCGCCTTATCTTTCAAATTCCTGGGTAAGAAATAAAATCTGCATTATATAAATTGTAACTTTTATGTATAACGTGTGTGTGTGTGTGTATAGGTGTGGTTGATAAAGAATTACAGTGCATGCAAAAATAATGAAATCATTTTACTGGGCATATGCTTCAAAGGAATGTTTTTCGAACGCGTTTTCGTAATACTAGCTATATGCGTCGACGAAAAGTTAAGAAAATATAAAGTAATGTTTTCAAACTCAAATGGAATCATTTCTCACGTGGTTCTTATCTTAATTATTTTCAAAATGGCTGCATATATACAAATATTTTTTGATGCATCATTTACAGACATTCTGTCCAGTTTGCGATAGGTATCTAGTGATTGCGACTGTGTGTCTCGTTGTGATAGCGTGAATTCCATGTTTCAGATGATAGCACTGTCTTACTGGAACATATCGTCGAAATTATCCGGCTATCATTCTGATCTACTCTTCGTATCACCCCGTTAGTCTTGGAGAAATGTTCAGCAATCTTCGTAGATATAACACCGATAATTTCCGAAGATTGTCGGAATCTCTGAGATGTTGCGATCGTTCGTTAGTAGTGACGGAGTGAAACTCTAACTGCCTAATCAAATTACTCCATTACCTTTACTATCTTCACTGACAACAAGCTATCAGTGAAAAAAATCTCTACGGGTGATTAATTTATTCCATAACCGAACACTATCTCATTTACAATCGTATAAACACATTTTTCATCGTCACACTTGTATTTTGTCCTGAAATTTCATCCGCTTTGAATGACGTCATTTTCAAAACTCAACCAGTCTCCGAGTATAACTAGCTAGTCTTACTGCCTAGTCTAGTTACAGAATGGGACACAATAAATCACACATAACATAGCATTACGGTATCAGGTTTTAAAATCTCCTTAAAGTTATAACTAAACATTACGTACACAGTGAAACCGGATACATACCATAATGGG
This sequence comes from Argopecten irradians, assembly GCF_041381155.1. NCBI lineage: Eukaryota > Metazoa > Mollusca > Bivalvia > Pectinida > Pectinidae > Argopecten > Argopecten irradians. Next base: position 15,161,476 of record NC_091149.1, on the reverse strand, counting down.
TCGTCTGTGGCCAAAAACATTGAAAAAAAGAAAGAAAATAAATTCATATGTTTACAAAATATTGTTCTATTATAAGTGAAATGGTTAGATTGTACTTTTATGACTCGGGCAAACTGTACAACATGATGTATATTTATATAAAATGTCGTTAAAATTGTACACAAATGCATCTTGGAATCATCGAGTTTTCGCTGAAACCACCGAATCCGGAGCTTTCAGTCGATATTGTTAAGCGATAAAAACATGACGGTCGATTTGAGTCGAGAATGTGTTTGTCTTTCTTGCGTTTCAGTGAAGTTCGGTCAGATAGATAACATGTTTGCTTATCCAAAGAAACACAATTGTGGTCAGTTAATTGGATTTTACACATTACCTCATGTTATCTAACTTTTAGTATGACATCACTTTAGTAACTTTGTCGGAACTCAACGGTCCAGAAATTCTCCCGGGAGCGATACGTATACCGAGTCAATTGTTGTTTTTCAAGTCTTTATCAAAGCAGAGAACTAGAGTTGTCCCGAGATAAAAATAATTACAGGAATATGAAGTACGTTGATAATGTAGATTTCCTACTCTAACTTTTTAGCAGAGATTTCAATAGTATATTATATTTAAATCTCTGCTTTTAGCAAGGAAGACTAATAATTGTACAATTAATTTTCGTTCTGAAATAGAGGAAGGTACATGTAACTCTGACATACAACTTATTTTGTTGACATAACATCGTCGGAGACCTATGTTACGCCGATTTCGAGATACGGAAACGATGTGTGTGACATACGACTTAGTCGATTAGTCCTGCCTTCCGGTGATTGTGACGTCTTAAAAAATTACGTGGTTTTTGCGACGTAACAATCACAGTACGAGGAGGGAGTTATACTTCACGGTTCATGTCAATTTAGTGCCTCGAAACCTCCATTGATTCATTAGTGCAGTGTAGTGCAGTGTAATCAACCCGTATGTCTCTTATTTCACAAAGTAGATACCTTTAAGCTAATTACTAGGTTCCGTGATATAGGGGTAGGGGTCAAACCGTACCTGGTTTAAGGGAGTGTAACTATATGGTGTACGTGGGTATGGCCATGTTTGTTTGGTCAGGGGATCTGTGGTCATTCCGGTCAAAGAGATCGATGATTTTATCTACCCTGTGGTGTTTGTACAAAGTATACAAAATACGTACATGTACAGACCGTATTTATAAGGATGAGCTGCTAATCTAATATCAACAAAAGATCTCCAATCTCAATGTTAGTATGTCAATCAAGAGTCCCCGTCTAACATTTACATTTGAAGTTTAGTGACAGTCAAATGTAGATATTTTCAGACACATGCATGATTCGACAGGTGTATACAACAACGCTTATATCCTATTACATAATATAGAAATCCCATTTTATGTTCACAAGATAAGAGATTTCTGTGTTATTTGACGAGCGAGTTTGAAACGTTTTGGTGCACGGTTTACAGTCGGAGTTTTTAGTCGCGATATCACACAGGCTAAAATAAATAAGGTGTCGTGTAATGGCGTATTAAAAGATAGCCCATGGGTGGTTTCGGTATCGTTACAGTCTTCTTCACTAGCCCCCCACTAACTTTGTTACATTAATGATTTAATAAATCCCATAAATCCTTGGTCATATTATAGATATACTGATGTATAAGCCAAATTTTAAATATGTTTTTTTTTTTTTCAATTTGGTGAGGGTTATGGAAAAGCTCATGGGTGATCATGATCATTCAAAAGCCCCTCCTTCTCTAGACGAACACCACTTTCGTATACGTCATCAGATGGGAATACACGCACGTGGGCGGGGTATGGGGTAAGACTTTGTTAACAGTTACAACTTTCACTATTAGACCCCGTCACACGACTTATCTCGAGTGTATAGCTGAGATATTGGCAGTTGTTATTTACACAACTGTCCGACAACCCCACAAGTTACTGTACATGTGTCTACGTCTTCACTGTGTCTGAGAATATTGTTATGAATAATATCGACAGTGGGGAGATAGATTCGTGTTTACTTATCTCTGTATGAGACGGTTCGGATAGGGACACGTAAAATACATATATAAATTTATAGCTTACAATAGTTATCTCTTATGAGAAAACGTAAGTTTGGTACAAAACAATCAATTTTTTAAACCATTATTAGAAAGCTTGTAAATTCTTTTTTATAAAGTGTATTACGTATTAACTATTCACTATTGCCAAAATGTACTAAAACAAGACAGAAAGTTCAATCATTGAGTCGGATTAAGATAAAAATCGAGGCCGTAGTAAAAGAAAATATAAAATGTTTCATTTTTTATTAAATGCTTTCTCTGCTAGCCTAGCTATAGACTCGATCACACCCCATAACGATCACGTGTATCTGTGTACGTGATTTATGACCAGGTTTGTCCGAAATTCCCGGAATGTCCACTAGCTTGACCACTAACGATGATATCTGTATTACATTTGTGTAACACCTCCGTGTGATGACTAAGTACAGAATGACACAGCCGAGACAAGCCTTCAGGGAGGTGTCAGTTTGTTACGTACATGTATTACTATATCAGGCATTGGTCCCGTAAAAGCTTTACGCCTCGGAGAAATGTCCGTCGATGTTCGGAAATAAGCGACAATCTCTGAAGATTGCCGAAAATGTGTCTTTAATTTTCCAATTGAGCATTGCAGTGTTATAAATAACTATCAGACGATTATTTACACGATTTTGAACTAAAACAAGAAATTAAAATCAAATTAAAACTTCGTGATTATATTGATATGACTTCAAGTTCGTTTATATAAACGTGCGTACACTTTTCTCAATATTTCGCAAATCAAATTTTCGGAAACGAAACCATGCTCCAATATATCAAATAACGGCCGTTATACCATATCTGTCTGGGACCTCATTTGGTATACAAATGCGCCATTTCTTTGCTTACATTATCAAGTAGAACGTGAATGGTTGTTGGCGTTAAATAACGAATACAAGTTCAGTTGTTTGGAGGTTTATCGCGAGTTTTGATAGACAATATTGAATGACCTGCAGAGGAGTTCAGACCTTGTAGTCAAGGTCAACCGATCGCGACAATACATTATAGCGCGATAAATTGTGTACTGTTGAGAATTAACATAGGTGTACACCACTTTAAAAGTTAGCGCTGGTTATCTTAAAGGCCTAGAATATAGATATAAAATCATATATTTATCTACACAGGGTTTATTGTGCTCACACGTGAACCCCCAAAACAGACTGTCGCAATGATTGCACAGATTGATGTAACAATACGAGTTGTTTCATCTCGGGATGATAATAATATTTCCTCTTCCGACGCTAACCATTGATGAAATTTTATGAAAGCACATATAATACATTGTGTATATGGGTATTTTTGTACATACGAAGGTGTTTTGAAAGGCGCCGTTTTATGGCCAACTGACATGCAATCTCGCGTCGCTTTTATTAACACAAGTATTGTTATGATAATCTTAATCCGTATATACATGGCGGTGTCTGTGCTGTGATCTAGAAACTAAGATATAATAATCTGTAAATCCGTGTACGTGTTAGAATTTTGTTATCTTTGTGTGTATGTTTACTATGTTATCAGATCCATGGCTATACATATACTTGTACATGGTGTATGGTGTATATTATATGAACGCCGAACGCGATATCGAAATTCTGTACCCAAGTGACGTAAGTTATTTCATCTCAGAATCTGCTTTATTTAGAACGATGAAGCGTTTAGTTGCTGAGGTATTTAAAAGAAGTAAAGACATATTGGTATACGCGAATCGAAGGTGTTTTGAAAGGTGCCGTTTTATGACGAACTTCATTACTCTACATCTACACTATATACATGTATGACGGGTTACCTCAACACCAAATAAATTAACCTGCTAATCCTTAAATAATTCACTAAAAGTCATCTTTGTGCAAATACTCAATACTAAGTTAAATATACACTTTGTCGATATCGATATTGTACATACATGTATACGAACTCCGAATCAGCTGTCGAATTTCGTGACGTCACTGTCTGATGTAACATCGGGAGGTGTTTCATTGTATAATAGAGGCATTTTAGTTGCTTAATCTAAACCAATGGGTCGATTTTTTAATGGAAAAGAAAAAAATATTAAAAAAAATACGTTGGTGTTTAAGCAAAGGCGAAGGTGTTTTGAAAGGTGCCGTTTTATGACCAATTTGGTAAAACCCCGTTTTAATTTGTCCTTATAATCTTTAACCCAGACGCAACCTAGTGAATTGTCTACCGAAACAATGAGATAAAATAATCAGTAAATCATGAATGTGTAAGAATTTGTTTATCTATGTAAATATCATTATAGATAAATAAGTGTACCTTGATATAACATTACGTCATCATATCATACGTATGTATTCAGTTCAACAAAACCTGTATGCATGATTAATTTCAGTACAATTCTTCACACATTAGTGAATGTTTAGTTAAAGCGTTTCCCGGATAAAAAGCAACCATTAAATTAACTTTGATTGGCAATAAATTAAATTAAAGCGATCTGTATCTTAATATATGTACATTACAGGGTTGACTTCCTATTGAGTATTCCTACCTAAAAGCTAGAACTATACTGTATACATCTGTATATTCAGTGGAGAGTTACTCAAGGGTGGAACACATACTTAAAAAAAACACTTATGAAATACTACGCTTATATAGCGGTAAGATATATCCAGGTAATATAAGATAAAAATTAAAATTATTACAGGATATGTTTAGGCATACAATACATTTATACTGTACGTTGGTTAAAATGATGACGCGTGTTATGAAGTATAGATACCTATTTTAAAAGATGAAACTTTACAAATAACTTTGATAAAACGAATTGAAATTTTCAAGGTATATGCTCATGAACGTTATATTACTCTTGTGTCAGTCTAACGGTAATACATGACACTCTTAACCAGAACATAATAAAAATAGTCTTCCATGAATGTTAAATTGGTTTACAGTTGGGCGCATGACAACGAATGACCTGTCCATTTTATCCCAGTTATAAACTGTAGAAACGTGTTTGTCCTGTCGAACCAAAAACTTTTATACGTACTGTTATATATGTAAAATCATCCACATAATCGTAAATGGTAGGAATTCAATATAATGACATTTATCCTTAATTAGTAAATGTATACTTTAAGTTTTAGCTGTAAAAATTACCATCAAGGACGTATACGTGTTGTACGTCCTTGATTACCATTAAATATAAACTACCAAAAATTTGTTTCTACATCCATATTAAAACCACATAAATATGTTTTAGTGTTGTCATGTATTACAATAATAAATTAACGTATATATCATAGAAATGTATGGTGACAACAGACCAAGCAAGTGAATTCAATAAGTAAGTAAAACGTCAAAAATTTACTAAGTGTCATAAACTTCTAGACGTAAGCTTTAAACCAAGTCTTTTTATAGGGACACAGTACTAGTGTGCATGCATGGAAAATAACTCTACCACGATGGCATTTGTGATATATTTACACTAACCAAGTTTCTTTGTTAAAATTTTACACCGCGGTCGTGGTTTTTTAAAACGGGTCACCCTACCCTAAACTCTATACAACTCAAAGTCATGGAAACTTTTTCTGACTGAGTATCTTCTATAGTAAAAGAACAGATTACCAGTCATTCTTGAAATACATACATAATTCGTTTCCATTAATTAACTAATTAACAAATATAACAGTATACTTACAATCCCATTTTGAGTGTTGTAATCGACTGATTTCAGTTTCTCGAAATCTACATCCCTGTCAAACTTTGTCAGCCATCTTGGTTTTTGAGACCCACGCACCTGTATATCCCTATACCAGGACGATTGTGCAGGTAAAGTAAACACCGTGTAGGTACGTAGGTATGTATGTGTGTGTCGTATCAGTTGACAGGTCATTACAGCCAGGTAGACCGGGGAACTGATGTGGAAAGACCCCCTACAGGTAGATAGCGGAGCACAACTCCCTTTTACCTGTGATTCGACTTTTACCTGGGCAGGTGTCGTTCCCTTTGAAGTTTTTACACACTACACTCATACACGGGACTTAAGGGAAAGGACAACTTGACACCTCATCACAGTAGCTTTAAAGCTACCTTCACGTGTTTGTGTGTGTATCGTACTGTAACAAAAAAAGGCAACAAGTTTTCCGGAACAGAAAACAAAAAGTAAAGAAGGATAAAATCACAATAAGGAATTAAGAGTATGCGAAACACTTCTCTCTCTATTTGTGTAACACAGCAGATCGAGACTCATGTATAAACTTTCAATGGGAAACACAAACACATTAAGGTAGAAAAACTGTACTCTTTTAAAAATTTTCATCTATTTAACATTCATATCAATGAGTTTTATTTTTTTCATATTTGTTCTATAAAATCATATTCGCTTATCATTGTTCAAGAACTTATCAAAATGTATATACAGAATACACAATATAAATTTACACAATAAAAGCAAAATATAATATTTCATATTTAGCCACCAGCGTATTACAATAATATATACTGATAAATATACATGTAAAACATATTTTTTAAGTTGTCTGAACTTTAAAGGTATTTTTATTTACATATATTTTATATGACATCGAGAAGGAAAAAACAACCCAAAGTATATGCCGAGATTTTAAAGTTGTAATTTCTATCTTAATATCTTGTATTATGGTGGGAAAATGATGAAGATAATCAGATTGACTTCCCTTTCAACCAACCGAAGAGAAGTAACTCTGACAGACTAGAATGCATGATTTCAAAAACGCTGTAAAAATATTTTTGCAATAAAGATATCATATCATACAAAACAAAATGTAAAGCTAACGTGGACAACATCGTGGCAATGAATACAATGCTGTACTTGCATTTTGCTTTGAAAACATTAGGAAATCCAATGAATTTAAAAATAACAAATTGAGAAATGACGTTTAACACCTCTACCCTTTACCAACAGTCTCCAAAATATAAGTATCAATTAATTCTGATTATATTGCGAAATTACTTAAAAATACTTGATAATCTATAATGCCCTCAAGGCGATGACACTTATTAATTAAGGTGTCATTTTTTTCTTAATTGCTGTCAACTTGTATCTGTAATTAATTAACTCGAGGCTGTGTCTTCTTGTAGAAAAAAATAGTTAAAAAACATGCAATTAATTTATTTGTCAGTAATTAACTATTATTTACCATTTGATGCCTTAGGCGAGCATTATAATCAAAGGTACGGATGCGGATATATGTATTTCAGACAGTTGTGACAAGATATTCTTATTTTTTTTCCAATCTGACATTTCATATGGATAACAACAAAAGATAATTCGAAGGTTTTAGGATAAGATAACTTTTATTATACACATTTAAAGTCGATATTGTATTTCTTCTGACCTTCATGCTGTACCTACATGTGCATACAGCATGAATGGTCGTCTCGATTGATAAGATGCTTGATACATGGAAAAGGTCAAAAAAGAAAGAAAGAAAGACAGACAGAAAGAAAGAACTTATCTGGCACTGTCAAGTAGATAAAATGAAACCTCAATAAGCTATTTTGGCCTTTCAGCATTAGGCTTGCCGAGTGCTAACCAGCCAAACGTTTTCAGAAAACTAGATATACTTATCTCAATAATTGAATACAATGAAGTCTCAATAGTTTAGAAGCATTTTTATTGTGTCATTGCCATGGCTTATTTTTTTGAATTTTTCAAAATATTGACGACGTTCGTACACTTATATATCTCCATTGAATGGCATAGCTACACCGCAAATATCAATGACGTAAATTTAATGCCCATCAAATGCTAGCTTCTATAATTCTAATAAAATACAAGGCTCGTTTCCTTCAGTAGATGTTAATGCTAAAATCTAACTATCACAGTATATAATTCTGGTACTTAAACCAGACGATATCAGGGCTACCCAGACATTTGCATTGTTAGAATATCGAATTTTGGTACCATGACTAGGACGGACTTAATGTCTGGTGGCAAAATTAGAGGAAACTCGGACTAAACATGATGTTTTCGTCTGGTACCATGACTAGAGGAAGCTTGAACTAAACTAGATGTTTTTGTTTGGTACCAATACTAGAGGAAGATCAAACTAAACTAGATGTCTAGCAGCCATGATATCAATGTCTGGTGTCAAGATCAAAGCAAACGCATGCTGCTGTATATTAGCCAAAATGTCTGAATTTGGTGGAAGGACTTGAAACATCTGCCCAACCACATCTACATTTGTCCTTGGTACTCCAGTGGTTACTACCACTGTCGTTACACGTATATCCACCCCTGGACAATGTCATAGCAAAACTGAAGGCTCATTTTGACAAAAAAAAATGAACCGGTAGTTTGGTCCAATAATGTACATCAAAACAATCGAATAGCTCAACGCTATACATTAAGGTAGCTGACTGTGTTGCATTGAAGTTTGGCGGAGCTCTCACTGTCATCTCTAGAGGAAATAAGTGCAGGTCTGTGATTGGTCAGTTTTCCCTCCTGAACTCACCTTCAATTTTACTGTGAGATAATGCAGGGGTGGATATAATGACAGTGATGGTAACTCCTGGAGTATCGAGGATGTCTGTGCATTAAAAAAGAAAGTCAGCATTCTTTAGAATTTCCACAACGGGAATCGCAGCACGTGTGCGCTGTAATTTTCGTACATAGTTATATTTCACTGGCAATCGTGGGGTAACCACATTCAAGCCACACGTAATGTATTTGTACTTCAATGTATGAAAATGGCAACATAATTTCAAGGGCTTTAAAAACACAAGTCGCACTGCGTTCTTGTCAGTTAAGTCAGAATACATGTGCATAACAAAGAATTTTAACAACACAAGGAAAACATTACAACTCGACATAATCTTTATCACAGTGATGGATTCTAAAATAAAATGGATTCTAAAATAAATAAATACTTGCTCCGGTTGATACATAAATAAGACATATCATAACAAGTAAACCAATTAATAATTCACATGAAATATGTTTAAAAGAGCAATTAACAAATTATTTAATCACACGGTGAAAATAAACTTACCTCTTATTTTCATTTTGTTGAGATAGGTCTAGTATTTGATTGAGTATGGAAAATATCACAACGTTTATAAATACCAATACACACCTCATTCAAAATTCCTAATTCAATAAATAATAATGAAAATAATATAAAAAGAAGAAAAAAAACCAAAACATTTAATAACAAATACTTTCATCATATCTTGACGGTCAAGTTTCGGATAGAAATATTGCATTGGTGGTGAGGTAAACAAAGTGGATCCGGATGTTAGATACACTATTTACTTCAGTATACATTCGAAGTACAGATATTGGACAAGGGGAAATAACTTTGTAATCACCCATTCACGTGAACTATCAGAGTAACCTCCCTTTGTCTGACTAAACAAGGACATAAAAACAAAATATTACAAAAGGACTGTACTACTAGTGAAGCTTCATATACGAGTTCAAATACAAGTTGTCGTGAAATCAATTTCCCATTTCACACTTTTTTCAAACAATATCACCAAGTTGAACGAAATAAATCAACGGAAAAAATGTTTCTTCAGTTTCAAAAAGAAATAGTCATTTTATGCTATGGTTCAAGGGAAACAACTTTTGTATGTCTACTGGAGAAACATAAATGTCATTGATAACATTCACACTTTCCGAAAAGAATAAATCATAAACGAAATTCAGCGAACCAGATTACATCAACGAAATCATTCAATAATAAAATGAAAATCAAATTAAAAACTTTATATATGCAGTCGATCGAAAGAGTAATTTGGCAAATGTAGACATTGAGATCCTGTAAAGTTAGGGTTCTATTTCCGTGATCGTCATGAATGTTTGAACATAAGGTTTTTTACAATAATTTATCCAAAGTGTCTCGACGAGTTCGGCTCCCACGACTTGGCTAGTGTTATGGCTAACCAACCACAGAAGCAACACGCCATCTTGTTTCAGATATATGTCCACAAATTTCTTCTCAACGTCCAGTAGTTTTGAACTATTTCGGATTTCCTCGGGAAACTGGGTACAATCCAGAAACTTCCGAATGTACATGTTTTTTCTCCTCGGTGTGAAAACCATAATTACACTGAACAGCAGATACAGTCCATTTACAGCAGACATTCCTATGAGTAAAAACCAAACTATAATGAATACTTTCTCGTTAAAGAGATTTATAGGCAAGGAACACTGGATCGTCCACCTTTGTACATTTTGGAGCTGCCGAATATCCATGTCGCAGAATGCAACTCTTGGGAATCTTTTTAAATCTTCCCAATTTTTATTGATGGTTAAGCCACGAACGTAATCTGTCCCAAGGTTCATGAAGTCGTTGCCTAAAAAGGCGTCGACAAGAAATATCTGTGCAATAGTATTCAAAAAGTATAATAATATTGTTATTATGTAAATAAAAGACATATAATTTCCAGAGTTGATGCAACCGATGTGTAGTTGCTCCTTCATCCTTCGAACTCGATGATGTATCGACGATTTGCCATCTCGGATATCTATCCATTTGTCAATGTACGATACTATGATACTTAGATGTTCAGCCCGTTTTTTCGGAGACATATAAGTTGCTTCATTGGACATACGAAGAATCTTCTTTGTATTAATACCCGAATATCCAGATGTTCCTTTCCAGAATAATCTTGGAAAATAGAACATGGCTGCTAAAAAGACAAGAATGAGCGGAACCCACTGGTAGTAAGAAATCTCGCGTTCTTCTCGAGAGGTGTCCGAGACCGGAAGTATTTCGTCAAAAGGAACAGCATAATTGTTTTTTATCCAACAGTAACTGTTCGTGTAAGCCACGTGAAATTTCTCGAACTGTGCCGGACAGAAGCACGTGATTGGATCGCCAACATACTGCCTGGCACTCACAAGCACCGACAGTGAAATCAAGAACGCAACACACAACTTCCGGTTTGCCTGTTGGATGTAGGTGTCATCACTGATGTCAAAGGTCACAATTGAGATTGCATTTTCGGTAAGATCGGCGAAGCTAAAAAAAAAAAGACATGATAAGATAATATACTTTACAAAAACATGTTAAGATTAATCGTCTTCTTATAAATAATAACTTGTTATGCTATTCATTATAATGTTAACCTCATTGAAGCCAATTAAATCAGCTTATTCATGTATCCAATTAATACACGCGCCCAAAACAGGTCATAAAGGATATCTGCTATTGTTAAGAATAAAGTTACATTAGCAAATGTTCGTACGAACATTTTATGTCTCCCACTTTAATTATTTAGTTACTTTTCTTGTATCCGTTATATAATAACCTCTATACAAGTAGGATATCATGGACGTTTCTTAACAAATATCCTTGACATATGGGCTGTATCTAACAATTCCCCACGCGATGTGGAAAGATGCTTGACAGGATTGAAACTCGGTTGAAGAATGCCAAAATATTTGTGACACAACAATCGCAGATCAATTTTCATGACTTCCATTATTAAAAATTAATAAATTAATAAATAACAAAACGAATATACCACAGCCTCCCAAAACATACAGACATTCACACTCGCCAGATATTGCATATAAAGTATATCTTCCTCTAGTGGCCCCGACTGTTAAATGGAAATTAATTCTCATCAACCAGTCAGTAAGCCAACCATCTACAGCTATATGTACTGTAAATGTTATTTATAACATTTTAATCTACAAAATTGTTATTTCTGTTGTTGTTTTGGTTTGTGAAACAAATATCAATAAATATCTGTTCTAGCAAGATTGCAATACTTTTGTAAAAATACACAAATGCATGCGGTATATGCAAAAGTCATCAAGGTTAGAAAAGAACACGTCAGCAATGTTACAAATATGTTCACAATGATTAATTAATGTTTTGCCTCAACGGAAAGTCAGTCGAATCGGTAGTCTTAACTACAGCTGGTTCCCGTCAGAAAGGAATACAGAAAGCTTAAAATACTTCTTAAATAGACTATTTCTCGACAAAAGGACAGGCGTCCATATATATTACCTAGCATAGAATTAAACGCGGGGCTAGGGACCAAAGAGCTAGATTGACGTCATGAAAATAGAGAGAGAGAGAGAGAGAGAGAGAGAGAGAGGTTAAGATATTGATAGTTCCTGTCTTGAAATTGTGACATAAATCCTTTAGTTTGATAAATGATATGAATGAGAAAAGGATGAAGACTGATTATCATGATGTCATTCTGACCTTGATCTATCCTGTCTTACTCTGGGCGATATGATAAGCATTGCTGCTCTGAAGTTAATGAAAAGCGACACAGTTAAAAAAAAGTTCATTTTCTCAAGTGCACGTTACTTAGTACTTTAACCCATTTTGCTGATCAGTTTAAACATACATGTACAAACGCAGGTGTTAAACAAAAACCATCCACTCTTCACCTGGCATACAGTGTAGAGGGAATCGCTATTACACACGATAATTAATTTTCAGGCGCTTTTACTGAAAATAATATATTTCGATAAATATGAGAGTAGTTTAACTGTTCTTCCGTCAGTCAATTGTGGTCTCCAATGCATGCAATGTCGATGTTTGTTTTAGTTTCGGGCGTTTTAGAGACTGCGTTATGTTTGTATTGTGTTGTTATAACGGATCTTTTGCGTAGCATTGAATGGCTACATCATAGGAGCATATTGGCAAAGAAACTAATTTTAAAAGTCTAAGAACCAGCACTAAAATTATGGCCAACTGTGGCTGGAACACAGACCACAGAGCCTTCCTGATTGATCGCGCTGAAGCATGCCACCGAAGACATCGAACAACACACCCCGCCCGGTCACATTATACTGACAACGGCCAAACCAGTCGTCCCACTCTCTTCATATCAAGCAGGAGCAGAAACTATCCCTTTATAGACTATGGTTTGGTTCGGCCATGTGACAGGACCAAGAACCTTCCTTTCACAGTGGTGAAAGCTCATCTCAAATAAAAATCACGAGCAAAATATTGAAACACACTTTGAATGTTACAAACGATGCTGAGTTTATATTATTGCAAATTACTTTTAATACTCATTCTTTATCATAACGAATTTGAGGTTTAGTTATCCAGATGTTGCCATTACCATTTAATCTAAAGAAATGTTATGTATACGAGCGGAATTTGATGAATTGGAGGTAAAAAAAGACTGATTAGGTCGGGGTTTTAGTACAGTCTTACGCTGTATCATTGTCCAGAACGTGATAGTTAAGTTATAGTACTCAATTATAATATTAATACACGTACCTTAATACATCTTTCATATCAAAAGATATGAACTAAGATCTAGTTCGAGGGTACTAAATAGCAGTATGTTGTCGAGAATGCTCGTGTTTTTAGGGAGACTGCGGCATGTTATTGTTATGTCTCGTTCTGATAGTGGAACTCAGGCCAAAAAAATATATGTCTGTTTTTGGCTACCCCACCGACCCTAATTTTTTAGCCCCGCTCCTTATTGTTTTTCAAGGTGATCGGGTGGTGTAGTGGTTAAGCCACTCGCCTTTCACCTTGCCGGCCGGGGTTCAATCCCCGGCACGGACGTGAAAAGGTAAGGAGTCACCTGCCCGATCACGTGGGTTTTCTCCGGGCACTCTGGTTTCCTCCCACACTAAGATCCCTCTCGCGCTTACATCCGGGCCATCGAGAATGATTTGCATAAGTTGTATAACTTGTTCCGTAATCGATATAAAATAAATAATATTTCTTTTATTGTTTTTCCACTTTTCTACGAAAAAAATGTAAACGTCGGAATTTCGATCTTAGACTCCGGTTCAGGCCATTATTTTAGAGTGAAAGACACTAAAAAAAAAAAAAAAAAATACAAAAAAAAAAAAAAAAAAAAAAATGCTGACCTACCGACCCTATTTTTTTGCCAGTGTAACTCTTAACAGACATATATTTTAAATGGGAACTATAATTCATTTGTTTTTACAGAATTTGAAGTGTCTCTGCCCGGAGTCAAGCACTTCCCCTTTAAAGGACCGGGATTGAAAAGAAAATTATTGAAACGCTTTTCTACTTTTAGACCGGTGCTGAGTGGAAATGATGTTTCTTAACTCCATACTAGAGCGATTTGAATAAGCTATAATCCAATGGTTGCACTCACAGGTTGAGCTACGGTATGTATACGAGCGGAATTTGATGAATTGGCGACGAACAAAAGACTAATTAGATCGGAATTGTAGTACGGCTTTACTATGTAATACGTGATGTTTGTTTATAATAGACTGTCATATTAAAGCTGAAATCACCGTGTTCATTCATAACATCAAACATTGAATAAAATGCAAAAGAATAAAGTTGACGTTTAATATAGTCCGAGGACAGAATTGTTTTCTAGGGTTTCACTTTGGAAAGGTTTGGTAGGTATGTTTTTGTCTCAATGTAATAGTGGAACTAATTATTGATGCAAAATATCAATATGACCATGTAGAACACTAAATTCTGTCACATCGTGTAAATTGTGCCCTGTTGATTGGTTGATTAGACTTATTGTTCTATTAACAGTCAGGGGGATTTAAGTGATTTAAGTGCGTTGTCTGTGTACAAAATGTGTTCATGTTTTGGGAGACCGTTATGCTCATGTTGTGCCAGTAGATGAATTTTCACTATGAACATATATCAGACTAGGACACTAGCAAAGTTTTGTGTTGTAACCTCATCTCAGGCTATCAATAAAACACTGTTGATGTTATTAATGCTTTTTTGAGAAACGTTTATGTTTTAAGCATTAAACTGCTTATTGTTTCGGATAATAGGCATATGACCGACCACTGCATTATATAAAAATAACCTGAGCCACGCTAGCCGTCATATTCCTATGAACCCAAACAGAACTTGTCAGGCTCATATAGTGACAATGCAACGAAAATGTCAATATTTGATTCTGAATTATAGTGGGCCATGGTGACAACATGATCTTCCCCAGAGGTGCGAACGTTCAGCATAGATACATTGAATCTATTTGAACTTTATTAAAACGATGCCGAATGATACAAATGACTTATCATACTCATTCTTTATAGGAAAGATTTAATACGAGGAAATTTGATGAATTGGATTTGAAAAACAACTTGATATGAATGTCATTACGGTCGTAAATCTGTAATCACTATAACAACACGACAATTATCATCCATTGTAATATCGGGACTCTTAAATCAAGATGTCGTTCCAATGATAAAGTACATGCATAATATAGCATCTGGCTTTCGTCAATACTCTGAATTATCGGCAAAAGAAAAATATGATAATCTAAAATATAGTTCAAGATTAATAACTTTAGTGCTAAGGTCGATAAATCAAGACTGATTCTCTGTGCTATATCATCATTTCTCTCATACACAGTGATATGATACTGGCTGGTCTTGGGTAATACACGCATTTCAGAAACTATGCTGTTTTTACTTTAAAAGTTACAGACAACGGGATTTGCGTAGGAAATTTCACGCAATTTCCATGTATGGAGAATTGACTTGCAGCCGCGGTTTTATTTTTCAAATTTATCTCAAAATGGTGAAATATTACAGTTGTAAAATCGCAATAAACGTCGACGTATGAGAGATAACCATTCTTTCATATGTGGATATGAGGGATAGGGGATAGGGATAGTCTACCCGACGGTCTTGTGTCATTGCGAAAACATTCTAACAGGATTTGTTAATCAATTAGCATTCATATTGTGACATAAATAAAGTCGTGTAGGTGAAGGTGTACCTGAGCTGCCAGGAGAACAGATACAATGCCCCATATGTGCATATAATGACAAGAGGCCCATGGGCCTTAACGATCATCTGACTGTTAGCACAATACAACAGTCGTTTAAAGAGTTTAGCCTATTTGACCTCTGTGACCTTGAATTAAGTAAGGTTATTCATTTGAACACGCTTGGTAGCCTTTCATCCAAGGATGCTACATGCCCACTATGAGTATCCTGGGCATTTCGATTCTTGAGAAGTCGTTTAAAAATTTAAGCCGAATTGACCCCTGTAACCTTGAATGAAGATCAAGTTCATTCATTTGAACAAACTTGGTAGCCCTTCATACCAGCATGCCACAGTCCCAATATCAGGTCCCTAGGCCTCTTAGGTATTCAAAAGAAGTCATTTAAAATTTTAGCCTTATTGACCTCTTTGACCTTAAATGAAGATCAAGTTCATTCATTTAAGCAAACTTGGTAGCCCTTTATCCCCGCATGCCATGGGCCCAATAGCAGGTGTCTAGGCCTCTTACTTATTAACAAGAAGATGTTTAGAGGATTTTAGCCTATTTGACTCCTATGACCTGGAATGAAGGTCAAGGTCATTCATTTGAGCAAACTTGGTAGTCCTTCATCCCCGCAAGCTACAGGCCCAATATCAGTACCCTGGGCCTTCTGGTTCTTGAGAAGAATTCGTTTAAAGATTTGACTTCTGTGACCTTGAATGAAAGTCAAGGTCATTCATTTTAACAAACTTGGTAGCCCATTATCCCAGCATGCTACAGGTCAAGTATCAGTGTACTGGGCCTTTCTATTGTGTTTACGCACGGCGGACGGCTGACGGCGCACGACGACGGACGGTTCATGATGACAATAGGCCATTCTGACCCTTCGGGTCGGATGACCTAAAGACTAATTATATATATATATATAACTTTCTATCTCGGTTACCAAATTTTGCATTTAGCCTCTCTTCTTTTTAACGCCCTCCTTGACACCGCCTCATTTTTGCTTTTTTTGGCGGAGCGCTCGCACCTGTGAGGTAGGCTCTGGGTTCTACCGCCTGGCCGAGACACATCAAAGTCTAAAAAGGCGGTAGTTTGCGCTCCTGCTTGGCGCTCAGCATAAGGCAGTGGGACGACTGGTTCGCCCGTTATAGGTATAATGTGACTGGAGGGAGGGTGTGTGATGTGTCTTCAGTGATATAGCACTATGCAAAGGACAAGTGTTCCACTACACAAGAACACACAACATAGATATACCACAGTCTCCCAAACACGCACCACACACGTCATTCACAATACATTGACTGTAGATAGAACTAATTAATAAAACAAACAAGTAATGATAGATGCATAATGCATCACACAACAACTTGAGTATTATGCACGTTCACACGACGTGAAAAAGAGAGGCGGGGACTAAAAAAACTCTACACCTGTTTTTACTCTGAGAATAATGTTGATTTAACATGCAAAGTACCTTTGATTCATGTTCTATAAAAAACTTAGGCTTGACATTACTAGTATCCAGATGTCGCACTTACAGTTTAAGTTGTGGTTATATTATGTTTAGTAGTAAAATATAGCTGATAAAGTAACGATTAGTTCTACTATACTTTATACCCCAGCCTAGGGCAACGCGATTCTGCGTAACATTAATTATTCGAATGTACTTACTCTCACTGTTTTGAGCTATTGGTAAGGGCAGAGTTGCATAATGACAAGGAGACACAAGAAGAATATACTGCAGCCTCCCAAAATATTGATAGATTTACGCACGCAAAACAGGTCAAGCACAGGGGAGGCCGTCCTTAAATGATCCGAGTTGTTAATAGGAAGTTAATCCAAAGCAAAACCAATAATTAGTTGTTGAATTCATCGTTTGTCTTGATTTCATTGCTTTTTATAAACCACGAAAAATAAAAAAAAATATTAAAAAAGTAAAGAAAAAAAAAATATAATTATACAATGGCCGAAACATAGATCAAATATTAAACATGGCCAAAATGCATAAAATAGTATACTTGGCCAAAATAAATAATATACATGGGCAAAAAATAAATCAGATAATATACCTGGCTGAAAAATGAATAATATGATATACCTGGCAAAAAAATGATATACTTGACCCCAAAAAAATTTAATTATATACATGGCTGAAATATAAATAAAACAATATACATAGTGGAAAATTAAAATAATGTAGATGGACGAAGAATAAATAAAATAAACATGGCCTAAAATAAAATATACATGGCCGAAAAATATTGGAAGTAGTCTAAGGTCAAAATGAACTAAACTAAAAAATAGAAATGGGCCAGGATAAAATTTACAATCCATTGATACGTTTATTCCTTAATTAAAATCATGCTTATTAAACGTTAACGTTATTTCATTTCATTTCATTTCAACAAATTTTAATTGCAAATAATATGCAAATGAATTTGGCGACAGGCAAAGCCTATATTAGCCATCTCCAAACAAATCCGGTATAGTACAATTATCAACAAAATATTATAACATTTAACATTACATTATGAATGAATATTATTATTAGTGTATCTCCCCAACATATCATAGTAGAAAAATCTAAATAAATCTATTAGTTTCAGATATATATTCTGATATGCATTGCAATAAATATGTATTTTTTTCTTCATCACAATTGTCACAGCTATGCAGTTAAGTTTTTGTGTTAAAATGCGAGTGGGGAATATTATAATTATGTATTTTGGTTCTGAGTGATGATCTTTGTTCATTAAATAAAGGACATATGAAAAGATAATGTTCGGCTGTTAACGTTATGCTTATTCCTTTTATGTATTCGTTTTCTATAAGAATGATATAAACGTGTCATTATAACCAAATCATACTTACAGCTTAAACTGTGGTTATGTTAGGTTTGTGAGAAAATGATGAATGGGAGAGGAAAAAAAGATTGATTTGATAGGCTAGCTTTCTTGACCTTGATCTATATTAACGCCCAGTATAGCGTGATAGGTATCTTTAATCTTTGGTCGTCATATCACAGCCCTTAAATAAAATAATCTAATATCATATGATTTACGATTATAGCATTTGGTTGAGGTCATCACATGGATCTATTACGGAAATAGGACATAGTTATTCTTTTCGAGCTATAAAAATGACAGTAAAAACACAAGAATATAAATCAACTTATTTTTCAGGCGACTTTGTATCGTTCACCAATTCGAGGCAATTTTACGATTTCAGAGTAAAATTAAAGATGCTCCATCGCTGACAAATGGTATTTTTTCTTTATCAAAAACAGTATAAGACGATTCAGTATTTTTTCTTTAGTTACAAAAATACTTATTTTATACCATTACTATCATTGAAAAGTTTGAGCTCTTAATTTTACTTTAAGATAAAAATATTAAAAATAATTAAATGGATACCGAAAAAAATCCGTGGTACTATGTTCTATATGGAATAAAGTACTGATTGTGCATGTACCATATGTTATTTGACATATATATATACACGATTAAACACCATTCACTGTTAAAATGATGAGTATCATTTATGCTCTGTCGGCGATGTAGCATCTTTAAATAATTGTTTACATTTTTCTGATATATTAAACCATTTTTCTTTCCAAGAGGCAAGGCGGCCGATCGTCATCACAGGTGCACGTGTAACTTATAATTCTTCTTAACTAATCGTATGTCAGGGGAATGTTTTAACAATAAATACAAAGAAAATGCATTTCAAGATAATTGGTTATAAGTACAATTTTATTGCCTTGGCTTCAAGACTCTCTACATCATAATAATATAAACATTTCAGTTATAATTATACGAAGTATTCATGAAAAATTTGTCCTTTTTATAGTGTTATCTTACTGAAATATACAGCCAAAGACTATTAATTTGTTGATATAAGGACATGATGACTTTGTAGAGGATTGGTATGTTGAACAAATAATTTCACAAACTATATCGTATATTTTCGCTAACTTGAAAGTTAAATTTTAGCGCTTTTAAAATTTCGCGATTTGGCTAGAATTATTTATATAAAATTCATCAGTTTCTATATCTTTGCGACCAAAGAAATGTCTCGCGAAATCGCGAAAATATTTTCCGCACAGACATAATCGGCTATACGGTTATTATGTTCTTAACAATACTAGCAATCTATTCAAACTGCGAAACGTGGAAGGAATTTCTTAAGAAACGAAATTTCCGAAGAAATCTCATGAAGACAAAGACAATGGTATTATATATATTTATCATGATTAGTTGAAAAGCATTATGACAAGGTAAATGTATGTTTGGTTTTTTTTATTATAAAGGTCCACTGAAAAATGATTTGTAATATCCCATAGAGCCGTTTATAGTGACACACAGGAATATAAGAAGTCTTTGTTGGTAGCATACAACATAGGTTTAAATACTATACAGAAATTGAATCCGAGTTTGTAGTATTCTTTTAAAGGTTGTTGTTATGTGAAGGTCTTATACACATGTATACTATACAAACATTCATACATATACTATAAGAAGGGTTTTAAATAGAACGTTCGGTTCACTTTTAAATATCACTGAGAACTCTTAACGTGGTAGTACCAGTTATTGTTAAAAATGTTTAAAATCTAATACGATTAAAAGTATGTAGGTATACCATTGTAGTCAATCAACAGACCGAATGTGATTACTGAAATATATACACAATAAAGGTACGTAATAGAGGAAATCGTAAAGTATTGAATTAATACATATTTGATATATAGTCATATTATGTTACAGGGGCGGAGAAATTTATAAAAATTTTGCTTTAGAAAAAAAATCCATTTTAATTGATCTTTATTTATTTTGACAACGTCAAATTGAATATCTCAATCAAGTTAATACATAATTTAGAATAAAATCTCACTTAAGATAGATTCAAACGTGTTCTGAGCACAGAAAAGAAAACATTATTTCACTTGAATTCAAATGCTTATTTTTTACCGAAATGCCAAGGGCTATGCTATAGCCGTTGATAAGACGGTTTGAAATATTAAAATAATAAATATGTAATTATAGTTTTCAAAGGAGACCGATATTACTATTAAGTCACGTACATAACCTTGACCTCGGCGCGTTGGAATAGAGTCTAGTAAATGTAATATTTGACCATTTATTGAAAGCTTAATGACTAATTTAATTTCTTTGTTTTATATAAAATATAGATCATTTCTTCAATATATACTACCATTTATTGTAATTTTAAAGTAATTTGTTTTGTATGAAATACAAAGCATTCTTTTTTCAATATACGAGATGTATACTACCATGCACATGTATAGGTTAAAAAAAAAACCCACACACATAATACTACATTAAAATAATACTTACAGGCCCATCCTCTCGTGGACTAGTACGGAGCTCGAGAACCCACGATGTTACATTTGAGATAAAAACCCACTCCGGGTACGCCCGTTTTCTCCGACTGTTTTGGAACCGCTAGTTTTGTATTTGAGAATCAACCACTGCTTGGTTAGGTTCGGAATCCCACGGTATAACAATATGTGACACCAACACACTCCTGGTCCTCTGTAGGTATACCACAAGATGGTATATACCCAGCACAAACAGTACGTGTATATACCCTCTTGAAATTGGAAGCTAATTGCGGGTATACTCAAAAGAGTCTAGACCACACTGGTGTAATGGCAGAAGTGGATTTCAACTTCACGCGAGAAAATATGAGCAGATTATATTTCTTTGGTTTAATCTTAAGTAGTTATGATAGGTTTGTGAGTCAGAGTTGGGCCTAGTACATATTTATATGATTAAGATTTAAAGTATTATGTATCCGTACTGATACTGTTGTGTATTTCCATGTTAGAATAGCGTATAGTATAACCATATTTGGAGTTGTTGGTTCCGGTTTAAGTATTCCTTATCATTATATGTTTATTCATAATTTTTGCCTTTTATTGCAGATTACAGATCCTTATAACCACTCTGTTAAATAGAGGATGTGAGAACATCCAATAAAGGGTCATGTTCGGATGACCTTTCTACCACGTGTACTTCAGATCACATACATTTTCTACTCATTGTTACGTCAATTGATAACGCCATTTCGTCCAAATATACATATACATTAAGCTTTGTTGTGCTCTTCGGGAGAGATGACTACGTACACGAAAATATTTCGAACAGCTTTTTCAAACTTTTTCGTTCTGAGTCAAGATTCTGGCAGTGCAAATTTGATTGGCCATTGCCAAAGGTCATCTTGACGTGACTCCTAATGAGATGTTGTCAGATCCTCTTATCAAACGTAGTGATAATAAGGATCTGTATTTTAATCAGATTGTTGCAGAACAGTAACGTAGATTTTCTTGTTGTTATCGTAAATAAACAAGGTTAAACATACCGAACGTAGAAAAATAAATTCATATCAAAAAGTTGGTTAAAACTTGAGAAGTTATGATAGATTTGTAAGTCAGCGCTTAGCAAAGTACATATTTATATAATTAAGATTTCATATATATTTATCCGAGCAGCTACTATTGAGTATTTACATATTAGTATGGTATATACAGTATAACCCTGTTTGGAGTTGCTGTTTCCGGTTTATATGTTCATATTATTTGTTATTAAACTGTGCCCTTCTATGGTAGAACTGTATTGTAGATTGTCCTGTTATTATCGTAAATAAAACATCATTAAAAGTACTGTTCGTAGTAAAATTTAAGTCATATAAAATATTTGATAGTCCCCTATTATAGACTATTTGTTAGTTATTATAATGACGTATTTGGACTGTAATATCTCGTGTGTTCATGTAAGGATTAATAGAATGTTTATTTTACGTTAATATTTACACTTAAAGTTTGACTGTTGGACGCTTGATTGAACATTCCTTAAATAATGTTTGGTGGGGTTCAATAGAAGAGATGAACACTTTACATTTAAGCCATGCCTTCAGTGATTTCGTCCATTAAATTTCATACAAATATTTTATGTATTATGTGACAAACTGACCTTTCAGGAATATAAACAGATACCGCAATGCAGTACACAGAGTATGGCGGTTATAAGGAAGTGGCCTCGATTGAGATGGTATATGTAACAGAGTGATAATAAGGATACAATGTATATATTTTATTCTGAGAACTTAACCTTAACATAACTCTAACTATCCACACAACATTCTATATGGATTTGGTGGTGCCATTGAATAATCTTAGCCGTACAAATGATAATCCATGTAATCATCATTGCTTCATGAGTAGTATTTTTCGTGAGCGCATTTAAAGAGACAATTCACTCAGGCAAATTCTTTTACATAACCAATAAGCAAACTATAGCATAAATGTATTGTTCTACATTTCTTATGAAACATATAACGTAAAACATTGACAAATTCCACCACATTGTTAAGTATTTTAATTAATATCGTTGAAATATCAAATCGTTGATCAATACTATTAAGCAGGTACAATATTAACTCTGTACCCATACCCGAGCCAAAGTCACGCACGTTAAACAAATGAACTACATAACCACTGAGAAGGTTGATAAAATGATTTTTAGGCAAGACAATTCACCTAATAAGGTAAACACACTACTGTCAGAGCGATTTGAGCAGTTCTAGCCAAAAGTTGCATTACTTTACGAGCAAGGGACCAGGGTTCAGCATACAAGAAGTTCGACCACAGTGTGTAATGGCGGACAGCGAGCAAGTTTGAATATTTCACACACGTGTCACCACCATAGGCGTTTCAGGCATATCACAGTAAAACTGACTGATGTAATTTCCATTACAAGTTGTTTTATCTGATATATATACACATTTTAATGTTCTCTTAGATTGAATTGTCCCTTTAATTCGCGAAAATAAATCGTCTGAACTAAATTCAACTATATGTACAGTACATTGTTTATTGTTTTACGTGTTAATGTCATTGTGCATGAGAACGCGAAATTAACTTGCCGCGAAAATATGTTGGTTGGCAGTAAGAAACGTTGAATATAAAATAATTTTTTATCCTATGTTGTTATATCTGACATACCTTTATATAACTGCTGGCCAAGGAAATAAAAATATATATTCATTACAAAATACAAAACAAATATCTTCTATTTTATCTTCTGTGATATTTGGTGGAAAACACAGGTTTCTGTGTACATAAATTATGTTTCAGATCAATTGTAAAAGAAGCATTAAGATATACTGTGAATCAAGTAATTTTCGTAATGATTTAATTTCGGGTTTTACACGTTAAACGCTATATTGTGCTTGTAGTTGATTTTTTTGCGGCGATCTATTTTCGCGAATCCTTCTGTAACTAGCCGTAAAATACGCAAAAGTAAATAGCATGCGAAATGAAGACGGTTTACAGTAGTTGAAATTATATTCTTTTTTTTCTATCCCAAACGGAAGCGGAAATAAATCTTAATAAAAATGAATTACATGATGGTGTATGTCGACTATCGGTGACCATTGTACAGTTTGTATATGTTAATATGTTTAAAAAAGTTGGAGGCGTAAATCATCGAGGAAAATGCTGACAGTTAAAGTATGGAAATTGACATTTAACGAAGCCTTCACGTGCCAATTAATGTTTGTCAGTGATTCTGTCAGCGCTTTGTTTGATGCCCGCATCGTACTGTATATTTTACTACAATCAATCTAGTAAGCTTGTCATACATGTAGTTTCGTATGCATAATAATTGTATTTAAATTCTATGTGTCAGTATACAGGTGTACACTGTAGTTACAAAATACAAAATATTAATATATCAAATACATATACATATGTAGATCACAGTTACATTGAGTTTTCTAGAACCTATAAGGTATGATGGGCGCATTTTCTATAACTTACAGGGATAGAATTGAATGGTTTGTACCGATTTGCCTGATATTTGCTGCCTTGTAAAATTCGAATCTCAATCATACTACATGTATGCATTTATACGTATTGTTATAATTTCTGCGCTGCATTGGCATACCTCGGTTTCGCGGTTTACTCTTTGGATTTTTTTTTCGCGGGAGACTATATTCATTAATTACATATTTGTATATGCATTTGAAATTGTAATTTATACGACAGGCTCTGATGTGCAAAACCAGGATTTTAATAAATTTCGTGAGATTTTAATGATTCAGCGAAATTAAAACCCCACTAATATTTGTAAAGTATACAGTAATCAATTTTACAGGTGCTATGAGTTATATGATCGATACTAAATCCCTAATATGTGTTGAAGGTCGCGGGTAATGGGATTTGCTCGTATGTAAAGGTAATGTTAATATTTACATTTCAAGTACGTCTGTCAACTGGGACACAGTTAATGTAATATGCAATCGACACGGTGAACAGATCAACTATTTATCTCAAGGAACAGATAAAAAAGTATTTAAACTGATTGACATCTGAGATGTTAAATACTCATGATCCCAAGCAAAATAATAATTTAATATTGTATAACATCAAATCATTCATCCCTGAAATGTCCAAATTGACTATTCGAGACTTCGAACTAGAACTTTGTTTGTTTGTTTGATTATTTCAACGTCCAATTAACAGCTAGGGTCATGGCGAACTAGAAGAGTCTAAATGAGTTTTGTTAAATGTTCTTTGTATAAACTTTAATTGTTTTTATGGGGTTGACAAAATGCCCTGCACACAATAATATAAAACAAACTAACTACGACCGAAATAAATTGAAAGCTGAAGCCTACGAAAACCCGAGGAATACGAATATCACACAGTGTATTCAAGAGTGATTGAGGCAATGCACATCAAATGGAAGATTCTCATTGAAAACACGAAACTCCTACATCTTTCATCCTTTGTTAAACGTACTTTGTATGTGACTGTGAGGAACGATTAAACTAATACGTGTATATGATAATACTTTTGTCGACAAACGCCGAAATTATATTTCGTGAAAAGTTAGTTATCTCCCTTTATGATAATTTTTCGACATTTTCTATCTAGCGGAAATAAAGATTGCAGTGATTACGCATTTTATATATTTCATTATCTGCGTATATGACTCGCATATCATAGCATGATCTAGTGCTCGGTGGCTATTTAAAGATGCTCCATCGCCAACAGAGCATAAACGATACCCATCATTTGAAAACTAACCTATGCATAATCGTGTTTATATATGTCTAACTAACACACAAATGCATATATGATAATTTATATTGCTTCTTGTGCATGCGCAACCAGTACTTCATTCCATAGTGTCACGGAAATATTTAGGGATGCGATTAATTATTTTTAATAATTTTATCTTGAAGTAAAATAAGAAGCAGCTCAAATGCAACGTAAGTTATGGTGTAAAGTAAACATTTGTAACTGATGAAAAATATTTATTAGTCCGGCGGCGGGGCATCTTTTATCCAAATATAAAAATTAATTAATATTTAACAATGTAACAAATATGTTTCTCCTTGGGTCCTGTCATTAATCTATATAATCCAAAGTCCAAACTGATAGCTATCCCTCCATTTGGTGTACTATATACTTATGAATATGTTTATATAGATGACTCAAGTATTTATTTGATCGATATGGGTTGTTAAAGAGTGATAGTTTGTCAGTTTCACACCGGTAGATTTAATTAAGGATTTCAAATTGAGTATATATAAGTATTGCTTGAGTGGTTGTTTAATGAACCTGAACCATTAAGATCTATTCTTACGACAATCAGTTGATAGAGAAGTCTCATTTAACATACAGTCTTTATACTGACGGCCATCGTCGTCATTACAACACATTAACTGCTAATATAATGATGTAAAGCTGAAATATTAACAATAAAAAAACCAAGAGGCCCATCGGCCGAAACGGTCACCGGATTTCTAAAATAACACAAAGATGTGCTAACACGTTTGGCCACATGCCTCCAACAGGTGCTTGATGTCATTAAGGACTAATATGAGAATATTAAAATTTTGAAATTATTCTTTGTTTTTGTAAAATTTGTAAACTTTGAAACGAAACCAAAATGAAAGAAAAAGATAATTTTATATAGTACATGTGAACTTAGTTACCGATTGAATTAACGTCCTATTAAAGTGTACACGGAACGGAAAATAATATTTAGATATGTTATTATCTTTGATCTCCTGACAAGAATGTTGAAAACCGCATCAAAATCGGTCATTTCAGTACCGAGATACCGCCCTCCGAAGTGCCCGATTTTTACCTGTATATCGACTGCTAATCAGGGAATCGGCCGCTCACGCTGATTTGGGGAATAACCGGATGTGACGTCACGGGGACAACGGCAGTGAGGTGTTTGGTAGTGGGGTTATAGCACAAAGGTGGACATATATGTATTCCTGAAATGGGGTTACGAGAATTTTACAAATATATATACAGTATACAGTTAAGACGACGTTTTAATTATATATAAAATAGGAAATATTGCAACTGAAATCAGGCTAAATACATAAGTAGATTAGAGGATTCATATATAAGTTATATATGTTTCTGGTATAAGCCCTTGTGTACAAACTTTTAACTAGAAATTTTATGTCTGTTTTAACAGCTTACTAAATTAACAGACCTCGAGAATATTCAATTTTCATTATGTGATCTAAAAACAGACGAATTCGAAAAATGATGGCCATATAATTATCCATTTGAATATGTTTCTGTATAAATAAAAATTCACTAGGCCTATGGATTTCAAGAATCAGCATGACGAATAGAAAATGTGTGAAATGTATTTCATAGTTCAATACACGTAAATATCATAGACATAAATTGGGGAGGGGGGGGGGTAAAAAAAAGGAAACCACTTGAGAGATTGAATTTATGATATATAATTCATATATAGCTGTAACAAGTCTCTCTTCCTTTTAAAGCTACATGTACCTGTATACCGACATGTGTTATTTTAACAATCTTCAACGGTACATTTTTTGGTCATATAGATTATCATTATTGGTATTCAATAATGATCGATATTGACCAAAATTCACTAAGAATTGCATATCCGAAATCTAGCAACTGTCAGAAATATCAAAATTCTGACATTGTGCATTATATTTGCATTGTTCTTTCTCGACATGCCATTTGTAAATAATTTTGTAGTTTCTGTTATTAAAATACATATACATGTAACCAGAAACATATATACGAGACAAATGTATATGCATGAGTCTTTCTGAAATATATTCATCTAGTGATTGATACACTTGTTACATTTTATGTACGGACGGTATATTTTACTGTAAACCAAGGATTTATAAGTGTAAACAAATATGTAGCGGGATTGGACTGGGTCGATCACCGGTGACTAGGTAGCTCAGTCGGTAGAGCACTCGCGATCGGCTAGTATTCGGAGGGTCCCGGGTTCGAATCCCGGTCTGGCCGCTACATTTTCTCCTCTCCTGTTACAAATATGACATTATACAACAATTCCATGATGATCCATCGCTAACTTACCTATGATCTTACTTTTGACACCTGACGTGAGCTAATTAACAACGCGTGACAGGTCACTAAACACCTTTCTTACGTAATACCCCTCATTAGTCTCGGTTGACCACACGTTTTAGTTACTGCAGTATACAGGTATAGAGATTTACGCAGCACGACATTGGCAATTCGGAAGTATTTTGTTTTGGATACTAGATATTTGGATTAGAAATAGACATCTTCAGTCTCATTGTTTTCGTCTGACCCGTGCATGATTTATTTTTCAATTAAAGACACTAATGATTTAACTTGAGCAAAATATCAACAAGTCGTCGGATGTGCTGTATTATATGAAAGCTGAATGTATTTCGTCAAAAAACAAATGGATCGATTTCAGTTATAACGCAGTTAAAAGATGCATTTACATATATGCAAAAAAATCTGTTTAGAATCATACCTTAATTTGTATTGACAGGCCTAGGTTATATGAAAAAGTCAGAAATTTATAAAGCGAGTTTGACAAGTAGACATTCAACGACACGAGACGGGTTTTGGATAATCCTTGGTATAATAATGATGTATACGTGGTTTCTACAATGTACTTGGATTATTAAGTACATTTTATTCATTTTATTTCTCATTTTATTTTAAGATGTTCATTTATCTACGAGAGGTACATCAATATATGCATGGTATAAATCCCTATTTTCAAGCGTATTCTAAACTCATATCTGTGATTGAGGATAATATTAATTAGGTATCGGACATGTACACTGGTATTTGTGTATTTAAAATCGATATTTACCAACAGATAGTTTTTATTAGATGGCAGACACCGAAAATCGCCACTCTATCTTATGCGAGTAGAGTAGGGCCCGTTGTCCTCGTGACGTCACAGGTCAGGGGTCCCGAATCGGGGTCAATGGCTTGGGGCTTCAGGTGTGTTCTAGAGAATAGTCACATTATCCCCAATACCGTAACCGCAATGAAGCTCGCACTTTCTCCATTCTAAATTTTATCCAATAACGCATTTATCAAGCCATATATGCCAAACCATTCCGTGTACACTTTAACAGGACGGCCTCTCATGTATGCGATGTGTAGCGTGTATGAGGTGTGATACATGTACGTGTTTTGGGAGACTGCGGTATATTCATATTGTGTCTTCTTGTACAATGGAACTGTTGCCCTTTTTATAGTGCTATATCACTGAGGCATGTAACAGAGACACCAAGCAACACGTCCCACCTGGTCACATAGGTCTCACTCCTGGTGTTGATATATCTAGTATAATTTCTTATGAAATAGAAAAATAAAATTTCCTATCAAAATCGGTCTGTATGCGAAGAAATTAATTTACATTATAGGAATCCTAAAACGTCCTCCCGGCTGTCTACGTCCGTGTTGACACTTCCACGCAGCCTCGTTTTCAGAGATATGAGTAAATGTTTTGAAATTTACACGGGACATTTCCGTAATTTCAACCTTGAAAACAGGACAACGTGCACAGAACTTGACCATAGTTTTAACATTTGATATCTAAGGACTTTTGAAAGGCCAGTGAACGCATTTAGATTGGCTTTCTTTGCCCGACTATTCACTTTAAAACTGTTTGGAGAACAATGTAGAAATAACAATTACAACAGCACAGGATACGATGTTTTCCTTCTTCATCAGAATTTCAAAATATTGTGATGTAAATGTCAACGAATTACCTTGAATTAATATCATTATCCAAAACATGATTCAGAAATAACATACAATTTCTAAATAATAATCATCATAAACTAAAGCTATCAACATTAATAATAGTTTATTGTTGGGATTTTCTTATCACGTTAAAGAAACAAATCAGCAAATGGATGTGGAATGTAAAAATAACCTTGTGTCATATTTGTGTTGTGAAATTGTAATCGACTCGAATAGCTAGAAATTAATCTAATTGTCCAAACATGATTAAGAAATAACATGAATAATCCTCATAAACTAAAGCTATTAACATACATAATAGTACATGTATGGAATTTCTGATCCCGCTAAAGAAGCAAATCATCATATGGTAGAGGAATGTAAAAGGTGACCTTGGGATCATAGTTGTGTCGTGAAATTATAATTGACGCGATGAAGATGAAAAATCAAAAATGGACGACAATCAATCACTTCTATGTCAGATGTTGGTGGCAATCTATTTAAGGTATACATGTATCGGCATAAAGCATCTGGACGATCTGTGCTCTGTGAACAAAAAACAGGAATCGTATAAGCCATTGGTCAGTTAATATTTTAAGAAGCCTATTTATATCTTTTACATTTGCATAAAAGTTAGCAATAATTTTAGACCGATTTTCCTATTTTTGATTTGCCCATTATATCTAAAATTATGATACATGTATCTCCCTTTTATTTTCTGCATAAAAAATAGCAATGCTTTGCTGATTTCCCGATTTTTAATTTGCCCAACATTTCTTAAATCAGGACATGTCCTGTTTTCCGCAGACAAGCTAGCTATTCAAGGCTGATGTTCTAACTTCAATTTGCCTATTTTGTCGTCAAATCCTTAATTGCTCTCATGTGTTTGTATCAACAAGACCGTCAACGCCCTATGTCCTTTGGGGGCAGAAACAAAACAGAAAATAACCTAAGGGAATAAATCAGAATCGGAGTCGCATAGATACTTACATCACTCATACCTAAAGTACAGTCATAATGGAAATGCACATCCATACAATGGAGAAGTACAATATCATATAAGGGAAAAGTACAATATCATATAAGGGAAAAGTACAGTCATAATGGAAAAACACATCCTTACAATGGAAATACAATATCCTACAATGGAAAAGTACAATATCATATAAGGGAAAAGTACAGTCATAATGGAAATACACATCCTTACAATGGAAAAGTACAATATCATATAAGGGAAAAGTACAATCATAATGGAAATACACATCCTTACAATGGAAAAGTACAATATCATATAAGGGAAAAGTACAGTCATAATGGAAATACACATCCATACAATGGAAAAGTACAATATCATATAAGGGAAAAGTATAAACATAATGGAAATGCACATCCATACAATGGAAAGGTACAATATCATATAATGGAAAAGTATAAACATAATGGAAATGCACATCCATACCATGGAAAAGTACAATATCATATAATGGAAAAGTATAATCATAATGGAAATACCCATACTTACAATGGAAAAGTACAATATCATATAAGGGAAAAGTACAATCATAATGGAAATACACATCCTTACAATGGAAAAGTACAATATCATATAAGGGAAAAGTACAATCATAATGGAAATACACATCCTTACAATGGAAAAGTACAATATCATATAAGGGAAAAGTACAGTCATAATGGAAATACACATCCATACAATGGAAAAGTACAATATCATATAAGGGAAAAGTACAGTCATAATGGAAATACACATCCATACAATGGAAAGGTACAATATCATATAAGGCAAAAGTATAATCATAATTGAAATACACATCCTTACAATGGAAAAGTACAATGATATCATATAATGAAAAAACCCATATGAATTATCAATGCAATACAATATTGATTGTTTGTGAACAATGTAAAGTAGAATCAAACATTGGTAAAAGAGTAGGAAATAAAGATAAAAGCGATTCAAATAGATAATATAACGATAAATGAAAATGATATCATGAACAATGATAAATCAAATATATATGTAACCAAATCAGATAATGATGAAATCGATTGATAAATGATAAAAGAAAATAATACCATGGCTTATGAAAATAAAATAATGGTAGAAGCAAATTATATATTGGTCAAATCAAATCAAATATGATAAAATGACACAAATCTATATAGTATAGTTGAACAAACCGAGGCAGCTATGGCGTTCCATAACCTTTTAATCAGATTGTTTTAAAAAGTTAATATGTAAATATATGTGACGAAATGAGAAATAGTTTTGTTTTCCAAAATTTACATTTTAAACTCAAAGTGTTAATTTATAAATGTTATTTTGTATTAATGATCGTATAGTATTCATCTACCAGGCACGACACAATACATTAATGCATTATTTGTGTATATTATCATCAAAATAGCTTTTCAGTTATCATCGTTATACATACAATAATTGACCGGCTTTTATCATAGACGACGTATTTCTATAATTAATTATTGAACTTACAGAACTTTATCACGAGATTAAATTCATTACTTCGTGTCATTCATGAACTAAATATGTAAACCAGTTTTCCTATTCGTACTATTTACAATTATAACTCATTGCTCGTCAATTCGATGAAGTTAACGTATTATACCCTTTTTAAACAAGTTATTTTTTGTATGTCTAACATACCACTTTTCAAGTGTATTTGATCATTAAGTTGATACAAAGTGCTAACATTATACAATTATAGCATTGTGATAAGGTCGATGCACGCAGCTCTTATTGACCAAAGAAAAATTATCGACCGAGGACGTCAATTCAATTTCAAATGTTGCGTAGCTTGTATATTGTGGTACAATTTGCGAAAAATGTACATTTCAGGAACATGTTAAAATGTCATATCAAATTTCTGTTACCATGTCATTATGTTAACAGCTGCTATAGATATATTAGCATATTTGCTTTTGTATTTGCTAAGTTCCCTTCTATAACAAGTTTTCTTTTCCGTAATTATTTTAGACGAAATTAATCATGTATAATTCAATTCGTGTTCATATACAGTGTACTTGAATGATTCTCAATCAGTTTTCCATTGATTGTGAATCAAAAAGGTTCCACTTGACCTATTTCGGTTGCGGTATATTTGTTTTGTGTCTTCTTATATAGTGGATCCGGTACCGTTTTTATAGTGCTACATCAATGAAGTATGCCACCGGAGCAGATACTACCACTTTTATAGACTCTGCTGTGTCTCGGCAAGGGGACATAACCCAGAGGTAACCCAGAACCTACCTCACATTGGCGTTGTAAATGTATATATAGGATTTTACATGTACATGAGTGGCTATGTGATATGAAATTTATCACACGAGTTCAATAATTTGATAAGGCGAGTGGCATATCAAATTATTAACGAGTTAAATGTTGATAAATGTTATATCACATAGTTACGAGTGTAAGAATATATTTATCACATAACTTTAATTCATTGCGATATAAGTAAATCTTTTAATTT
Organism: Argopecten irradians; assembly: GCF_041381155.1. NCBI lineage: Eukaryota > Metazoa > Mollusca > Bivalvia > Pectinida > Pectinidae > Argopecten > Argopecten irradians. The sequence continues at coordinate 15,128,135 of NC_091149.1, read as the reverse complement.
CGTCTCTATATGAAAATGTAGAAATTCGGCTCGGATGTTACGTTATCGTCTACTGAGACAATTATACATATTATGACGTCAAAACTACATGTGACGTCATAATAGTGTTATTACTCGTGTGTCTTAAGATATTTATGACATGGTCGTACATGTATGACATGACTGGACGGGCCATGTGACCAATAAGTAATACCATTAACTCGTTTGTTGCGTGGATGGAAAATATCACGAGTGTGCTACGTGATATTTTCCTTCGCACAACTAACTCGTCCGACTCGTCAGATCAACACATATGGGTGGTTCTGTATTTATCACAGACCAGGTACCGTAATTATAAAGACGTTTTAACGATTTTTAGAGTTTTGTAAGTTTTAGTGATAACCCCTTTGCTTTAGGTTTACTTGTCAGTAATCGTAACAAAGTTTCCCGAGAACTTAAATTATTCTTACTTTTTGCTTATCACGCGAAATTTCATTTCGTCTATATTGTGCAAATATAATCTGAGTATCTAAACATCAATTTCTCATTTATGTGATGCAGGTAAAATTATGATTTAAGAAATGAATACATTAAAACTCCTGAAACTAAAGATTTCCCATTTATGACATAAATTCTCCCAACATAGTCACAACGTCATAGCTAGTCAAACCACGTCATGATTTATTCATTAAAATTAAAACACAATGACGGAGGTCTCTGTGACAAAATCATGTGTCATAATGGATTTCACTGTGTTTCTTGAAAATAAAATATGTGCTATGAGAAGGAAGTTGTGCAAGTATATAAAAAGGACTACGTTTGCAGTAACGTTTAAGTCACTAAATGACCTCGTCATCGTGGCCGGTTTATGCTAGGCCTACTTTTGTTCTGGTTACCGTGATTAATGTTCCTTGTCTAGACTAAGTGTTCAGTTGGATGCATGGATAGCAACAGTTTGAAGAAATTGGTTAAATTTGTTTCATGTGTGTAGAGTAATCTGCAGTTTGTTTCTTAAATCATATTGGCAGGCTAAACTCAATCGGCGAACCTGTGGACGATTGAACGTAATATTTACATTTAAATGCAGAATTCACGGAAAATTCTCCATTAATTAAGCTACGTTGAAAAACACATATGCAACCGTCAACTAAAACATTAGCATGGTATTTGAATAATGCGTTTTAAATACAGATGTTGTTGTCTTGATTTTCTTAAATATATGCTTCGACTGCTGAGGGGATTTCCCTACAATGCGTGTTTTGTGTGAAAAGGGAATTCCCGTTGGAAGAAGTTCCGGCTAGCAGGGTGATACAAGATCGTAGGGTTATACAAGATCTTTATCACAAATGTGTGATACAAACCAACAGAAAATATTCAGCGAATTAAGTTGCATCACACATTGTAACATAACATTGATATGTGATAAAATAGATTATCAAATTGAAGTTAGCGCTAAATTAGGTTATTGATTTAAAGTATGAAGTTTGTGTTCTATTTACACGTTTTGTATGATGCTCATACGCCAAATATGAATATTTTACACATGCATATTTTACACTGTGTCCATAGGTTTACAAAGGAGTACAGACAATTATTAAATTTTGCTTTTATAGCAAGCATTTTGATTCGATTAGAATTATGTTCTTATCTAAAAACATAACCATATATACCGACTCATTTAATAGGCTGAGGAAAAAGAAAAAAGAAAAGAAAAAAGAAACAGAAAAAGCAAAATAAAAAATAAATAAAAAAAATCTTATACAAAAAAAACCCGTTGTACTCACGTAGGGTATGTCTCTATAAAACAAAATATTTATTACTTAATCCTTCATATGATTAAGCCTGTATTCCAGTCCGGGCACCTTATTCCCCGTCCAACCCTTCTCACGGTCGATCAACCTGAAACAAAGGGGCATAACTCTGAAAGAGGGGGAGATACTCATTCGAAATGGGAAGTCTTTGTGATAAGTAAACTGAAAATCCAGTGAAGGTACCTAATTCGTATGTATTCATCATACGGCGACAATTTTTACTCATTGGAAATCCTTGACCTATTTCTGAATGTAATTTGTATGCAGGTAATGAAGTGTGTCAAAAGTATCACACACTATAATCGGCTTAATACACTGACCAATTACTCATCAAAGCATAGTTAATATGACATTTAAGGTTATTGCGACCACGATAAACCGATAAATCTAATTTTCTATTTTAAAGTTCAATAATTTGCGACATTATAATTATTTAGTCCGAGAGGAAATATAAAAATGTAGAATTGGAAATGTGAAAAAAGAAATGATAGCTGAAAAAATGAAGAATATTAAATGGAACAAGCTAAAACAAACATCATGTAGCCGGTAATTTTTGCGATTTCTTGTGATATTGCTATGATCACGAAAATTTAATCCGCGAAATATCGATAAATGGTTGACTTATATTTACATTGAATGCCATATTTTTAGTTCTATCTCGATCCCCCCACCCCGCATAAACAGCAGGCTGTATGGAAATCTGTAAATGTGAAAATTTGGAATTTGCAAGTACAAGTACTCTCAAAAGCATATAAAAATAGAAATTATATATTCTGTAGTAATAATGATTTGGTTTGGTTTGTCATATTTACGTTCAATGAACAGCCAGGGTAGTGTAAGGGCGGCCTCACATATATGCGATGTATTGTGTGTATGAAATGCATGATGTGTGTTTTGGAGACTATGGTATGGAACTGTTGCACATTTTATATCACTGAAGCATTTACCCAAGGAACCCACCACATCCGGTCACATTGCACTGAAAAACGAGCAAACCAGTCGTCTTGTACTAAATGCTGAGCATTTAGCAGAAGTAGAAACTCGCGCTGGCCCCTGTGAGGTATAGTAGGCTCTTGGGTCTGTTCCCTGGACGAAACACATCATAGTCTATAAAAGTAGTAACAACGTATGATAGTTTTTACCTCATTAATGATAAATGATTCATAAGAATGTCAGGAAGGGTGGCAGCAAATAATGATTCATCTTTACCTTAGAAAGTTATAATTGCACTTTTGATGATATGTAAAAATAAATATTATCAATTTCTTATTCACAAGTCGTTAACCCATAATGTGATCAAAGCTTATATTATGAAAATATTTTATTATATTTCACTATTTTTAAAACAGTTTATCAATATATTAATTGTTTCCGCAACGAACTAATACTATTTATATCTATGATATATATTAAACACCCGAGTGTATTTATAATGCGTCTGATGAAAATTAAGAAAATTATTTTATAATAAGAAATCACTCCAACTCGGCCGTTTATGGGGTGCTACGTGTGTGTTTGTTTTGTGAAATATGTGTATATCTGTGTATACGCAAGTGAGTTAGCACCTTACCCGAAACAAGAGTTCCACTGATACCAAGTGTCTCATCATACGGGGTTTTATTAGTTTATAGTTATAACAGCCATGGTCATGTAAGGACGTGTCAGGTTTATTTGTGAAGGAAAGCCGGAGCACCCGGAGACAAATCACTGACAAACGCTCAGAAACTGACAACAGCGTTATATTGGATTCGAACTCTCGACACAGAGGTGGAGGGCTTGTGATATAGTATGTCGAGACATCTTGTACACGTACCGTACTTTCCCAAAACACACAAATATTCACACGCATTTCACACATGTTTCACCGCTTATTGAATAAAAATAACGCTCCATGTGAAAATAAGACAGAACAAGTAATTTCTTATTTCTGAGTTGGGGTGAGTTGTTCGTATGTTGTGGCACTTTATTAGTGAAACTCTAGTCTAGTTTATAGTGCTATTTCACAGACGCATGCTACCAGAGATTTCTGTTTGTTTGTTTGCTTAATTAACGTCTTATAAACAGCTATGGTCATGTAAGGACGGCCTCCCATGTATGCGGTGTATTGCGTGTATATTGTGCGAGGTGCGTGTTTTGGGAGACTGCATTATATTCATGTTGTGTCTTCTTGTATAGTGGAACTGTTGCCCTTTTTATAGTGATATATCACTGAAGCATGCCGCTGAAGATACCAAGCAACATACCCCTACCGGTCACATTACACTGACTACGGGCGAACCAGTCGTCCCACTCCCTGTATGCTGAGTGCCAAGCAGGAGCAGAAACTACCACATTTATAGAATTTGGTGTGTCTCGGCCAGGGGACAGAACCAAGAGCCTTCCTCACAGGGGCGAACGCTCAACTCAAGGCCAAAAGTGAGGCGGTGCTAAGGGAGGCATTATGAAACATAAAGTCAGTTAGGAAGAAGAGAAGAGATAAGATCCTAAATTAAGTCGCCTTTTACGATCATGCAATAGAGGGAGCAGGTACAATTCTAACGCCCTACCTTCAGGGCCGGCTACAACACAAGCTCACCCTACCGCGGAAATGAAATCAGTTATTTTTTTGCCTTATTTTCACATCGTGCAATGTTTTTTCACTGCAGAGCATCGCGATGTTGTATGCATATCATTTGTCATAATTATAAATCCAAATAAAACAAATTTCATCATTTTACCGGCGTATGTAGGATAATTATGTCAGAAATTGATAGAGCTCGTCATCGCATTATAATAAATCATAGTACCAAAATGATGACCGAATTGACAGATAGAATAAAATGTCTCTAAAAATAACTCCCATCTGTGGTTAGAAAAAGGGACTCTTTAGATATGATACAACAAAACAGATCACGCCTGCTGGTATTTATATATCGCCAAGACAGCGACTCTAGTATCAGTGATGAGTTAGCCTGGCAGCCAAAAAGGTCACAATGAAGTGTGTTAAGCTGTTGATGGTATCTGTCGCTCTCATCCTGTTCAAGGTATCTAGTCATGTGAGTATTGACGTATTGTTATACAATGATGCTTATCTAAAGTGTAAGTATTTCGGCACTATAATACAAAGATTGCTAAGAGTAGGCGTAAGTGTTTATACCGCATACAATGATTGTTCTGCTTAAGCGTAAGTATTTAGACATTTCATACAATGATTGTTCTGCTTAAGCGTAAGTATTTAGACATTTCATACAATGATTGTTCAGCTTAACTAAGTGTATGGACTTAGACATGCGCAAGAATTAAGATTTTATTGTACATTTGCCGCTTATATTAGGAAAAAGTATCTAAACAATATTGTACAACAATTGTTTATGTTATGTGAACGAAGAAGCAACAATCGATGTGCATGGCAAATTGGTCTTTTGATCGGCTCATATTACTAATTACTTATAAAATCTTAAATGCATAAACTCATACACATATTACCTATTTACAACAAATTGTTGGAAAATGCATAACGTTGTTTTGAAAAATGAACATACAGAAGAAATGAAAAAAATGTGTTCCCTACATGATTAGTATATTAGTTACATGTGCAGTTATAAATAAATGGAAGAACTTTTGATGGTGGGGTTTAAAAACAGTGGTAATGAAGGTTAGGTACTTTCAATTCCTTTGTATTGAAGTATACAAGATACAGTAGAATACGAAACATGCATCTTAATTTATTCCCTCTGCGAAAAATGTTATCATTACACCGCAATCTTCAAATTTTTGCATTTGATTTGAAAAAAAAATAACACATGAACATGGATTTAAGGCTTTTGCTTAGATTCTGAAATATCACAATATTTAACACATACATTCACTGACGGGAGGGGCCATAGAAGGACGAATTAATGGAGCTTGTGTGAAAAGTCCGAACACATGTTTATTTGCATTCAAAGTGTTATACATAAAAATGATGGATTGAGTTCATACCTGCATACTATCTTTGTAAATAAGGTCTGAATTCAAGTTAAAAACGCCCTTGGCAAATTGCATTCATCCAGTCGTAAATTGTAGACAGAGATTTGACACAGGACGACTGTTTGTGTTGATACTTCTGTCAGGTAATTTGATTGATCGGGAAGTACTTTTTGTTCCGAAACCCTGTTGTATTAACATTACAAATATTCATTATCTTTTATTTAATATTGTAGCGTAACGGCCTTTCTCTAAATACCAATGATATATTTATAACTTTATAATTTGTCGAAAAGTTCGGACACCATACATTATAAATAGCGCCAGCATTAGCTGATCTCAACTAACCATTGACGTTTAAGAGATACAATGTATTAGGCATCGTCAGCTGAGCGAGCAGTGTCCAGTAAGTCAGATCGGGCCACGGTTGGAAAATGTTGCTACATACATGTTAAAGATGCTCCACCGCCGAGAGAGCATAAATGATAGCCATCATTTTAACAATAATTGGTGTTTAATCGTTTTTATATGTCTTATAAACACACAAAAAATAATTTAGAATAATTTATTTTGCTTTCGGTTCATGCGCAATCAGAACTGCATTCCATATAGGATATAGTGCCGCCACGGATTTTTTTCGGGATGCAATTAGTTATTTTTTATATTTCTATCTTGAAGTAAAATTGGAAGTTCAAACTTGTCAATGGTGGTAATGGTGTAAAGTAAGTAACTTTTGTCACTGAAGAAAAATACTAAATCTTCTGCTCCTGCTTTCGAAAGAGAAAAAATACCATTTGTCAGCGGTGGAGCATCTTTAACGCTTCCTTCGTTAGTTTTTGTTGTCCATTTACCGCCTACTACTTTGTTAACAAAGTCTTCCAGCTCTTTCAATTTCCGTAAAGTAATGGGCCATTATTATTCATATGCGTTCATCCAGGTTGACCGTAGAAACATTGTAACGGTTCAAGACTGGATGGATCAGCGGTGACAAAATAGCTCAATTGGTAGAACAATCCGACTAGTCTCTGGAGGGTCCCGGGTTCGAATGCCTAGTCACTCCTGCTACATTTAGTGCCCTGTTTCAAGCATAACAAGGGATTCCCGAATCTGGGTTGTGTGCCGAGTCTTCACGAAGAAGACTTAATAGGAAAGGAATATGGTCAAATCCCACGCTGGCCATGCATTTTCCCGCTTTTACTAGCATTTCAACGCATGCTAGGTTTGATAATATTCTGCATATTCCTGAAAGTGTGTTTTTTTGCAATATGCTAGCCTCTTGAACTAGTATAAACGTCAATAGACAAGTCTGCACTGTAGAAAGGTGTAGTAACTATACTTATAAAGACCGACATTTCGATTGTGTAAACCGACTTCTAAATTTGCCCTTCCATAAAAATTTTGCTGATTGTTCATGTCCGGCCCAGTGTGCATGCAACGGTATGGAGAGTCTACAATATTAATATAAGAGTTCAAAAGTTCATCCTCATGTAATACGTAGAAAGAATATATTTTTCGTTTAAATATGCATTTGCTGATTTGAGAAACCACTGGATAGTTGGAACGTTATGAATAATAAACTTGATTGTAAGCTTTCAAATTGCATGTGCGAAAGGTTTTGCAATTCCCAAAGGAAGAATGTCATGCAAACAGACAAGTTTCTGAGCAAAAACATATAGCATTTTCATTTGATAGTATAAAGAGCGTTTAGCGAAGAAAGTTTTATTTTAGCAATGAAAACGACGTCAAACCAAATATGTTATTAAAAGATAAAATATGAATCATAAGACCTAAGAATAATATGTCTGTTTAGGATTACCCGACCGACCCTAATGTTTTACCCCCGACCCTAAATGTTTTCCCCACTTTTCTACGTAAAAAATAAAAGTCGGGATTTCGATCTCAGACATTTTTTTAAAGTGAAAGACACTAGAAAAAAACCCCAAAAAGACTCCCGACCTACTAACCCTATTTTTTTGCCAATGTAACCCTAAACAAACATGTTTGGCCTAAGTATATTAACTGCGACTGTTCATTATGCGCCATCTATTGTTAAAGGGATGTAAGTATTAAGTACGGATATGCAGATGAATAGGGAACATCGTGGACTCTGTAAACGTCAAATTTAGACAGGTTGACAGGTCTAAAGTATGTCTCGCTTTGTAACATCAAAGGAAATATATGATAACACTCAGATAGAAAGCTTTACATGATGTGTCAATGAATTTATATTATTACACAGAATTACCTTTCGCATCAAAGACATTGTACTAATTGATTAAATATTTGGGATAGATTATCATTTCAATAAATTATTTTCAATTTTTATTTCAATCTTGTCTTAAGGTTGGAAACTTTCCCATCGTCTATTCGTTATACTTATTTTATCAAGTGACAATATTATTATGCATTTTTAGATTGTATTTAAATTTGTCAATTTGTTTTACATTTTCTGTACATGACAAAACCAACATCATCGGATATAAATCCGCCACCCATAAATACAATTCTTACAAAAAATGGTGTATAATGCATGTTTATTGTTGCCTTTACAAGATAAAATGCTTCCTTTCTCTTCATAATTAATTTGTGATTATGTTTTAGTAATAGGGTTTGAGCGATACCCATAAATTACGTAAACAATCAACATAAAAATTAAATAGATTGAAATTATGAATTGAAATTGTTATAAACAATAACAGAATAAAATTGCAAATTGTCATACTGGCAAGACCACAGAACCATCTTTGTTCAAAACAAAACATTGTAGCGCTAAAAAAGCCATTTGATTTTTAGATCATCTGACCTGAAGGGTCAGGATGACCTATAGTCATCGTGACTTGTCCGTCGTCGTCCGCCGTCCGTCGTGCGTAAACTTTTTCCTTGGAAACGCTACTCCTCCTTAACCGCTGAGTGGATTTCATCCATATTTGGTGTGAAACATCATTGGGGAAGGACAATCATATTTTATATAAATGAGCTTGGTCTGACCTCTAGGGGCTGAGGGTTGGGGCCCCAAAAGGGCAAATTTTCTTATTTTAAGCTTTAAAATCCTACTCCTCCTTCATCCTTTGGTTGATTTCATCCATATTTGGTGTTAAACATCATTAGGGAAGGACAGTCATATCAGTCATATTTTATATAAATGAGCCTGGTCCAACCCCTAGGGACGGAGGGGTGGGGCCCCAAAAGGGCAAATAATTTTAATTTTTGCGTCCTCTTTTCAGGTTTCGGTCTCTGATCTCAACAAAAATTAGTCTGTAGAGGTTTTAAGGGATGGCGAACATGCAAACATTTTGGTAAAGATTTTGGTATGCCAAGATGGCCGCTGGGCCAACCTCCTGTTTATATATTTCGGTCTCTGATTTCAATTAAATTAAGTATAAAGGGTTATAAAGGGATGCTTATCAGTATGATAAAAAATTTAAATTTTTGCTGGGCAAACCTCAGTGTCCGTTACAATGAGTACATGTACTTGTTTTGGCTTTAGAATCCTACTCCTCCTTAACCCTTGGAAATATCGTAGGGGAAGGACTGTCATATTTTATATAAACAAGCTAGGTCCGACCCCTGGGGACAGAGGGGCGGGGCTCAGAATGGGGAATTTTGATTAAATTTTGCTTTAAAAGCCTACTCCTTCTTAACCCTTGAGTGGATTAATGCATCCATATTTTGTGTGAAACATTACTGGGTAAGGACAATCATATTTAATATAAACGAGTTAGGTCAGACCCTAGGGGATAGAGGGGCGGGGCTCAGAAGGGGGAACATATTTTATAAAGGACGAGGTAAGACCAATGGGGATAAGAACGTCAGGGGTTCAAAATGGGAGCTTTGCTGAACTTTGGCTTTAAAATCTGACTCCTCCTTCATCCTTGAATGGGTTAAAATCATTTATGGATGAAGGGCTACCAAGTTTGTTCAACAAATGACCTTTACCTATTTCAGAAACTTACATATTCAAAAAAGCAGTTCCTTGTATTGCTTATATTAATTGTTAACCACTCCATTATACTGTGACTGTTGTTTTGTGCCGTGAGTCAGATGACCGTTAAGGCCCATGGGCCTCTTGTTCATTGATAATACTTTGTCATGAAAGGTTATCTCTCTTTATGTATAAATTCACTGCATGTTTTCCTGTTGCAATATAACCTGGATGTCAATATCTATAGTCTTCAAAATAAATAACTATATGTTAATTCATGTGCTCTCATAATGGATACCAGTCGCTCATTCTTGTTTTATGTTTACTATAAAGGGATTCAGAAGATCTGGGCCCAGTTGTTAAAAAATGATCAGACTAATCACTAATCACACGGCAATTAATATAATAATATAATCTCTGGTAATACAAATTTTACAAATTTTTTGAAAATTCTTGAGATCTTCATTCTGTACCTGCTTGCTGATTTTGGTCAATACATGATCAACTGTTTTGCAGCAAATGAGAAATGATTTGATTAATGATGTATTCTTCTGAGGTTTCAGTCCCGTTGAATGCTCGTTTTACGGTAAAACTTGGTTTTACCAGTATTGGTATCGCAATTCCGGAACTAGCTTTTTACCCCCCCCACGGCTGGTGTCGTGAAGAATAAACTGAATAACCACACATTTGTGGTATATGTAGTTGTAATTTGCACCCAGTTTCGACAAAGATAAAAAAATATCGTCGGCAGGTTTAATTTTTTTTTTTTTTTTATTTCATATTTTTATTTGTTGTTAATTCACCATGCTTGAAAATATTCTTTATTTTGTCTTTATATTTATATTTTTGTTTTATTTTATTTTTTTATTTTCCAAAAGTTTATTCCAAACATAGACATGTACACTAAATTACGAACATTCCACTATTACGCCACTTATTTTCAGTTCCCGATTTTTTTTTCTCTTCAGAAATACAAATCAACACACCGCTATCCGTTTTAAGACCAATTTTAATAGTCCCAACGGCGACACTAAATTAACACTAATTGACCATTTGAGTTATGACCACAGGCACATGTGACTTTTCGCTGTGCCTCACCTTCCCGCACGCAGCAACCCCCGCAACCCGTGAACAACTACCCGCAGGTACATCAGTCAGTCTTTTGTTTCCGTCGTGCACCTAATTATCAGATTATCTACCTGTACTAGGAGAGTGTTAATCGCCATCATTTGCATACTTGTGACTGGCAGTTGACGTGATCGAAACCACAAGTAAATGCAACGTTTCTATCGATAGCTCTGGTGGCGAGATCGAACGATTTAGGCAGTTCTTTCTCATACGTGTACGCCAAGTGGAATTAAAATTCTTTAATGTATCGAGATAATATTGATCTTATTCAGATATTTATGAAGTACAACGTCAATCATCTCACATTTCAATAGATGTAAGAGGTGTCTCTATCTTCTTTGTGTGTAGCAGTAAACAATCGGTGTTATTGCATTAGTTAAAAGTACGCTTGACATATTGACCAAACAGTAGTCTTTCAATTCACACTTTTACCGATTGTGATACGTAAGTTATTATTTGACCAATCATTGCCACATAGGATCGGGGATAATTAAAAATCTATTTACGTATAAATAATAATAATAAATTTACACAGATCAATAACCAAATTAAAAACACATAGATTCCATTTACCTCAGGTGATACTATGTCGATAATTAAACCAGAGACATAGATAATTTAATAACTATCTAAATCTCTGATTAAACTAACGATATGTATTAGAAATTAATAATTACAAACATAATAGAAAGTAAATGTCTAGAAAAAGTATTTTAGCATTTAGATTTAGTCAACAATTACTTCAGGTGAAATTCAGTTTAAGATTTAAGGGTAAGCACACAAGCACACACCATTAACTTAATTAATGAAAAAAATATGTCTATGGCTCTAGAAATAAATTGGTATAGTCATATATAATGCACCCCTAATTTATCAATCTTTAAAAAATATTTGTAAATTATTGGTATTGATTAGATACGCATGCATTAAAATATGATATGATTAAGATTCTAATGGCCGCTCACAAACTCAATTTGAGATCAAATATACGCATAATGTTTGCAACATTTATCAGTTAACCAAAATATATCAAACAGTTTTTTTCCCGCACACGTACATGTACATACTCAGCGAATGCTATGTTATGTTCTTTCTTATGTTTTTTTATATAAATGTAATGTATAATTGTCATGTCAAGTTTATGTTGATGTCCCATGTATAGTTGTAATGCTGTTAAATGCAAAAAATTGAATAACAAAAAAATCAAATAAATAGAAATATATATAAATATACATGATATAACGTACATGTATATTGCATATTTATCATTAAAATATATCAATTTTGAAACAAAAATACAGTACATAAATTATGTACCGTCCACCGTCAGCCTAGGATACAGAGTTTTTCTGCTTCACAGTTGATCGTCATGATCATAGAAGATCAGTACTAGTGATCCGACCTCAGCGAGCAATTAAGACCACCCGCACAGGGGGGGGACTTGATTAAGACCCACTTTTACTCGGACCACTGGGTGGTTTTAATAGATAGGTTTTAAATGTAAATACAGTGTTATACAGTATTCTCAACACATGTTATATTAATGTGTTCTTCTGACAGTCCCTTGCTCATACACATTTTCATTTACAGCGGTTATACGGAGCGGTAGGGAGGCTGGGTTTTCGAGAAAAATATTTTCAAAGATTAAAGGATCCAGATAACCACCCTCGCATATAAACCCACATCTCTTCGTATCTGGTAGCAGTGTGCAGCCAAGCGGTGAAGGTTTGATAGACATTGTCATGGTACCACATCAAGTTTCTTTATTAGTTTCTCTTTGACAAATACATTGTATATAGAGAAACATAATATATAAAATATCAATTTCAAAAATTTGACAAGTAGACAAGTATGTACATATAAGGAAGGACAAATCATCAAATTCTTTTAGGAAAATATCAAGACACAATCAGCAGTGATCTAGAGTTGGTCTGTTTTCTATTGTTTAGAGGATTAAGTGTCATTTTATAACGAAATCTTATCGTTTAAGGTTGCATTTCATTATGCAAAATGAAATGAAACATTCGGAGGTGTATTAAAATATACAATGAAATTTGTAATACATTTACGTACTATTCTGTACTAGGGCAAATTGTACTTATATAATTTGTAACACAATGTTTTTTATCAGAAGTAGAATTATCCCACTACCTCCCCCCCCCCCGCTAACACATCTGTAAAATTTGCTTCGTGTTGTGAATATCTGCCTAAATAATATATATTGAAACCCCAAGAAGCTTATAATATTTCGTTACTGTAAAGGAAAGTTTAGAAATATCAACGCCATTTCAAATGATTGCAACGTGAACTAATTAAGTCATTCCCATCTTCTCCTGCTCCGATGGAGTATTTTAGTTTTCGTTATTACATTTTAATATTACTAATTGTCTAGCAGATCAATAAAGCAAATATTTAATGTAAAGCTAGGAAACAACATTTGACATCAGTGTAGTTGCAGAGTCAGCCTAATTCAGGTAACATTCTAGCAGATAGCAGATACTAAAGAAACCGTGCCTGATTCCACAAAAATTTAGTACTAAGCGGCGTGAATGATAGATTTGTCATCAATTCATCTTAAACAAACATAAAAAGTAAGGCGTGTTCACGAATCCTTCATTAATGTCCATATACTACATATTATGTTTTTCTTGAAGCTCAAGCGCATTATATAGAGACAGTTTTTCTACACAATGATTCATATTTCAAAGGAGTAAATTATCATGTTGCAAAGCCATATGATAACCAGTTTTGGGGGGGAAGCCAGCATTGATCAAATTTTCAAAAGTAAATTCTCATGTTCAATAGTAACGAGGAATCTGGAGTGAACTATTAGCGATCGACGAATTTTGGTCCTCATCCTTGCACCAAATTTTGACCTGTCGACTCTGACACTAAACTTTCCAAAATGTTTACATAAGAAGGATAATTAGCAAATTGTAGGTTAGAAACAAAGGACACTGATGGGGGACAATATCTGGTATTAGGGGTAACTCGTGCCGTTACAGATTTGTTAGAAATATATGTTGAAATGTATTCAAAACTTGATAGACATAGAGCAAGAACTCTCTCAATCTCGCATTAAAATGTGTTTGACAAAAAAACATCCTTCGTGCCATTTAACATGGTCGTTTAGATCTAATTCAACCGCACTCGCGCGCGCTATTTAGTTCATTCATTATTAATATATATACATTCATGTACTTGTAACTTGAATAAAGCAAATACCGAGTAAACGTTTTCGTTAGCTGACCGAGATTTATTTTTTTCTCTCTTTCCCTCACTATTCCCTCTTATCTCCCTGATATGTTGCCAAAAGTAGCTATTCGTCAACCCCTGTATACGTTATGAAGCATGAAAGTTCATTCCTTAATGACAAATATACGTTGTGTATATATATCGTTTGAGACACGTCTGACAACCAAGTAGAATTTCCCCTGTACTTATAGATTGAAAGGTGATTCCTTAAACTTGCCTAGATACATCACATTCTATGTACATAAAAATGCAATCCCATGATGGTGCAAATTCAGGTATTTAGTCCGACTGACAAAGAGTCAAATACGCGTGTAGCGGTATCGCTTAAAATCATAGTATGCGATTTTATAATAATAATAACCCAGTAGCCTAAGTTTGTTTTCATAGTGATATCTGAAGATTTGCTGTTTAGTTTTTTAAAAAAAAAAAAAATCATTTTAATTTGACTGTTACAAGTCACCATAACTCGCTCGAAACTTTTCCTTTATGATTAATAGCATTGCGCAACGTATATACTATCCTCTTTGGTTTAGATGGGTTCAGCTCTGGAAGCCAAAGAATGCATATTGATGAAATTCTAGAATCATAAGCACATGAGATCCGCTGTACAAAATGTGAGAAAATAATTAAAAAAAATCAAAAAGGGAGACAAAAAAAAGAAAAAAGAAACAATGTATAAATTATGTACGACAACCAACAAAACACTATTATTATGATATCTAGTTTTTCATGCTGTAGTTCGAGATAAAGTCCTGTTTTGCTTGGAGTCGGTTTTCCAATTTGCAGTTATACTGATTAATAGTAAGCCATTGACACAGTTTCAATCTTTTAGACACTTAAGAATCAACCTCCTATGCAAAATGTTTTAACCGCCAGCAAGTACTCCTATTTTATCCAATAATGGAACTAGTTTTAGTAATACCGCTTTGCAGCAGTACTTTCAATCGGGGTACTTTTCAGAGAGAAATAGTAATTATCCCCATTCGACCGCAATGAATTCTCGTTTCGACAAAGATAAAAAAGTTATGAGATTTTCAAATACAATCTATCAATATAAGTAGCAAGTTGCCAGTTGCAAATTTTGTCAAAAATTACACTCCCATTTTAAGTAGATTTTTATACGGGGATTTTAAGAAATGACCCATTTGGCGGCCATTTTTAAATTCTGTCATTTTTCGCCTTGAGTAGAGCCACAGTTTTACAATTTTTCTCTGAAATTATTTTTACTTAAATCATCACTGCGCCAGCATTTTTAGCTGTATCGAGCTAATGTTTGCTGTAAACCTTTACTAGTTTCGTGGTAATTAAAATGTTGAAAATAATGTGTGAAATGATGCACTTTTGTCACTTTATTTTTACATTTAATGGTATTAAATTTGAGCAATTTTATTTTTTACTCTGAAATATTAAAGAATAACAAATATTCAAATAGGGCAAAAAAGTAAGCACACGGACCCCCATTTTTCTGCCTAATTTAGAAAGAATAACCCTTTCCCTATTGATACGCAAAATATTAACAAAAGTTTAATACCAGAACTTTAAGTGTTAAATTTGGCACAAATGGCTGAAAATGGTGCATTTTGTAGCTCAAATTAAGGTGTAGGGGTAGCTTATGTTGTTACGCTGAGAAAAAATATGAGTCTTATTCATCAGAACTGGTATATTTGTAAAGAAGACCACTGGGAAGTAAATTCTACAAACACCCATACATACATGTATTAAAAACCTCATTAGGACATACATTTTAATGGCTGTAATCTCTTTTGTTTATGGTCAAAACGGCAAAATTCACATAAAATCCAATATTTTGTCAACTAGGTATCTTTGAGTGACAATAGCTCAAAAACGAGCAAACGGACATATGTTTTTCTTCCATTTTCGTTTATGGTATAAGCTCATTTTTCAAAAAATCTACATGGAAAAAAAGTTTAATACAAGAAAATTTTGACTTCTCAGAGGATCACATTATATTATCTTACTTACAGGGTAATTACTGAAGCTGTCACGCGACACTAATAATAAACTCCAATAGATATACGACTGCCTTAACCTACACTACTTTGACAATAATATATCAGAAATGTAACGTCCCTTGTCTGATACATAATTCTTCTCTATGTTAACAGGGAATGGTCGAAGGGCGTCTAGTGCATGCAGTTCGCCGCATGAATAATGTTCGATTTCCGTTCGCCTTCCCACTTCGAATGACGCCACGAAACCGAATCACTTTGCGTCCTACGGTGAGGTATACACCATTCGCTAGGAACATCATGGCACGGATTCCACCAAAAGTCTTGCTGGCAAGAACTGTTCGAAACAAGATTCCAGCTTTAATCAAACCAAATATCAACATGGTCAAAAAAGCAGAAGAGCGTTCTTTAGATGAAATGGCTGTAGCATTAAATCATATTGAGAAAAAACTCAACAGTATTCCCAACAATCGTAAACCTAAAGCAGAACAGAAAGAAAAACCTTGGGTCCTGGTTGCGAAAACAACTGAAACAGATAACGCTATTTCATCGGCTCCAAAAGTTCACACAGACAGTAGGGCCGAAGCAAAAATGACGCCGAAGAAGCGTTATATTATTATCGAAGAAACGATTGACTCCCAAAAGTCTTCATCTATGACACCTGAAGAACTTATACAAAAAACCCAAGCATTCCAAAAGCACGACAGACGGTTAGAATCAAACCGTCAGCGTCAAGAGTTTAGCAGTTCATCAACGATGAGGTCCGAAGGCAGCACCGACTACGTTGGCAGAGAAAGAGAACTGGACCCAAATTATAATAGTGTCGATAGGTTGTCCTCCCGGGATCGTTTTAGACAAAGCGATTACCAAGATATCGAAAGGTCTGTAGAGCCACGACTGTTTGAATCTCTACCAAGAACAGACGAATTGTTTAAAAGCAGTATTGACAGAAGAAGCCGCACTCCTGCCCAGGACAACTCGCTGTTTGCACAGTCTGATAACTTCAGATCAGTAGAACGCCTCCGCAACAACGTGGCACGCCATATTGACTCGTCGCGGGATATACCACAAGTTTCGGGACGGTTTCAAAAATACACTGCCCAACCTCATTATGACCGCCAGGGAAGCGTTGTTGGAGCGCCTGACAATAGAAATGATTTAATCAAAGGGAATTTTATATATAACAACCAGGTCGTGGCGTGTACTTGTCAGCCCCCAGCGGAATCAGCTCCCAGTATGTACAATAGAGATATAAACCAAGGTTAAATGATGATGGTGGTCAGCATGTGATGAGAGCTAAGATACGAGGCATGAACATGCGTCATCAACATCAAGTGTGTTCGTGGAAATATTTGCTTTTTTCAAATTAAAAGATAAATTTAAATGAAGCCTTTGTTTTCTTTGTTATATATACGTTCTATTAACAGCCATGACCATTTTAGGACGACCTCTCGTGTATGTGGCGTGTGTAAAGTGCGAGGTGCGTGTTTTGGGAGACTGTGGTATTTTCGTGTTGTAAATGTGACGTCGTTTATACTGAAACTCTTCCCTTGTGCATATTGATATATCAGTGAAGCGTGCCGCCAACGACACCAAGCAACACGCAGGCGAACCAGTCGTCCCACTCCCTTAAAACAATAACTGTTTTATATACATATAGTTACTACTATAACCACTTTTATTGTGCATATTATTAATCCAGATATTGGTTTGGTTTGTTAGATTTAACGTCCTAGTAATAGGCAGGGGCTTTTTAACGATGACCTCTACACGTGTGTGTAATAAGGTGCGGTGAGTGGATGTGTGGTTTTGGAGGCTGTAGTGTATAACCGTGATGTATCTCCTTGTTATAACTCTTTTCCTTTGTATACTCCATCTCTAAAACATACAACAAGAGACACTATACAGTACACCTGGTCACATCATACTGATAACGGGTTAACCAGTCGTCCTACTCTGCTTGCGCTGAGCGCCAAGCGAATACGTTTTAGATTATGGTGATTATGAGCTTATTCTTAAATACAGTATATTATGCTATTGGTTCGCATCAGAAACCGCTAGAACAATCTCTTGGATCAGAATTGTGGGAAACGGTGGGAACGTATATAAACATTATAGTTGGTAATTCTAATTTGTGGATATCATTGTCTTAATCTGTACAAAATATGTATCGTGCCAAAAGGAAGTGTTTCGGAAATCAGCAATTATTCTATTGCATTGTATTGATTTGTTTTACACTTTGCGATTGCCCCTAGTTGCATCCACATTTGTGTCCTGGAGTTGAAATGTTTGATGGGATATTTTACCACCAAACCTTTGCTGTCATTGACATTGAAATAAGCGAAGTCATGATAGAATAGCGACACTGAATTCATGTTACCATTTTCTCATAAACGAAAGAGAGTTTTAAGCATTATCGGTGTCCTTAAGATTAAGGTCCAGATTCTATAGTACGATATAACCTAAAATGTGTTTTTTTCATGGTTTGGATTTTCAATTAAAGAAATATGTCTTTATCACGATGATTCTACTACAATTGTATTACAAAATCTAGATTATTTGTTTATATTTATGGTTCAAAAGCATTCACAAAAATCTCAATCCAATTAAATTTTCATATTATACATATATAATGCCAGAGCGGAATGTTTGAGAAATCGTTGTTCTATCGAAAAACTTCAATCTGATTAAACTAGTCTAAGAGTTGTAAGCTAATGCCTAAATATACTCACCGCTACACCTTTTTCAGACCATTACAACTAAATATTCATCTATTGTGTTTCCATGTTACCAGTTATTTAAGCAATATACAATTGCCCTCTGGTGACATGACGACTCTCGGGTGTACATCTTTCGTTTGCGCGCATATTGTCTGTAATTTGTTTTAATGCGAACGGAAGGAAATGGCCCTGTATGTTTGCAAATTGTTCAACTATTATCGTTTTGTCTAAAAAAATTGTTCATTACTAAACAAACTTGGAATTTTTAAATTAATTGTGAAATATTGTTTTTGAATATTAATTAGATTCTTTGTAAATATTGGTCATATTACTACGCTTGTTTTGCATATGATGACAAAAAAATGTGTATTCAAATACGCCAGCGCCAAATAAATATTATTGTGGTAGAAACAGGTCACACGACTCGTGATTGTTGGATATGGAATTTATTTCTCTCTTGTTAATTATTTTTAATAGTTACAAAAGGCGCGAGCTTAAATAGCGAGTGGAATAAATTCCATATCCTACAAGCACTCGTTGTGTAACCTCTATGTAATTCATGTTATAACATACAGATCTGTGAACTATTCAATTAAAAAGAAACATAGACTGTACGGATATAAATATATCAGTTGACTGGTAGTCTGATCAAAAATATCTCAGTATGAAATTGATTTTTACGATTAAGATCTTTTTTGGAATGTATATATGAGTTGAAGATTACTTAATTACAATTTAAGGTAATAAAAGATCGTCATGTAAGCATATGAAGCTGAAAATGTGAACATTTCAACAAAAGTCAATTTTTACTACATGGAACTATTGAATATGGAGCTCAAAGGTTAAGGTCAAACTTTGAGAAATTTGAGAAAATTGGGTTACAGATGGGTGGTCAACGATAGAAGTTGAACTGTTAAATGAATATTCTTCAAACTTGGCGGGTTGATTCACCAACATACTGACTATAGAGGTCAAATATCAAAGTAAATCTTCAGATATATTGGATACAATAATGCCATATGTGCATGGTCAACGATAAAAGTTGAATTGTTAACAATGGATATTTTGTCAAACTTGGTTTATTGATGTCCCATCGTCCAAGGACTATATCTATTTAATGCATCTATTTAATGAGGTCACAGGTCGAAGGTCAAGGCTAAACATCGGCAAAGGGTTATGATCCGCTTTGCAGTGTCTTTGTTTATTTTCAAATGCAATGGCGGTCATTAAACACGTAGAACTTTGCAACAAATCAAACTTGTTTGTTTCATACAATTAAAGGTCGTGTTGACTGTCAGTTTGGGAAATTAAATCCTCATTGGAATGATCAAGGGCATTGCAAAGCGTGACATATTGTCTCACTGAAGTTGACCTTGAACTTTGACCTCATAATCTGTGATCGTTGACCATCCATATGCAGCCCCGTTTTGTGAAATGTTTTCAGATTTCAAATTTACTATATCTGATCTTCACCTTTGATATATCACCTTGTTATTCAAAAGGCCTCATTATTAATGTTGTGTCCATTCATTAGTGCAAATCCTGCCAAGTAGAGATTACTCCATCTCAGGTTGTCTTGCGGATTGTGTGATCGCGTGGCTTTGTTACGTGGAATTGTACATGCTAGTCCTTATTCCACTACAATGTATCTCACTCAAAAAATGGACCTTGTCAAAATACCATTTTAGGTCTTCGTAAAATAATCATGATAGGCCTACTTATTTTGGTACAATGCTTGCATTATCGTTTTCATGCCAACATAGATCTATAACTTTCAATATACATGTACATGTATTCTGATATTTTCACAACATTTCACTAAATTGCAACCCTAAAAGCCCAGTATTAAGAGGGACATATACTGACTGCGAAATTCAAACTGCATACATGTCTGCAAATAGTTCTTAAAATAACTAAAGAAACTTGAAATTAGATTCTAGAAATTTGAAAATATGAATGAATCTGTTTTCAGTACTTTCAGTACTTTGATTATTATTATATCCTGCATAGCTTGTCTAGCAGGCTCTTGTCGGTAGCCCCATCCACCGGAACTTAGTCTTGTTCAACCAGACGCTTGACAGTTGGCTGGCGTAGCATACGGCCGTAGCATACGAAGCCAAAAAGAGTCTGGTTGAACGAGACTAACCCAAACTATGTTCGCGTAGCGCGGAAACCAGGGACGATGGCTGGGAAACGTATTGGTAGCGAAAATATAGATCTGGTGGAAGCAACGTCGGCACCTTGTAAGAAACTTCGTGGTGATGATGAAGACACATTATTCTTAAATTTCCCAGACAAACTTTGTAGACAAATTGCGAATAGCTTGGGTGAACTGTGTTGCAGTGGTAATTATATGTTCTCGGCATTGCAATTTTTGAATTGCAATGGTGCAGATGAAACAGGAGGGATCCCTTTCTCGAAAGCGTATTGCAGTATCAAACCGATAAGAAGGAAAAGAAAACTTTTTGGAAGCATTTTCAAGAACGGCCTTAATCTTCTTTCCGATTTCGTTGCGAAAAGGACAATCCCACAGAATCAACAAGAAAAGTTTGTTCTTCACAAACTCTTACAATATCTGAATGACAAAGGTAAAATGTACGGCATGGGAAGAGCAAAACTCTCCTTATTTATTTTCTTTTCTTATTTCAATATATTAGAATACACAATTAAAAAATAAAAGGACGTACTTTAAAGTAAACCTATACTATAGTAGTGTGTGACGTAATGATTATCAAGCATAATAAAACTTCTATTTTAACATAAATCAAAAATTCGGATTTGAACGTTGATTTTCTGTGTCCATGCAGTGCCACAGGCCTGGGGTGCTTCATATGATTTTGCGCCATTTGTTGACGTGATGTGATATCATATGATTCCTTGTGCTCATCTTTTGCTTGGTGGATATTACGACTGTATTCCATAGCTTTTAATTTTCAAAAGTGTTATTATTGATATTTAAAAAGAAATAAAAAATGTTGTATAACTCCTGTTAATGCATTTGCATTCGTTAAATATATGTATTGTGGAAAGCAGTACCGGAGCAACGCACAATCAAACCGGAACAGGTTTAACCGGAAGTACGAAATATTTTAACCATGCATGCATGCAGGTCATTGATCTCAGTATGTACTTTTACTTGCGTACATGTTACCAGAACAGAGAGCTTCATTTTTCGAGGCGCTTCGCGCGTTGAAAAAGCTTCACTTTTATAAGTTTCCCTGCATACAAAGGCCTACCCTTTAGATTAAAAAAAACTGGTTCTAAATTATTTGTTTTAGTGCATGTTTTGCTTAGAAAATGATGCTGAAATGTTTCAGTAAAAAGTAAATTTAAGTTACCTAGCTGGTTATAATTTATGGAAATCGTAATGAAGCTTGTGGCGGGTCGGGAAGAAGTCCTGATTTCATTATCATAGTGGTATTCCACTGATTAATTTATTGTGACGAGCATAATATCGTAATTTGAATAGGGCGAATTATCAGCCATTTTGTGACTTTGTAAAGTATGCAGGGCTCCAACCGGTATGCAGTCTTCGAAGATCGAAAATGGCATCAAAGCAAACGTTGACAATTGCGCTTATTCCATTGAAGACTACTCCAACCATGTTGGGGGATAACACAGCGAGAAACTATTGACAGGCAGTGTAAACCCTAACTTCCCAACTTTACACTGCACAAATTTAAGATTTTCTAAGAAGATTTCCAAAAATTTAGCCGGAGACTTTTCTAGAAAATTATGCCAGCTAGCTGAAGTTATTGAAGACCAGCCATGAGAAGCCAGACATTGGAAGGAAAAAAAAGCTTTCATTCAACCAAGGTATCAATAAACTTCCTGATCCTAATTACAAACTTTCATCTGGCTGGGTAAATGACTTGACAGTATATGGCCTGGTGTTACCTTCAACAGTATTTACACATACCTGGTAGATAGTCCAGGAGTTTACACAAAGGAGTCATTACGGGCATACAAATCTTTGGATACATTCAGGTTAGCTTCTTGATTTGTGTTTCCCACAAACCTGATTATCATGGCGCCACGCCTTGCTCTTTTATTCTTGGGCGCCATGCCCTTTTTTCCACAATGACTATATAGGTCTGGTAAACTTGTCCTTCTCAATCTTGATCAAGACCTAACAGTTAATACCTGTACAAGGTAACACCTGGTCGGAATAGTGACAATAATTGATCAGCAAATTAGGGTAATTATCTTGGCACTGTGACTGAACCGTGTAGGGTGTCAATAGAACCTGCCTAAGACCAACTAACCATGCTTGACCAATTTTCATACCTCTAGCAAGTGATCTAAAAGGCAAGATAGTTTATTACAAAAGTTCTTAAAGGACCTGATAATGATAATATCATTGATAAAGAATCAAAATCATGTAAAAAATCTTCTGAAAATGTCATACGATAAGGCCAATACAGCTATATTTTTACTGACGATGCTTATGCCGACATCTTGTGAAAAAAAATCATCGAAAATATGATGATATGCTATAGAATGATGATGAGCAGTTTGAATTTTATTTGTAAAACATCTTGCATTGCACTGGAATGAGCTTTGATATCAAGCACTTTCTTCTTTTTTTCAACAGGCAACGGCTGAATTGACCGATTTCCAGTTGCGTGCCTCCTAACTGCCAGTTTAAGCGGTGAACCTCGGTATGTAAAACTGTCATGGCGGTGTAAACTGGCACATGCACCTTACGTTGAAATTTGCAACGTCGAACGATAAATACACTTTTCTGCAGTATAGAAAGCTCACCAGCTGGTGACATCAGCGCAACAAGTAAGTATTAACTTTTTGGTACAGTGGAACTCGGTTAACACGAACTCAAAGGGACCGAGATAAAACTTTGAGTTATCCGAGTGTTCGAATTAAGCGAGTTCTCATGTCTAATTACGATCTTTTTACTTGGTATATATAGACCAGTTCCATGTCGTAAAATGATGTGAACAAGAGAGATGTCAAAATCGCCGATTGTAGTTGCAAAATTATAACAATAAAACGTAGATATATATTTTGAAATGCTGTTCTACAGAAGATTTATGGGAAAAAATCGGCATTTTCGGCGAACTCGTTGTCCACAAAATCTCATTTCGATTTATAAGAACATTTTATGTATGATTTTTGTAATTCGGACCCACAATTTACTTCGTTTTATCAGAGTTCTTCGAGTTTTCCGAATTCGAATTATCCGTGTTCTTTAAACAAAGATAAAGAGGTAATTCGATCAGGACCGGCAAAGTACTTCGTATTAAGCCGGGTTGTCGAATTATCCGAGTTCATATCAACCAAGTTCCACTGTATTTTAATTCATGTTATCTTGATATTTTTATGAAATTTGCCAAAACACTGGCATGACATGCTGACAAAGGAAATCGTCCATGTAATCTCTTATAAGTCTGTTATAAGTCCATGCATGCTTTTGGTGCATGCATGCTTTAGGAGCAAAAATATATCCGTACACGTCTCCTGGGTACTGTTAATGTTAGGTAAAGCGATCTTTGTGTTATACACAAGACTTTAAGATTCAACTCATCAATTCATACAGGTGTACAAATATGTAAATAAATATGGCTGCCAGATTAGACTCCCTGCATGGCTTACCTGTAAGTGAACGGAATGAAAATTGAAAAAGTTCTGAACACATGTCTTGCTTACGTTGGTCGGCATTTTAATCATTCAAATTTCGAATCTTAAAAGTGCTTGGAAATAATACTTAGGTGCTTCTCTTAAAACTGATTTAAAACGTATTTGTCTAGTGTTATTGAAAATCATCTTGAGGTTTCTCTTTATGTCTTGTTTTTTAACAGTCAAAATGTCAAAGAAAAGGAAGCAGACCAATGAACCTGGACATACAGAGGAGAGTAAGAAAAAAGATAGACAACTCTACTGTGTATGAAGGTCACAGGATGATCCTGACAGAGTAATGATCAGATGTAACATTGCTAAGAATGGTTTCACGCAAGTTGTGTTGACATGGACGCTGATGAAGTTGACGTTGTGAGCTCATGGTTCTGTCCAGAATGTATTGACATCATGGCGTTCAACCCAACAATATCACATAAAGGTAGATCTGGCTTAATGTTTGCTACTGTGAAACAAACACGCCAAAAGCGACGTCCTGTATTACGAGAATAAGAAATAGGGTTTAATAATCAGGTAAAAATCTATCAGTCCAATCGGTACAGTCAATCATTGGATGGAATCAGATAACTTACCTGACATGATAATCACTTAAGGTAAGTAATTGGATTTCCTTGTTATTTTGCATTGTATGACATAATCTTAGCAATCCAATTAAAACACGTCAGATTCTTATAACCACTCCGTTTAATAGAGGATTTGAAAACATCCCATAAGGTGTCACGTCCAGATGACCTTTGTACCACGTGTTCTTCAGATCAAATGCAGTTTCTACACCTTGCTACATCAATTGATATCTTCATTTCGGCTAAGTATACATATACAATTAGCTTTGTTGTGCTCTTTGGGCGAGATGACTACGTACATGAACATAATTCTGACAGCTTTCTCAAACTATTTCCTCCCCTGAAATTCACTGTCAAAATTTTGCAAGCAGCAATTTGACTGGCCATTTCCATAGGTCACCAGGACATGACCCCTAATGGGATTTTCTTAAATCCTCTTATCAAACGTAGTGATAATAAGGATCTGTATTTTAATCGGATTGATAATCTTAGATGGTAAATATAATGTAGAGAATGTTTGTCAAATTTAAATTTTCCTTTTTTACCATATTTTGAAAGATATTGAGGGAATGATTGAACTAGGGACATAAATAATAAATAAGGCTTCAATTATCCAAAGTGGATTTTATTTACTGTCAGTAAGGCTAGTTAATCACCTACTTTACCAATCGATTACGAAATGATTGAATCAACGATCAGGTCGGTTTACGCTGAGGTTCATCTTGTAGTTAAAATTAAGGGACAATTCTGTCTAAGAGTACATTAAAATCTGCATATATATGGGAAAAACAGGTTCTGATGAAATTAAATTAGTTGGTTTTTCTGTGATATGCTAGAAAAGCCCACTGTAGTGAAATGTATGTGAAATGTTTGAACACGCTTTCTGTCCGCCATAACACATTGTGGTCGGTCGTCTTGTATGCTGAATCCTAGCCCTTGCAGATGTAGTAAAGAATTTTGTGTCTAGAACTACTCAAATCGCTCTTACATAAGTGCGTTTACGTTATTAGGTACATGTTCTTGTCTAAATATAATTTCACCAAGTCCTCAGTAGTTATGTATTGCATTTGAATAACGTACGTGACTTTGGTTCGGGTATGGGTACAGCGTACATGTCGTTAATGTATCTGCTTAAACATATTGATCAACGATTTGGAATTTCAACAGTATCAATCAAAAAATTTATAATGTTGTGAAATTTGTCAATATTTCTTGTGATGTTTCATAAGGAATGTAGAACAATACATTTACGTCATATTTTGCTTCGTGGTTATGCATATGTAGCAAAATTAGCCTCATTGAATTGTCCCTTTAATTGATTCTTGTCGATCATCAGTACAACACTATAATTAATAGTAATATTTAGTTAAACTCACCATTGTCAATCATGAGAAAATCATATGTAATTTAAATGCATTTATATACATTTCATCCTTCAACAGTTCGCTTTTATCTAATAACTGATTTTTTTTTTTAAAGTAACAATGCTGTATTTTTTTTTTTTTGAAGATAAAACCACATTTTCTTTGTCGTTTTTCAGGTTTAATGGGTTTTCAAGAGAGAGTGGCTCCAAAAACAGGATGGGGTGATGAGAGGATATTGATGAACGAGTCATTATGTACCAAATTACCACGCAATGTCATAAAGTCGAGGGGTGGAATTTATTTTGAGAGTGGAGAGTCAACAGTCTAAGCAGTAACACAACCAAGAACCAGGTTTTCATGAGAAGTGTGTGCCAAGCAGCAATGAGACAACAATCCTACAATGTGTATGTGTGCTTCAAGGATGGAGGACAAAAAGTTAAATGAGAGAGTGAGGACAAACAGTTTGATGCCCATGACTAGTCATTTTACAGCCAGACTAGTGGCAGTTGTAATGAACTAGTTCAATTGGACTAGTAGCTGGTAAATACTATATATTCAAGATTGATGGTCAATTGCATACGTCAACACATTTTGACTGCATTTTGTATGCGATTATTTTTGTCTGGGTGCGTCATTTTGCAATCACGAATGTATTCAGACTGTAACTTGGGCCAAAAACCATAAGCTGATCATGACTGAAGTGCTGACGCAAAACGGCTGTGTATTTTTTTTAATTTTGGCTTGTGATTAATTAGTCGGGATTAGTAAAATTTGGGGGTTTACTAGTCCAAATGACTAGCAGCTAAAAAAAATAACGTCACAGACTGGACAAATGGTATTGCATTTGTCAGGAGCCAACTTATGATAAAATTGTAGTGTACAAATGCCAACTGTTCAAATGAATGGTTTCAATTTGGGTGCATGAACATTAGAAGGAAGCCTATAGTGATGCAGGGTTTTGCCCAGATTGTAAATTGTATGTTTGCGTTCAACAATGAAGTTACTGAACAGACATCGACTTCCTTCAAAGCTTTCAAGTTTCAAGTAAACTATTAACTAAATGTTCAAAAGAAATCAAAACAGAGAGTTATTAAGAGACCATTTTTATTTTTATTGATAGTGTTTGTACATAAATAAGTTCTGCATTTATTAAATGAAACAAGTGTCATCTTATCTAAATTCACATGACTTTGTTGATGATGGAATACATATCATGTCATGGAATAAATATCACCTAAAGGATCTTAAAATGTTGTTTGTATCAATATACATCCTATGAAAATTCATGTATGACAATAAGTTGAAAAATTGAATTTAACTGAGTGTTTCCTCTAACCCAGACACCACAGTTATGACACATGTTTAGATAAATTAGGCCAAAAAAATATATGTCTGTTCATGGTTACCCGACCAACCCAAATTTTTAACCTCCGACCCTAATTTTGTTTTCGACTTTTCTACGAAAAAAATTTAAAAGTCGTGATTTCAATCTCAGACTCCGGTTCCGGCCATTATTTGATACCCTGTTGTTTTTGCCAATGTAGCCCTTAACAGACATATATTTTGTTTGACCTTATGTAAAGTTCATCTATAGTTCAAGAGATAAATGCATAACACCATGTTTAGATGTAAAGAAAGTATATACCTGTATTAAAATTTGGCACAGAAGGGACCTTTCTCAAAATTGATTTATATGTTCCCCCTGGTCCCTAATTATGCATATTGAATTTTGGGACTTATTGGAAAAACAAC
This sequence comes from Argopecten irradians, assembly GCF_041381155.1. Lineage (NCBI taxonomy): Eukaryota > Metazoa > Mollusca > Bivalvia > Pectinida > Pectinidae > Argopecten > Argopecten irradians. The sequence continues at coordinate 15,100,074 of NC_091149.1, read as the reverse complement.
ATGGAAGCCATGTGGCCATCTTGGATTTTGACAATTAGATTTTGTTACAGCTAGATCTCAGAAAGTACTGAAATGATCTTTCTGAAAATTCACATATATATAGATTCCTCCTGGTCCCTTGTTATGCTTATTGTATTTTGGGACTTATCGGAAAACAACATGGCCGACAAGCAACCATCTTGGATTTTGATAATTCAATTTGAATCAAATATGGACATGGACATTTCAGAATTTGTAGGAGACTATAATAATATTTCACAGAGCTCCTAATGGATATGCAGATAAGTTGTCTCTTGTTTGTCAAATGATTAAATAACAGAGGGAAAAAGGGAAAAGCAGAGAAAAGATCAGTCTTTCCCTGACTGGCATTGATCGTATCCAATGGTGGGTGCTAGGACCCCTTTGGGATCTCTTGTGAAGACAGTGTAGCTCTTGGTAGAAGTTGGTGATTTTGTATCCCAAGTTTGGCAATTTCACTCAAACTGTCTAAGAAAGCTCCAATAAAATGTTAGATGCCAATGGTGTTTTCCTTGCTCCCCTATCCTCTTGGAGCGTACTTTTTGCCTCTGGTATGGATCATCTGACTTGACTGACTTGACTGCCCACGAGGTCACATATTCCATATTAAGATTTTGGACATTGACATTAGTTGACATGAAGGGGGTCATCACTTTCACAACCTGGATAAAGACATCATTTAAATTTATAATGCATCAATGAAAATATTTCCCATCCAATTGATAGTCTCTATAATATCCAAATTATCTTGATAGATTAGACAAGTGTTTGATGTACACTAAATAATGAACATGGCGGGAACTAGGTTAGTCGTGAAAACTGTACAGTGATTACATGTATTCGTAATATAAGACATATATCTAATAACCAGCGAAGGGTCGGTGAGCTTATGTCATGGCGCGGTGTCCGTCGTCAATCAACTTTTAACAAAAATCCCTACTAGCTATGAATGGTAGAATAGATTTTGACCAAATTTGGTCGAAGCCTACTTGTGAAGGGGAACAAATTACGTATAAATGGGGGTCCAATTGGGGAAATGTAATAAATTCTTTAAATCCTACTATAGCTGGTTCTGTACACCTGAATGGATTTTGATTTAATTTATTCTGAAGTGTCATTGGCCAAAGGGATCTAATGTTCTATAAAAGGAGTGGAAGTTCACTTAGGGTCAGAAGGATGGGCCCATTAGGGAAATTGAGATAAATCCTTACTTGAATGACTCCTGGGAGTTTGAGAAAATTCGGTCGGAAGTATTCTTTCACTAAGGAGACCTAATGTTGGTTATGGCTGCCATTTCGTATCATTATTGAGTAATCGTGGGTTTTTAAACAACATCCAATTCCAAACATTTTTAGGTCACCTGACTATAGTCAGGGTGACCCATTGCAATAGTCTTTTATTCGTCGTTGTGCGTCCTGCGTTAGCATTTCCGCATGAACATGGTAATTTGAGTTATTATCAACCAAGTTAAATGAAAATTTGTAAGAAGCTTTTTATCGAAAACGGGGATTATTCAACAGTAGCATATAGAGTTATTGCCCTTTGTAATAATATTACAATTGGACCTTGTGAACACGATAACTTGAGTAATTATCCATCAAGTTTAATGGAACTTTGTATGGAGCTTTATATTAATGAGATCTCAGTAGAGTTCAAAAACAGGGTCATTCGACGATAACTTACAGAGTTATTGCCCTTTGTGATAATATTACTATTGGACCTTGTGAACATAATTAATCAAGTAGTTATTAACTGAGTTTGATGAAATTTTGTTTGCAGGTTATTACCCTTTGTAATGATATTGTTATTGGACATTGTGCCATATATCAATAATATCTTGGACAAGTTTGTTTGGACCTGTGAAAAGAATGAGTTGGCTAGTGGATGAAAGTCCAAATTTAGTATCAGATTTCAGGTGACGGTTACGGCCTATGGGCCTCTTGTTATGTAGGTAGTCAGACGACCTGGGCCTGATCTTGTATTTGTAATATGACATTGATCACAAATTTTGAATTTACATGCTCATAGTCATTTGTACATCGGATGATACAAAGTTAATATTTTATCTAAAATATATATTATTTTAGTCTCACTGGGTTATGTTACCCTCACTGTATGCTGCTGTGTTTCTGTTGCCATATAAGCATTATGTTGGTGGAACTTTCCAATGCTGTATGTCTCCCTTGATATATGCCAATCTCACTGTGTCTTTGGTACATTTCATGTGTCATGTGGTTGTATTTTGTGTCTTGATTAAGAGGCAGACAGCCTTGAAAATTTGACAATCTACTTGTCTGTACTTACTCCTGTCGCTATTATTACTTGACCATATATGATTGTAATTTCAGATGCACAGGCTGCTCTCAAAGACTTTGACAGTTTTGGCGAAACACATTCGACAATGGTGCTTGCAAACCATTTGTTTGGAAAGTTAGCAACTTCATCCAAATATACCATTGACAAAAATTGTGCTGGAAAAGTTGAGAAATGCCCATGTATAGCTCAGTGCCAGCTCACAGGAAACTTTGGGGATACAAGCATTGGTAAGCAATAACATAGTTTTTAGCTTACATAGCACAAAGAGGTATGTAGCAGGAAAAACGTGTTGCCCATCATCTGTCCATTTGTGTCAACTTGCATCTTCTAGAAAGCTATAAGCAACTGAGAACTGATATTTGGCCCTGAGGTATATTTGGAAGAGTACATTAAATTTTCCTCATATCAATGATCTTAAAGGGACATGAACCTTAGATAATTTGTTCTGTATGCTTACATATGGTTTTCAGATGTTTATTGAATATTTTATTACAATGATTGGTTGGTAAAACGACAGGGAAACGTATTTACTATATTTACAGGGAATGAAGAGGTTTGGCATGGCAACATGGATATCGTGGTTAACAATAATGTGATTGTGAACAAACTTGTCAATGATCCAGAAAGTCCAGGAGGAAAGTCATCTGTAGAAGTGAAGCTGAAATCCTCCAGTGGAAATCTTAAAAGGAATCCACAGATCATCGCCCAAAGTGTTGTGTTTTCTTTTCTTCAGAAACAAATGCATCCATTAAGTAGGCATTTCATGTTTCCCTGTATTGGGATAGGAAGTGGTGGTTTAGTGGTATACTTCTATGATTCAGAACACGATGTTCTTCTAGAAAGTACTTACATTCCGTGGCATGTTGGACCAACCAGTCTAGAAGATCCTGCAAAGGTTAACTTGATTGCCATATTAGTGTCATGGTTTGTGGTTAACTACAAGTACTTATGTAGTGGTTTGCCAGAGTCTCTAAAAACTGATTGTAAAGCTGATTTCTTTACACATGCTAAGGCAAAATTAGAGATCTATAAAAACTGTCTAAAGGCAGGAAATGTTGGTGTTCCGGTTTTTCACCTTGAAACTGATTCAGATGTAGATTGGGATTCAGAATCAGACTTTTTTACAGAGATGCAAATTAAGCTCATCAGATTTGCACGGAAAGCAGATAATGCAAAGGAAAGTAGTCAATAGGTGGATTAATCACAAAATGTGCATGATGTTGCACTTCTGACATGTATGTGTTAATTGATATTAAAACCCAGATTTCTTTAAGAAAATTTAAAGAAAACCTGACATTTTGGTTCATCAATGACTTTGTCACCCTTTTCTGCCAGCATTTTTGATAAACAAGCCATATCTATGGTAAAACTTGAGAATTTAAACTTTCAAAATTTTGGAACAAAAATGGTATTTTTGCAATACATGAAAACATTACCAAGGCAACTAAAATATTCATCTGCTGGTATTATTGTTAGCCTTTCATAGGTCATCCATCTGTCTGTCCGTCCGTCCGTCCGCCCTAAACATAATTAATTACAGAGTACTTAATTTATAAAAACTTAGCATTTCAAAGATAAAAAAAACAAAGCAAAGGATCTGTAATATGTAAACCTTTATATGAAGTTTGAGAAAGTTCCCTTCTTCATTTTCCAAGATCTAACGATAACAGGTATTGATTTTCCTCATGTAATAGACCTTGACCTATTTTCAGGGTGACACTGGGAAAAAAATAAAAAAAATAACTTATGAGTCTTCTTCTCAAGTTCTAAAAGACCGAGGGCAGTCATCTATTACCAGAAGGTTCCACCTATGGACTGCTGTAAAGTTTTTCTCATATCAATGACCTTGGTTTATTTTGTTCCTTTTATTAGCCCGCCCACCATCATCAGATGGTGGGCTATTCAAATCGCCTTTCGTCCGTGGTCCGTCCTTCCGTCCGTCCTTCCGTCTGTCCGTCCGTCCCTCCGTCCGTCCGTTAACAATTCTTGTTATCGCTATTTCTCAGAAAGTACTAAAGGGATCTTTCTCAAAGTTCATATGTAGGTTTCCCTAGGACCCTAGTTGTGCATATTGCATTTTGGGACCGATTGGTCAACAAGATGGCTGACAGGCGGCCATCTTGAATTTGGATAGTTAAAGTTTGTTACCGCTATTTCTCAGAAAGTACTGAAGGGATCTTTCTCAAATTTCATATGTAGGTTCCCCTAGGGACCTTGTTGTGCATATTGTGTTTTGATACTGATTTGTCAACAAGATGGCTGCCAGACGGCCATCTTGGATTTTGGTAGTGTAAGTTTGTTACCACTATTTCTCAGAAAGTATTGAAGGGATCTTTCTCAAATTTCATATGTAGCTTCCCCTAGGACCCTAGTTGTGCATATTGCATTTTGGGACCGATCGGTTAACAAGATGGCCGACAGGCAGCCATCTTGGATTTTGATAGTTAAAGTTTGTTATTGCTATTTCTTAAAAAGTACTGAAGGGATCTCTCTCAAATTCCATATATAGGTTCCCCTAGGGCCCTAGTTGTGCATATTGCATTTTGTAACTGATAGGTCAACAAGATGGCTGCACGTCTGCCATCTTGGATTTCATTGTTGAAGTTTGTTACCACTATTTCTTAGATAGTACTATAGCGATCTGTCTCAAATTTTATATGTAGTTGTGTTTGAAAAAGTTTGAAAAGCAGGGAAAAGATCCCTCTTTCCATTGTCAGACATAGATCATTCTTTGGTGGGCGCCAAGATCCCTCTGGGATCTCTTGTTTTTTTATGTCAAAACTTTCAGAATTTTCTTCTCAAGTGCTTGAAAACCCAGAAGCCTGATATTTTGCCAGCAGGTACCTTGTGCCCAGTGATATTCAGTTTCCTCATATAAATGACAATGACCTATTTTCAAGGTTATGTGTTTCAAATATGTTAAAAACTTCAACAATTTCCTTCTCAAGTTCCACAAGGCCCAGAGGGATGACATTTTGTAAGTTGGTACTGCAATTACTCTGATGACATGAGAATCACATGCTATGGTCAGCTTATTTACTACACTACTGGATGCTGTTTTGAACTCCAGTCATTTTTATTGACTTAAAATTAAAGACACCATATGCGTACATGCACACTATACAATGTATATGTATGTGCTATCTGTTTATGAATATGATTGTATCAGAAACACCTAGGTCTTTCATTATACATGTTTCTGGTTCATTTGATTCAGAGGCAAATTCTGGACATCATATAATATTGTACTCCAACAATGTTAGAGGTATAGCACGACGAGACACTTTTGATCATTACCTCGATATTGCACATCAGAATTTTCTCAATATCGAGATCTAATATTATTGGATTAATAATATGGTAGCTATATGGTTCATTGGCAAGCTACCATGTACATGTGTATTTCAAATTTAACCAAGAGAGCTATCTTCATTATCTATACAGAAAATATATACATAATTGCATGTTAGACATTCAGAACTTTTAACACACATTAAACCGCTTTATTTCAACCTCAATCCCTTTCTTTATTTTTTATATATATATTTTTTTTAACTTTCTGTAACCCTTGAAATCATATAACCAAATGTTTATAGTTTCACCAGAAACTTATCATCATGTTTTCAAAGAACATGGAGCTTTTCCAACATAAATATCAGAAACATACATGTATAAAGTTTTATACTCGTTTATGGCGCTACATGGTGATTTTTTTATCACTAATAGATATGTATACATGTGTACACGTACATGTTCATTGTATTAACTTTGAACAAAAATGCATATTATGTCAAATTTGCTCTCCGTGCTTATTTTACTTGATTTATTATTATATTTCATTTGGACCTTTTTAAAACAAATGGTTATCCAAGGCAAGCCAAATATCGTCTGAGATATTTATTTAAAAAAGTATCATTTGAATTTGAGATTTGAACATGTAGATAACCATTGTTGTCTCTATCTAGTACGGTATATCTTGTCTATTTCAATATTTTTTTAATACCATTATTTATATATCTGGTACATTTTTTGTACAATTTATTATCACGTCTAGTACGATGTATGGTATCGCAACACGTATTTTATACGAAGTATAAATACCGTTCCCAAAAAAAAATCCCTCCGGTGGCCCCCGGAAATTAGGCAAAGCATAGTCAACCGATCGCCGTATTGTAAACACTCAAAATGACCGAATGGAAGTACTGTGTACACGACGATAATGTATATATATTGTTCTGGTGGACTCTTTAACTTCATTACACAACAAAACATTCACTTGTTCGTGATAAGTAACAAGTTCTTCTGTAGAAGTTCCTGCTAACATTAACGACACACTTTTGACTGGGCGCCATTTCGTTCTGTCTGGAAAATCACGTGATCGTTTACGCATTGAAAATGCATATTTAATCATTCATTTCTTTTGAACTCGGGACTTTTTTTAGTGTGTAATTAGGGGAAAGTTGATAACTTTTTATAATATATGTACCCTAATTTTCTTTTGTTGATTTACGGACCCTGAAAGTTACGGATTATGCGGCTTTAAAGTGAAAGCAAACTTTATGAAAGTAGACTTCCAGCTGGTCGTTACCTCGTTTTAGTCTTATTTCTGCATGTTTATTCGATAGAATTAAAAAAATCTGAATCATGACACAATTACGATCGTTACATATATTGGGACTTCAATGGAACTAAATGGTTCTCCTGGTCCTTCCATTGTGCCTATTCAATATGGTTGACACATGGAGATCTCTGATCTTGTAGAATTCTTCCGATGTCGAAGCAAAATGATCATACATTTTCCATTTGTCGTTCCATTATCTGCAATACTGCAAATATATTGCAAAACGAAAGTTTGAAACCAATACTGGCAAGTTTCGAGTTTCTTGACTATCTAATATCATGTAAAATGGTATTCACGGACGGAAACTACATGCTGTCGAATACAAAAAAATGTACGGGTTATTACGAAAATATCTCGCCAGAACATGTAAGGGTTGTTAGCTCACCTGGCCCGAAGGGCCGGTGAGCTTATGTCATGGCGCGGCGTCCGTCGTCCGTCCGTCCGTCCGTCCGTCCGTCCGTCCGTCCGTCCGTCAACATTTCCTTTAAATCGCTACTAGTCATAGAGTTCTGCATGGATTGTAACCAAATTTGGCCACAAACATCCTTGGGGGAGGGGGAACAGAAATTGTATAAATTTTGGCACTGACCCCCCGGGGGCAGGAGGGACGGGGCCCAATAGGGGAAATAGAGGTAAATCCTATAAATCGCTACTTGTCCTAGAGTTCTGCATGGATTGTAACCAAATTTGGCCACAAACATCCTTGGGGGAGGGGGGAACAAAACTTGTATAAATTTTGGCACTGACCCCCCGGGGGCAGAAGGGCGGGGCCCAATAGGGGAAATAGAGGTAAATCCTATAAATCGCTACTTGTCCTAGAGTTCTGCATGGATTGTAACCAAATTTGGCCACAAACATCCATGGGGGAGGGGGAACAGAACTTGTATAAATTTTGGCTCTGATCCCCCAGGGGCAGGAGGGGTGGGGCCCAATAGGGGAAATAGAGGTAAATCCTTTAAATCGCTACTAGTCATAGAGTTCTGAATGGAATGTAACCAAATTTGGCCACAAACATCCATGGGGGAAGGGGAACAGAACTTGTATAAATTTTGGCTCTGACCCCCCGGGGGCAGGAAGGGCGGGGCCCAATAGGGGAAATAGAGGTAAATCCTATAAATCGCTACTTGTCCTAGAGTTCTGCATGGATTGTAACCAAATTTGGCCACAAACATCCATGGGGGAGGGGGAACAGAACTTGTATAAATTTTGGCTCTGATCCCCCAGGGGCAGGAGGGGTGGGGCCCAATAGGGGAAATAGAGGTAAATCCTTTAAATCGCTACTAGTCATAGAGTTCTGAATGGAATGTAACCAAATTTGGCCACAAACATCCATGGGGAGAGGGGAACAGAACTTGTATAAATTTTGGCTCTGACCTCCCGGGGGCAGGAGGGGCGGGGCCCAATAGGGGAAATAGAGGTAAATCCTATAAATCGCTACTTGTCCTAGAGTTCTGAATGGAATGTAACCAAATTTGGCCACAAACATCCTTGGGGGAAGGGGAACAGAACTTGTATAAATTTTGGCTCTGACCTCCCGGGGGCAGGAGGGGCGGGGCCCAATAGGGGAAATAGAGGTAAATCCTATAAATCGCTACTTGTCCTAGAGTTCTGAATGGAATGTAACCAAATTTGGCCACAAACATCCTTGGGGGAAGGGGATCAGAACTTGTATAAATTTTGGCTCTGGTCCCCCGGGGGCAGGAGGGGCGGGGCCCAATAGGGGAAATAGAGGTAAATCCTTTAAATCGCTACTAGTCATAGAGTTCTGAATGGAATGTAACCAAATTTGGCCACAAACATCCCTTGGGGAAGGGGAACAGAACTTGTATAAATTTTGGCTCTGGTCCCCGGGGGCAGGAGGGGCGGGGGCGGGGCCCGATAGGGGAAATAGAGGTAAATCCTTTAAATCGCTACTAGTCATAGAGTTCTATATGAAATGTAACCAAATTTGGCCACAAACATCCTTGGGGGAAGGGGAACAGAACTTTAATAAATTTTGGCTCTGATCCCCCAGGGGCTGGAGGGGTGGGGCCCAATAGGGGAAATAGAGGTAAATCCTTTTAATCGCTACTAGTCATAGAGTTTTGCATGGAATGTAACCAAATTTGGCCAGTATCCTTGGGAGAATAAGAACTGAGTTTGTATAAATTTTGGCTCTGGTCCTAGGGGGCAGGAGGGGCGGGGCCAAATAGGGGAAATAGAGGTAAATCCTTTAAATCGCTACTAGTCATAGAGTTCTGCATGGATTGTAACCAAATTTGGCCACAAACATCCTTGGGGGAGGGGGAACAGAAATTGTAAAAATTTTGGCTCTGGTCCCCCGGGGCAGGAGGGGCGGGGCCCAATAGGGGAAATAGAGGTAAATCCTTTAAATCGCTACTAGTCATAGAGTTCTACATGAAATGTAACCAAATTTGGCCACAAACATCCTTGGGAGAAGGGGAACAGAACTTGTATAAATTTTGGCTCTGGTCCCCCGGGGGCAGGACGGTTGGGGCCCAATAGGGGAAATAGAGGTAAATCCTATAAATCGCTACTTGTCCTAGAGTTTTTGCTTGGATTGTGACCAAATTTTGCCATAAACATCCTTGGGGGAAGGGGAACAGAACTTGTATAAATTTTGGCTCCGACCCCTTGGGGGCAGGAGGGGTGGGGCCCAATAGGGGATTTATAGGTTAATATAAAAATTCCTTCAGAAAAGAAACAATGAACCTGTATTCAGAACATTACTTGGCATTTCAAACCAGGTGAGCGATACAGGCCCTCTGGGCCTCATGTTGTGCTTTACGCGATTTGTTCAAAATGATAGACCTGTTGTGTTAGATGTTTTTAATCGAGTCCTAAAGTTGGATGTTCCGTAATTTTCACATACAGAAATCGGAAAGCACCATATGATATATACACAATATGAGATACATATATTTAAATATACAAACGCGGTGCAGGTTCGGACTACTTCTAGTTCAAGCTTCGATAAGATTTTGCGTCATAAGTTGAGTCATGACGGATTTCAAAATTCTACTCGACCCAATTAAATATACGCATTTGACATAAAAAAGATGTGTTCAAGCATTGTAACGGTAATAAACAACAATATGAATCGCTAGTCGGGGCTACAACCGAGGGGCTTTCCTCGGGAATGTTCGGGGAAATTTCATACAGTAGTTAGGCCTACGCCAGTATGTGTGTACGGTCACTCATCTCACCTAAATATACAGAACATCTGAATGTCGGAGAACAATTCTGGGATCATCTAAGGGAACAATAGGTTAACAGGTCAAGTACAGGTTTCCAGAAGAAAACAACATTACAGGTAGTACCCTATCCGAAACAGTGTCATCAGCTTTACCCCAGTCTTTGCATCCCAAAATAGGCTATCACACACCATGCAAAACAATTGTCTATCCTCCGTACAATAAAACAAAAGTCATGGCTATAAAGAATTTAGTCTATATCGCATTCGTTGACCGACACATACATGACAAACATTCAGCAGCTCAATGGTCATACCATCAATAGGCTATCTCCCAGTTACTTTCCTCGGTAGAAAACCAATACGCCAATTCCGGGATACAAGGATTTCGTCTGGATAGGTGGTAGAAAACGTTGATTCCGTCATGTGACCACGGAAAATTTAGGGCATATTTTCCGTCATGGCGATGCCACTTATAGGCTGATAATACCAATGCCCGGGTAAAGGTCATAGTCGGTAATACTTGCTCGATAACAGAACTAAGATAAACTGTTATGTTTTGTGTTTCTCGTTGTTATTGATTTTTGGGAAAATGCACCAAGGTAAGTTATGAAATATTTGTGAGTGAGACGTCAGATACCGCTGATTTCCAACTGCTCGGCGACAGCTCCATTTGATGCCGTAATTTTCATGTCATTTCATAATGAAGTGTCTAAATTCAATTTTCGTGCATATTTAGATTATATTTTATATGTTCTGATAATTGATGTTAAATGTTGTATCATGATATGATAACCCGTGTTCAATCATTACATATGCCGCAATTTTGTTTCAAACGTGCCCTAAATTAATATAAGTCACGTGGTGATGAAAATCACATGACTAAACTGACTGAATGTTATATACCGGAATCGACGTATTATGGCGGCCCGCTCCACTTCGCACCGCATCACTACCCTGACAACGATACATATCGGTAGTCGTTTCACCTCGGTTATCTCATTTTTTATTCGAAATGAACATTATTGATTTATTGTCAAATTTAAAAAAAACAACAACATAATTTGAAAATAATTTTAATGGTGTCATTGTTATATTTCTAAAAAAAGTGCAGCTATAACATTCAACAATCGGAACTATATCTTCGGTCATCCCGACTATCGTAGTTACTCAACTTAGCAACCATCACCGTTTTAAATTTGATGTAAAAGTAGACTTATTTAATGTAAATATAAAGATTGAACAGTGTTTTGATTTCGTTAAAGGTGGAATGAATGCAATGGGATACAGATATATTCCATATGTAGCGCTAACGCGCTACATTGAATACCGTATATCTGTATCCCATTGCGCTCATACCACCTTTAACGCAAACAAAACACTGTCCAATCTCTATTTGTCACATTATTTCATCACGATGTGTAGCTTTCAATAAGATTTTAACAAACAGTTTAGACTGTTCTATTATTATAAGGAGTCCCGGTGACTACTATTGCAACTTTATTTTTATTCAAGCATTGAAGTCACTATTTTTTAATTCCATCGGGGTATGAAAGAACTTTTGGTTTGCAAACTGTGTGAATCCGCCTAGCGGAATCTCACAAAAGTTTGCAAACAAAATTTATTTTATACCCCGATGAAATTAAAAAAGAGTAACTTCAATGCCTATAATTAATTTTCCAGGCTACTTTATAAAATGAAATACGTTTACACGTACGATTCCATTGATTTTTTCCAAGGGATTATTTTTTCCAAATCAATACGCAACGTCAATGTTTCTATTGTGACGTCACGATAACGTCGGGTTTCCGCGGCATTTTCGGATTTTTTTTCATCGTGGAATGAAAAAAATGAATAGAAAATCAGAAAGCCAGAAACAAGGAGAAAATTAATTATATACAAATATGTAGTCCTATTGGGGATATTATTCTGCACACAGAAGCAATTTGCATGTGATACATACTTCTATCTAAATTAGCAAAATCCTGTATAGTATACCAGTTGGATTCCAAGATCATTTTTTTGTTAAGTAAACTCCTGTATGAAACTAAATTGTGGGAGTACCTGCTACGGTATTTTTAGCTTCAATATTATAGCTCAAGAGACTTTTAGACAGATAGTTGTGTCGTCTTTAGAGCTACTATTGGTGCCTATTACAGCTAATGGAGCAAAGTAATGATTATGCAAACCATAATTAAAGCGTATGTATGTATTTTATCGTACTTGTTTTATATCACTTACCTACAAGGAAATAGAACTGAACCGTAAACAATATAAAATTCACAAGAATTTATTTTTTTCACATATAAGAATGAAGGTCTTTTCAAGGAAAATTATATGGCGTCTTGTGAGCGGTACGGTAGGTATTAAGAATGGTCGTTATGTTTGATTTGGACAAAATTAATAGATAAATGCATGTATACGCATAAAATTATAGGAAACCTACAAAAAAGTAAAGAAAATTGTGTCCTAGTGATTTTCTGAGACAGTGCTCCACTAGGACACATAGGCACCATTTCGTACCCTGCCGAAAGGTATAGTATATCCGTTCTTTAATTCAACAGAAAAAATATGGTTATTCACGATACATACGAGCTTTTGATCAACTAAGATTTAAAAGCATGAAAACATCACACGCCAAATAGCTAAATGCCAGTGAAAATGAGAAACGGTGAAATGGAGTATGAACTTTTATTATTATTGAAGCGTACACAGGTATTGCAGCTGTATAATTTCCTCAAACTCCATCGTTTCATCTAAAAGGTGTATGACATCTGTTTTTCATTTCTGAAAAAAACCAGTACATGTAAGTTAGAGAAACGTCGTCACCAAAGCACAAGTTCAACCTATTATAATTTAAAGAACAATCTCAACTACTCGTACAAGACCATCACTAATACCCATACACAAACAAATGTTGGCCTACTTAACAACCCGTACAGTCGTTGTCAACTTTGTCCATGGATTATTTACAAACTATGTAGGCTTAGGATTATGGCAATGGTCTGGTTCTGTTACAGAGACGCCGATTTACTTCACCGATCAGTCTAACTTTAGATTCGAACAAGAATTGCTCTGTAAAACTGCAAATCTCAACATCGTAGCAAGATCGACTGTTGATTTCTGGTATGTTTTTCAAGAGAAATAATACTGTCGCTTAATACATATTACTCGTGATTCTCCCTGAAATTAAATGCATACTCAAGATTTATTTTAACGTAAGAATAGGCACGATACTAAAGATAGCTGCATTTGCCGGGCTTTAAAACTTACCTCATTCTCAACTTCAGAATATTTGTATCGCTACGGCCATCGCAACATCCGGTAACCGTACAAAAGAGTTCGCACAATGTGGCAGTGGTTGCCGCGCAAGAATACACACACCGGAACACTGACTTCCGCAAGTAGTGTGAATGCGCATCCGATAAGGCCTAATGTATCTGTATGATAAATCTTCAATATACTGCATGTATGAATATAATGTAAATGTTAAATTATACATCAGTTAATAAAATATTAAACAAATATTGTATAAATGGGATGAAAAAGAAGTTAATGTGGAATTGTATTTTGTGTACTCTCTGAATTTATCTGACAACATTTCCCGCCAAATTGAAGCCAGCTGTTCCAGTATTCCATCAATTGACCGGCTGTTCCAACAATCGTATAACATTGAGAAAACAGAGTTTTTTGTTTATTTGAACACTTGATTTTAATGCAATGGTTGGTCAAAATGTGAATATAAGGAATGATTGTTGTTTGTTGTTTACTGGTGTATAAACTGCATTTTTGTACAGATATTTCAACATGACGTGCTAATACGAGTCTATATGTTTGTTTGTTTGTTTGAGTTTTACGGCCCATCGACAACTAAGGTCATTTAGGGCCAAACTACAAGTCAGGCATTAATATCAGGATAAAAGATCAGGGTAAGAAAAGGCAAGTAAGGATTAAAACACAGATTGTAAACGTTTATTTGATAAAAAAAAGGTTTGCATGTGATAAAATAGTTTTGGCTAAAAACACACGAGAAAACTCATGCAAAATGTTGATGAAACGATGAAATGTTGAGTTGATACGATGATATGATGAGAAAAAACGTTCATATTTTATCTAAAATACCAATTTCTTTGAGACAATTAAAAATACTATTATGTCTCACGGCATGAAACAAAGTGTACATGTCGGAGACATCGTAGTGCTTATCTCGTATGTGCTTAAAATTCAATACAGTGCACTAAAATATGTTCCACTGTGAGAGGAGAAACACATGCATGACATGTGGGAGGATCCTCCCTTCTCAATAGATAGGAATGTGTAAAATATGTGTGTCCAGTTCGGAGCCGAGAGAGAACAACTTCCTCTCTGCGGTCTCTCCGACTGGACAGTTTAGGATTAAGTGTAGGTTGAATTTTAAACAGTTTATTGTTTGTTTCGGTAGACCACCTTTGTTGCCAATGGTGTTTGATGGCTGACTGAATTGAAGGTTTGATGTCGGTGTATGGTAGTTTCAAATCTGTTTGTGCTAGGCGAAGAGCAGTCTTAGCTGCTTTATCAGCCTGTTCATTCCCCTTTATACCCACATGACTGGGAATCCAGAGATAAGTAATTTGAGTTTTAGAAGATAATCGAAATGTTCGGATTAAAAGATTTTGGATTAGAGTATTTCTAGGACATCTTGATTTCAAAGCCTGAAGAACCGAAAGAGAGTCTGAACAGATGATTGCCTTTTCAATGCGGTGTTCTTCGATGTGGTCAAGAGCCAGACCGATAGCACAAGATTCCGCAGAGAAAATGGAGGCAACATCTGGAAGTCGGATAGAGGAACAGTGATTAGATGTACAGCATGCTGCCGCAACTTTATCACCATCTTTTGAACCGTCAGTGTAGATCTTAACATGATCAGGGAAAGCCCTAATGCACTCCCGAAAGGAGGATTTATGTTCTTCGGGTAATGCACTGGATTTTGCCCTCTCATGTAGAGATAAATTGATATCAGGTGTTTGAATGAGCCATGGTGGTACATCCGATACGGTGTACTCGTCAATGGTGTCGAGAGTTATATTAAGTTCCAGCAAAAATTTTGAAATTCTGATGCCAAATGTTGGTATGAGCTTTTGATTTTGTGTAAATATTTCTTGGTGTTGTGGATTGAATACAAGGTTAAATGCAGGATTTTTGGGGTTAGATTTCAGTTGAGCAGCATACTGTAAGGATAATTTCTTTCGTCGATCGTCTAGAGATGGCTCATTAGCTTCCACATGGAGACTCTTCACAGGTGTTGTTCGAAAAGCTCCAAGTGCCAGACGCAGTCCCTGATTCTGTATAGGGTCAAGCATCTGTAGATAGGAGCTGCGAGCCGATCCATAGACAATAGAGCCGTAGTCAAGTTTTGATCTAATAAGTGCCCGGTAGATACGCAGAAGCATTTCACGGTCTGCACCCCAATCAGAATGGGAAAGTACTCGTAGAATGTTCAGCGCCTTCGAGCACTTATCCTTCAGATGTTTGATATGTGGAACAAAGGACAGTTTCGAATAAAATATTAGTCCAAGAAATTTAGTTTGTTCAACTACTGGAATTTTAATTCCATTGAGTGTGAGGTCAGGATCATTGTGTGGTTTTCGTTTTTGACAGAAGTGCATACAGACAGTTTTTGATCTTGAAAATCTAAAGCCATTTTCGTCAGCCCAATTTTGTAATTTGCCTAAACATTGTTGTAGTTGCCGTTCTATAGTGTGCATGTTTTTTGATCTGTAACAGATCAAGAAATCATCCACAAATAGAGACCCTTCCGTAGATTGGCCAAGACATTTAGTTATGCTGTTAATTTTTAGTCCAAAAAGTGTGACGGACAGGATACCACCCTGAGGGACGCCCATCTCCTGTGTTTCTGTTTCTGAATAAGTTGAACCCGTTCGAACTTTGAAATGCCTGTCAGATATAAAATTTGATATAAACTTTGGCAAATTACCACGTATACCGATATCATGGAGATCGTTCATGATTCCATATTGCCAAGTTGTGTCGTATGCCTTTTCAAGGTCAAAGAATACGGCCACAAGATGTTCTTTCTTGGCAAATGCTTCTCGTATAAATGTTTCTAGTCTAACTAAGTGGTCTACCGTTCCCCTGCGGTTTCTAAAGCCGCTTTGCAAAGGACTTAAAATATTGTTTGATTCCAGGAACCAAACTAATCTAGTATTTATCATACGTTCTAGAGTTTTACAAATACAACTCGTCAATGAAATAGGACGATAGTTATTGGCATCAGTAGCATCTTTCCCGGGCTTCGGAAGGGGTATAATAGTAGATTCCTTCCAAGACTCGGGAATTTTGCCAGAAGAGTAAACTTGATTAAATATAGTTAAAAGACATTTTAGTGAAGAGTCTGGTAATTGTTTTAAAAACATATATGGAATTTCGTCTGGTCCAGCTGCCGAGTCCTTTGATTTCTCAAGGGACTCGAGCAATTCTGGTATCTCGAAAGGCCTATTGTAACTTTCACTATTGGAGGATTTAAAATTAAGACGTCTCTTTTCCTTTTCCTTTTTAAATTTTTGAAATTTTTTGGAATGATTTTTGATGGATGAATTTTTAGCAAAATTTTTGGCAAAGGCGTCAGCTATTTCGGATTTTGAAGAAAATATTTTATTGTTGTTAATGAGGTGGGAGGATGGTGTTGCTTTTCTTTTCCCACTGATTTTTCCAATCATTTCCCAAACTTTCTTCGAAGATGTATTGGAATTAATTTTTGAGACGTACTCTTTCCAAGTACTTTTCTTGTCGGATTTGATAGACCTTCGAGCTTTTGCTCTCCAAATTTTAAAATTGTTATAGTTTGAGACGGTTGGCGAAGCCAAGTACCGCCTCAGAGCGGAATTTCTACCAGATCTATTGATAAATGAATCATTTGAGAGACGAAACTTTGTAGGTTTTGGCACGGATTTTGGTATGGTTTTTGTAGCGATAGAAGTGAGCGCTTCTGTGAAAATTTTAATGGGGTCATCGAGGTTCAAAAATTTATCCTCAATGAGCTCCTCTGCGCACAAATTTTTAAATTGAACCCAGTCCGCCTTATGTAGATTCCAACGAGGAATAGGCTCCTCAAGTTTTGGTGACCCTATATGTTTTTAAGTATAATTGGAAAGTGATCGCTCCCACAGAGATCACCGTTGACCATCCAATCATAATCCAGAAGAATTGATGGATGGCACAACGATAAATCAATGTGGGTAAGCGAGCCAGAGGCAGGGTGTAAATATGTTGGGGCATTGGTGTTATAAAGACATAAGCTGTTTTTATTAATAAACTCTTCGATACGTCTACCTCTATCGTCAGTGCCTGGGGAGCCCCAGAGGCTATTATGACCGTTAAAGTCACCCATGATAATATATGGCACTGGTAGTTGTGATACGATGTTACTCAGTTCATCACAACTAAATGGAGTATTTGGAGGTAAATATATAGAACAGACTGTTATTTTTCGGTGAAGAGTTGCGCTTATAGCAACAGCTTGTAAGGTGGTATTTAGCTGAATGTGTCTGTGAGGGACGTTTTTATGCACCGCCACCGCCACACCACCTGATGGGCGGCCACCTGTTGTTGGAGTTTTGGTGTATAGTGTAAATTGTCTGAGATTGATGGTGTCTTTCAGCATTATTTCTTGAAGGCAGAATATGGATGGGTTTTTTGTTTGTATAAGATGTTTTAATTCTTCTATGTTCGCTTTAAATCCGCGTATGTTCCATTGTATGATAGTGTTTGTCTCTATGTTGGTCCCTGAGGATAGTTTGTCGGACCGACAGGACTACTTGAAGTAGGTTGTTTGGTGGCGATAAATGTGTTGTCACCAAACTCGCTGTCGTCCGATAGAACATCATAGATGTTCCGTCCAAGGATAGGGTCATCTGATCCCTTACTGGGTTTGTTGTTTATTGCAGGGAGCCTCGCCAGCTTTACCTTGGTGGTTTTTGTCTGGCGTTGCTCCTGCGGTGGTGTATTTGCTGGTCGCTTGGCTTTCTCTCAGGGAGGTTTTTTTACGTCAATAGACGGTGAAGATGTAGCACGTCTATGACGAGCGGCGGTAACTTTTTTTCTAATGTTCGGTGTTTGGTGTTGTGTAAGTTCTGGAGACGCCGGTGGGATTGGCGTTTTAGCTCCAGGTGGTTTTTGTTGTGGTTTTTGTTGTGGTTTGTGTTGGGGCTTATATGGACCAGACTTGAACCTGTTCGGGTCCCCCATGATTATTTTTGCAGGTCTTAGCATCAGCCATATCTGGGACATCATTGTCCCAGTTAGGCTTGTCAACCAAGGCCTGGACCGACGCATGTTTGACGGTGACACTGTCAACAGGCGTCTTTGCGCGGGTGATCTGAGCATAGGTTGCCACATTCAGGTCTGAACGCTCGACTATCCTCCTAGCCTCGGGGAAAGAGACACCTTGGGTATATTTGACCCGTAATATCTCCCTCTCCCGAGTCCAGGCAGGACAGGTGCGAGCAGACGCAGCATGGTCACCCCCGCAATTGACGCAGTGACGGTTGACAATGTCACATTCGTCTTTTTCGTCGTGACCTTCACGGCCACAGTACTGACATACCATTTTCCGTCTACAATTGTTCTCATGATGGCCGTACCTCTGGCAGTTACGGCACCTCAATGGATTAGGGATGTAGACAGTGACATTGTAACGTTGGTATCCAACAGTTACGCTCTGTGGTAATGTTGGTGTAGCGAATGTTAAGATAAAAGTGTGTGTTGGGACCAAGCTCCCACTTTTTCTCGTCATGATGCGTTTAACATGAGAGACCGGAATGTTCTCCTCTTGGAAGTATGACAGTATGTCGGCCTCATTGTCATTGCGCAAGGCTGGGCACCTGATTACCCCCTTGCTGCAATTTAATGATGAGTGTGGTTTTACACACACACTGAGGCCGGCAAAACTGTTGGTTCCAAGGAGGTTCTCCGCTTGTTGCTTGCGGAAAACCTCTATTAGGAGATCACCCGATCCCAAAGGCTTCACAGATTTGACATCTCCAGCAATGCCTTTGATGCCCTTTCGCAATATTAAGGGTGATAAACCTGCAGTGGTCTTGCCACTCTGTGTAGAGGACATGACCAGAAACTGTGGGAATGTGTTTGTTGTACCGCTTTTTGTTTGTTGATTTGTGGTTGATTCCTTTTGGGGAGATTTTGGTTGTAGTTCATTTTGTTTGTTTTTGGAAGCCATCTTTTAGAGTTAATTACAATTCGCTAGCTGTGCCCCCACCCACCTCGGAGCCCAACAGGGGGACACTAATGATGACATGGATATCCAATGTCAAAGTGTCAGGGTTACACAGATAGTATACTCGGAAGAATATTTCGAACAAACATAATTCAAATCAAGCTTGCGACAGCACGCTCGCAAGATTGTACACCTGCAAGATCGATCAGAATCAAGACAATCCAAATTAAACTCACGATTGACCCTAAGCCACCGCCTTCTTGGAGATCTACGAACCAAGGGCTTGGCATGACCAGCCGATTGATAATACAGGGCCCATATTACCTCTCGTCTAACCGGAGTCTGAAGCCAAAGTAGTGTGTAGCAGTAAAAAAAGGAAGAAAAAAGAGCAAAACCTATTCAACCACCAGGACCTTCTTCCCCCGGATACGAGATGCAACCCACGGCAAACAGGTTGGCTCAAATTGGAGCTACTGTGAAAGCCTTCAGCTACACTGATATCACGCGGATGCACATCACACCCCCAAAAGTGGTGCGCATCCGCATGAGAACAGTGCACCCAGTCTCGGGACGTGGACCCAGCTTATTCATATAACATAGCCCATAACATCACAGACATTACCATGAAGACACAGACATTACCATAACATCACAGACATTACCATGAAGACACAGACATTACCATAACATCACAGACATTACCATGAAGACACAGACATTACCATAACATCACAGACATTACCATGAAGACACAGACATTACCATAACATCACAGACATTACCATGAAGACACAGACATTACCATAACATCACAGACATTACCATGAAGACACAGACATTACCATAACATCACAGACATTACCATGAAGACACAGACATTACCATGAAGACACAGACATTACCATGAAGACACAGACATTACCATGAAGACACAGACATTACCATGAAGACACAGACATTACCATAACATCACAGACATTACCATGAAGACACAGACATTACCATAACATCACACAGACATTACCATGAAGACACAGACATAACCATAACATCACAGACATTACCATGAAGACACAGACATTACCATAACATCACAGACATTACCATGAAGACACAGACATTACCATAACATCACAGACATTACCATGAAGACACAGACATTACCATAACATCACAGACATTACCATGAAGACACAGACATTACCATGAAGACACAGACATTACCATAACATCACAGACATTACCATGAAGACACAGACATTACCATAACATCACAGACATTACCACCATGAAGACACAGACATTACCATAACATCACAGACATTACCATGAAGACACAGACATTACCATGAAGACACAGACATTACCATGAAGACACAGACATTACCATAACATCACAGACATTACCATGAAGACACAGACATTACCATAACATCACAGACATTACCATGAAGACACAGACATTACCATAACATCACAGACATTACCATGAAGACACAGACATTACCATAACATCACAGACATTACCATGAAGACACAGACATTACCATAACATCACAGACATTACCATGAAGACACAGACATTTACCATAACATCACAGACATTACCATGAAGACACAGACATTACCATAACATCACAGACATTACCATGAAGACACAGACATTAAAACACACAGACATTACCATGAAGACACAGACATTACCATAAACATCATGAGACACGACATTACCATGAAGACACAGACATACCATAACATCACAGACATTACCATGAAGACACAGACATTACCATAACATCACAGACATTACCATGAAGACACAGACATTACCATAACATCACACATTACCATGAAGACATACAACACACAGACATTACCATGAAGACACAGACATTACCATAACATCACAGACATTACCATGAAGACACAGACATAACCATAACATCACAGACATTACCATGAAGACACAGACATAACCATAACATCACAGACATTACCATGAAGACACAGACATAACCATGAAGACACAGACATTACCATGAAGACACAGACATTACCATGAAGACACAGACATAACCATGAAGACACAGACATAACCATAACATCACAGACATTACCATGAAGACACAGACATTACCATGAAGACACAGACATTACCATGAAGACACAGACATAACCATAACATCACAGACATTACCATGAAGACACAGACATTACCATAACATCACAGACATTACCATGAAGACACAGACATTACCATAACATCACAGACATTACCATGAAGACACAGACATAATTATAACATATTTGGCTTTACGCAGTAAAAATGTTTCCCAACAGTAAACTATTATTCCTAATAAGTTTTTTGACCACTTATTAATCATTTTAAACAACAACAACAAACACCAATGTTAACATTGTGTAAGTTCCTGTTATGCCGTCATCTCGAATTTCACTAAAAAGTGAAAAATAGTCATAACATTGACATTTTCCAACTGAAGTAGACAAATAAAGAAATACATATCAGGACCAAATAATCCACTATATGTAGTGATTTGTACGCAGGAGATAAAAAAGCTAAAAAATTGTGATTTTTCAGCAAATTTTCCATATTTGGCTCGATTAAAAATGTTTACCAACAACAATTATTATTCGTAATCATTTATTTGATCTTTTGTCAATCAGTAAAAACAACAACAAAGATATATAGAAATGCAAAAGAGATTTATTGTTATACCCTCATTAGCTTTACAAAACATTACCGAGTGCGTATAATGGGCATATCCTATTTTTCAAACTCGAAACCGCTGGCACTACAGTTACCTGGTGTATTTTAATTTCCTTAAATAGAACATTGACTATTGACGATTTATAAGTGAAAAAAATAATGTAAAATTGACAAAATATCTAGGTGGGACAAGTCACAGTTTAACATAATCCATTTTAATGTTTGAAATTTGGCAGATTAGCAGCGTCTCAAAAATAACTAGATTTGATCGCGATCAAAACACGGGTTTCCACCTATGTAATGATATAAGTAATGTAAGCGAACAGACGATTTCTTAAATACTCTTTTCCCTCGCTTCAAGTCGAATGAATGAACGAACGGACGATCTCACTCAATATTAATCAAAAAGCGTTTCTTACGAAAGTAGGCTGGTCCAACCGAAAAACAGATTTAGGGGAATGCCCTTTTGGGCAGAAGTTTTCATAGAGAGGTGAATATATCGGAGCCTGCTGATTGGATATATTCAGGGTACATCAGTTATTGGTTAATGTGTGGGTCGGGCAATACATGCAGATGTTAAATTTGTAAAGAATTTTGATAACTTCATTTAACCTGAATAGTAGCAAACGTAAACACGGTCTTCTATGGGAATTTATTTGGTTCTGTGATCTCAAAACGGCCTGGTATATTCCCAAAATAGCACCGGTTGTGTTTGAACATCCGGTGTCACAGGTGACAGCTCTGCCATACACATAAACGGTTTTAAACCTGTCAGTTATTGGGTTTGTGAATTACTTTTGTTGTTTGTTTGTTCAAATGTACGTCCTATTAACAGCTAGGGTCACGTAAGGACGGCCTCCCATGTATGCGGTGTAGCTACACATGTACGTGTATTTACGCAAACATGTGTACATTGTTCATATATACGTGTACATGTAGAACTTAAAGCATCCCGAAAAGTATTCAAAACTGCATGAAAAAAGACCTTCGAAATGGCACCTGTGTATACAAGATTGAGCTCAGGATATAATTTTAACCCGGCCGCTGATTGGCTGGCTAATTATGAATTTCAAAAGTAAAAATGTTTCCTGACAGGTAATTATTTGTAGATAACCATGATATGAATTATGAAATTCAGATTGAGATTTAGGTTCAAAATATCAATTTTGATAATGAATAGGTAAAAACACTAGATTTCAGGATTTTTTTAGCGCAAAATGCGCCTGATTTCATTATGGCTACCCTGGTTGGAATTTGAGCTGAAGGATCCAATTTTTTTCTATCTAGTGTTATATGAGAACATAGACTTTAATTATAGAACACAAAAGCCAACTAATATCTCTTTGTTTTAATAATACATCACAAACCTTTAACAAACTAACACTGTGGTCTATGTAAAATTATTTAGTGGGTTGTTCTTTATACCAAACTACAGTTGTGTCATGGACGTGAGGTTGGGTTGGGGAACTCGCTCTACATGTCTTGATTCTGATTCGTCACAACGAAAAACACATATGGGTGTTTCAATTCGACGTTCATTCTCCTTTTCTTATGAAGATCTTCGATCCATGGGGAATAACTTGCATAATTTGAGTATTAGTATTAGAGGATTATCTCCCTTTGGCCACATATCGTAATATCGCATTCGTACAATTACAAACACAACATTCCATGTGCAAAATAAAATCGCCGAAAGGTCAATTGACGTCCTATATCTCAGCCATTTTGAATCATATGACCTTGAAATTGGTCATTTTATGTGTCTGAGAGCATGCTCTTTCACATCCAATTCAAAACATTTCTCTTTGAATTTTCATGAATTACGCTAAAATTTACGTTAAAAATGAACGAAACGCCATATTCGGACGGCTATATTTCCGCCATTTTCAAATTTATGTCTTTGAAATTAAAAACCTGTACAGACAATAGACCAAAGTCTACATTTACAAAACATCAAAATCCTATATGAAATGATAAAGGCCCTACGAGCTCACAAATAACGGAAAAAATAAGGAAATGAAACAAATTGCCATATTTGGAGAGCTATATTTCCGCTATTTTCTATATCACCCTTTGAAATTCATAACTTTTGAAAACAAAAGTTCCTACAACACAGGTACGAAAAATGCAGACTGTACATACAGGTTTAAAGGTGCTGAAACGTCTCGCGCAGGGACAAATATAAACTAAAATTTCGATTTTTGATGTCCTATATCTCCGCCATTTTGAATCTTATGACCTTGAAATTGGTCATTTTATGTTCCTGAGAGCATGATCAAAACTTTCTGTGACAAATTTCGTTTTTGACCTTGCTTGACCCCGTAGCGACTCTTGACCTTGACATAATCTCTGATAACATGGCATGGGAAAAGGACGCGCAATGTCAGGATCTGTCTGAATAACTAAACATGAACGATGTACACCGTACAGTTATGAAGTTATGAGCGTTTAAACTTCGTTCCAAAAAAGTTGTTTTTTTACGTCTGTGACCTTGACCTTGAACCTTATCGTAAAAAATTGAACGTACGTTTCAAGCACTCATGTACATACATAACGTGTCCAAATTTGAGCGTCGTACCTTGTTCCGTTCGTGAGATAAAGTGTTAAGAAGGTTTCCTGGAAATAATTACTAACATAATATTTATACTAATAATAATAAAAGTACTGTTAGAGGTATCTTCATAATTCCAACTGTTTCGATATCAGAATGTTTTTTAGTGTTCCAGCAAAATTAATGTATTTTATTTTTCTTACTTTTTGAGAAAATCAACTTTTTATGTCCCTGTTCCCCCGATGCAAAAATTCCCTTGGAAGGTCTTTATCACTACGGTGTTGATTCCGGTTGAAAACAAGCGTTCTGAGGCCCTTCGAATTTGCGAATTCAAACTCAACAAAAGTACCGGTACAATTTCAATAATCCAGATATTTTCATCACTAATATCGAGATTAACCAGGCATAGAACTCGATACCAGGTAATAAGAATTTCCTGTTACAGTTGCGATATGAAAATATTGCTATATGAGTAAATAAATGATTAATTTCTTTATTCTGATTACCATTTCTAAATTTGACGATTTGATCCCGAACATTCCAATGACGTCACTTTTTTGTCCTCTATGAGCCCAGTTGATTCGACCTTGCAAGCTGACGTTTTGAAGGATTGAATAAGCATTTATTTGTGGTATTATGGTGACAATTTCCACTCATATACAGCTTAACATAGTTTAAAATAATAGTGTTACTTTATCGTAAAATATTTTATTATTTAAACGTCACTTTGACAAAAAGAAAAAGAAACAGTAGGCCTAGGCCTACGTACGTTGGCTAACAGTTACAATGTAAATCTTACAGCGTTTATGGATAAGTGCCTCGTTTAGTAGATGAGATTCATGAAATGTTGCACAAAAACATCATTAACATGCTTCTGAAACATATAATTAATGATTTCAATTGAATTGAATGTTTGTCATTGTGTGTAAAAATCTATTTTGGTCTTTCGCCGTCGAAAACCGATGAAACCGCGGTACCACTGGGTTGCGAGCAACTATCGTGAATTTTTCGTGGTTTTTTTCTTATTCATTAAAAAAGAAGCGATCTTTGAAGACTTAAGACTATCTTTAGTCCAAACAAATTCGACAATAACATTCATTTTTTTTATATTTGAGTTGAATGCATCAAATCGGATCTGTTCCCGACATCGACTGTGCATTGTATTTTCATGCAACTTAGTAGAATTTTACGATGCATACGCAGTAGAAAGATAAAATCTAAAAAAGATTGCATTGTACAATTTCTCATTGCATATAACTTTGATATTCCATGGTATAAAATAAAAACTGTCGTTTTCTCCTTATCAACGTAACACGAGCCTGTGCTTCGTCTCGGCGAAATCTAACTCATTCCTCTCAGGGGGTGTCTTCACCGACGTTCGAGCAGGAAAAAAGAGGCCCATGGGCCTTTACGGTCATCTGACTCATGGCACAAAACAACAAAGTCACAGTATAAATTAGTGGTTAACAATTAATATAAATAATACAAGGAACTCCTTAGTTGAATATGTAAGTTACTGAAATAGGTAAATGTCATTTGTTGAACAAACTTGGTAGCCCTTCATCCATATATGGTTGTAACCCATTCAATGATTTATATAAGGAGTCAGATTTTAAAGCCAAATTTCAGCTAAGCTCCCAGTTTGGACCTCCGCCGTACTATCCCCATGGGTCTTAGCCTGGTCCTTTATAAAATATGATTGTCCTCACCGAAAGTTCCCCCTTCTGAATCAATTAAAACCCCTAAAGACCAATTTTCATTCAGATCTGGAAATGAACCCGAACACAGGAAGTGGGCCAGCAGCCATCTTGAAATACCAAAATTTTTACGAAAATGTTTGCATGTTGTTCGGCATCAATTAAAACCCTTATAGACCAATTTTCATTAAGATCAGAGACTGAAACCTTAAAACAGGAAGTGAGCCAGCGGCCATCTTGGAATACAATAATCTTTACGAAAATGTTTGCACGTTGTTCAGCATCAATAAAAACCCCTATAGACCAATTTTCATTGAGATCAGAGACTGAAACCTGAAAACAGGAAGTGGGCCAGCTAAAATTAAAGATGCTCCACCGCTGAAAACTTTTAGTGTTAACTTAATCCATTTTTAGCTCACCTGGCCCGAAGGGCCGGTGAGCTTATGTCATGGGCGCGGCGTCCGTCGTCCGTCCGTCCGTCCGTCAACATTTCCTTTAAATCGCTACTAGTCATAGAGTTCTGCATGGATTGTAACCAAATTTGACCACAAACATCCATGGGGGAGGGAGAAACAGAACTTGTAAAAATTTTGGCTCTGGTCCCCCAGGGGCAGGAGGGGCGGGGCCCAATAGGGGAAATAGAGGTAAATCCTATAAATCGCTACTTGTCCTAGAGTTCTGCATGGATTGTAACCAAATTTGGCCACAAACATCCTTTGGGGAAGGGGAACAGAACTTGTATAAATTTTGACTCTGGTCCCCTGGGGGCAGGAGGGGCGGGGCCCAATAGGTGTAAATAGAGGTAAATCCTTTAAATCACTACTAGTCATAGAGTTCTGAATGGAATGTAACCAAAATTGGCCACAAACATCCTTGGGGGAAGGGGAACAGAACTTGTATAAATTTTTGGCTCTGATCCCCCGGGTCAGGAGGGGCGGGGCCCAATAGGGGAAATAGAGGTAAATCCTTTAAATCGCTACTTGTCGTAGAGTTCTGAATGGAATGTAACTAAATTGGCCACAAACATCCTTGGGGGAAGGGGAACAGAACTTGTATAAATTTTGGCTCTGATCCCCCGGGTCAGGAGGGCGGGGCCCAATAGGGGAATAGAGGTAAATCCTTTAAATCGCTCCTTGTCGTAGAGTTCTGAATGGAATGTAACCAAATTTGGCCACAAACATCCTTGGGGTAAGGGGAACAGAACTTGTATAAATTTTGGCTCTGGTCCCCCGGGGGCAGGAGGGGCGGGGCCCAATAGGGGAAATAGAGGTAAATCCTTTAAATCGCTACTAGTCATAGAGTTCTGAATGGAATGTAACTAAATTTGGCCACAAACATCCTTGGGGAAGGGGAACAGAACTTGTATAATTTTACGCTCTGTCGGCGGTGGAGCATCTTTAAGAAAATTTGCCCTTTTGGGGCCCCACCCCTCAGCCCCTAGGGGTCGGACCAGGCTCATTTATATAAAATATGATTGTCCTTCCCCCACACTGTAAACTTTTAGTGTTAACTTAATCCATTTTTGGTGTTTTTAACGTGTAACTTAACACCAATATCGATGTAAAAAAAACGATAACACCGTTCCAGGTGTAAAGTTAATCTAAACAACGAAAAGTGTTAACCGTTCCAGGTGTAAAGTTAATCTAAACAACGAAAAGTGTTATGTTTACCCAAATTTGGTGTAACTTCAATCCAAAATTGGTGTAAGTGTGCAACGTTACACCAACATGGTGTAACTTTACACCAAATTCTCACTTGAAAGTGTAACGTTACACCCCAGTGGTGTTACTTTACACCAACTTTTCACTTGAAATGGTAACCTTACACCACAGCGGTGTTACTTTACACCAGATCTCCGTTTGAAGTGTTACCTTACACCATAGTGGTTTAACTTTACAGCAAAGCCTATTTTGAAAGGGTAACCTTACACCTCAGCGGTGTTACTTTACATCAGATCTTCGTTTGAAAGGGTAACCTTACACCACAGTAGTGTTACTTTACACCAAATCCTAACTTGAAAGGGTAACCTTACACCACAGCGGTGTTACTTTACACCAGATCTTCGTTTGAAGTGTTACCTTACACCACATCACTTTACACCAAATTCTCTCTTGAAAGTGTAACTTTACACCCCGGTGGTGTTACTTTACACCAACTTTTCATTTGAAAGGGTAACCTTACACCACAGCGGTGTTACTTTACACCAGATCACCGTTTGAAGTGTTACCTTACACCACAGTGGTGTTACTTTACACCAGATTCTAACTTGAAAGTGTAACCTTACACCTTAGCGGTGTTACTTCACACCAGATCTTCGTTTGAAAGGGTAACCTTACACCACAGTGGTGTCACTTTACACCAAATCATAACTTGAAAGGGTAACCTTACACCACAGTGGTGTTACTTTACACCAAATCCTAACTTGAAAGGGTAACCTTACACCACAGTGGTGTTACTTTACACCAAATCCTAACTTGAAAGGGTAACCTTACACCACAGCGGTGTTACTTTACACCAGATCTTCGTTTGAAGGGTTACCTTACACCACAGTGGTGTCACTTTACACCAAATCATAACTTGAAAGTGTAACCTTACATCTCAGCGCTGTTACTTTACACAAGATCTTCGTTTGAAGTGTTACCTTACACCACAGTGGTGTTAGGGTAACCTTACACCTCAGCGGTGTTACTTTACACAAGATCTTCGTTTGAAGTGTTACCTTACATCACAATGGTGTTACTTTACACCAAACCATCGCATGAAGTGTTACATTACATTACAGGCCTAAGGGACTTTATTTTACAAAATGGCGGCCAGCTCAAAGATCATTTGACAGAGAGGGAAATAACAACATCTGACAAGAGTAGAGGGTCACTTTGGATATTAGCCGAAGTTGCCGACCAGTTAAATTTATCGTCTCCCGCGACAGACGATTATGAAGAAACATCTCGAAATAGGAGGACGATGGTTGTTGATGCCGGATGTTTTTACGATATCAAGTTGCAAGTCGCATCTACCCGATATCGGGTTTGGATATGTCTTTGTGGATCTCAGTAGTGATTGTGGTTTGGGGTCAAGACCAGATCAGGCATTATAAAGATGACAATGCATATAAACTTTTCCAACAGAACCACATCAGTAATGTGTTGTATCACCAGCAGCACGGTCATATTAAGCCAAGTGTATACCTGAAACACGACAGAACGGGGAGCCATTGCTGGATACTTATGGGAACTAAAGGCTTTATCAAGTCTGGTGGTTGTACATGTGTTGCGTAAGTAATTAGAACCCTTTTTTTAAGGTATCTACATGTACAATTTATCTCCCAACATATAATATTAATGTATATGTTTCGTACAACGTACAGTCAGTGGCCATAATAGTCTAATAAAGTACGCAAGTGAATTTTGTCTATATATTATTAGTAATTTTGCATATTTTTAATTGTTATTTCTAAAGTAATTTTACATTCAATCGTAACAAGATTTTATGTACCGACTAAGGACATTTTTTGCATCCTATATGTATTATCTAAAAAATATTCCGTGCCATATTTATCGATAAATCGATATTAGGTGTAGACATGGCGCCATTTTACTTTAGACAAAGAAGGACATGGCGGCATCACCAAACGTTGTTTTGATGTAATCGTTCACAACTCACACATTGCAACGGAAGAACATGTACATTATTTCAAAATAAGCGTTAGATAAGTAGTTTTTATGTTGTCAAATTTTAAGTTTTTTATGGTTGCAATAGATTTCTGGAGAGGAGTCTCAAAAAATGAAAAATTACTAATAAAATATAGTATTTAGAATCGCTTGCGTACTGTATTATGGTCACTGATAAAGACAGAGATTTAGGTTTTGATATTTAATACATAGTAAAGTGGTAAATTTTAAGAAGAACAAGATGCTTTGTGGTTTGTTTTGTATTTTTTCAGGATGTAGTTGGTACTATAAACAAACGTGTACATGAACCACCAATTTGGGCAGACGGTTACACCGATCTTGGATGAAGGTTACACCAATGTGGGAAGAAGGTTACACCGATTTGGGATGAACGTTACACCGATCTTGGATGAAGGTTACACCAATTTGGGATGAAGGTTACACCAATTTGGGATGAAGGTTACACTGATCCTGGAGGAAGGTTACACCAATTTGGGATGAATGTTACACCTATTTTGGATGAAGGTTACACCAATTCGGGATGAGGTTACACCGATCCTGGATGAGGTTACACCTTTTTTGGATGAAGGTTACACCAACTTAGGAAAAAAGTTACACCTATTTTGGATGAAGGTTACACCTATCCTGGATTAAGTTTACACCAAAAAAGGTGGCACCACAGCTGCCTCCTTTTTTGGTGTAACGTTACACCAAATTTTTAGGATTAAGGTTACACCAAAAAAGGTGGCACCACAGCTGCCTCCTTTTTTGGTGTAACTTTGCACCAAAAAAGGAGGCAGCTGTGGTGCCACCTTTTTTGGTGCAACTTAACACTCAAAAGTTTACAGTGCAATGATGCTTAACACCAAATATAAATGAAATCCATCCAAGGATGAAGGAGGAGTAGGATTTTAAAGCTTAAAATAAGAAAGTTTGCCCTTTGGGGCCCCATCCCTCAGCCCCTAGGGGTCGGACCAGGCTCATTTATATAAAATATGATTGTCCTTGCCCAATGATGTTTCACACTAAATATGGATGAAATCCATCCAAGGATGAAGGAGGAGTAGGATTTTAAAGCTTAAAATAAGATAATTTGAACTTTTGGGGCCCCACCCCTCAGCACCTAGGGGTCAGACTTTTGTTTGTTTGTTTGATTTATTTACGTCCTATTAACAGCTATGGTCATGTAAGGACGGCCTCCCATGTATGCGGTGTGTTGCGTGTATGTTGTGCGAGGTGAGTGTACTGGGAGACTGCGGTATGTTCGTGTTGTGTCTTCTTGTATAGTGGAACTGTTGCCCTTTTTATAGTGCTATATCACTGAAGCATGCCGCCAAAGACACCAAGCAACACACTCCACCCGGTCACATTATACCGACAACGGGCGAACCAGTCGTCCCACTCCCGGTATGCTGAACGCTAAGCAGGAGCAGAAACTACCACTTTTTTAGACTTTGGTGTGTCTCGGCCAGGGGACAGAACCCAGAGCCTTCCTCACAGGGGCGAACGCTCAACTCAAGGCCAAAAGTGAGGCGGTGCCAAGGAAGGCATTAGGAAAGATAAAGTCAGTTAGGAAGAAGAGAAAAGATAAGATCCTAAATTTAGTCGCCTTTTACGATCATGCAATAGGGACAGCAGGTACAATTCTAACGCCCTACCTGCAGGGCTGAGGGGTCAGGCCTATCTAAAATATATAGAATATGAATGTCCTTACCTAATGATGTTTCACACTAAATATGGATGAAATCCATCCAAGGATGAAGGAGGAGTAGGATTTTAAAGCTAAAATAAGAAAATTTGCCCTTTTGGGGCCCCACCCCTCAGCCCCTAGGGGTCGGACCAGGATCATAAAATATGATTGTCCTTCCCCAATGATGTTTCAAACCAAATATGGATGAAACCCATCCAAGGATGAAGGAGGAGTAGGATTTTAAAGCTAAAATTAAGAAAATTTGCCCTTTTGAGGCCCTGCCCCTCTGACCCTAGGGGTCGGATCAAGCTCATTTATATAAAATATGATTGTCCTTCCCTAATGAAGTTTCACACCAAATATGGATGAAATCCATCCAAGGATGAAGGAGGAGTAGGATTTTAAAGCTTAAAGTAAGAAAATTTGCCCTTTTGGTGCCCCACCCCTCAGCCCCTAGGGGTCGGACCAGGCTCATTTATATAAAATATGATTGTCCTTCCCCAATGATGTTTCAAACCAAATATGGATGAAATCCACTAAAGGATGAAGGAGGAGTAGGCTTTTGTCTAAATAGTCTTATGCACGACGCACGGCGGACTGCGCACGACGACGGACGAAACACGATGACAATAGGTCATCCTGACCTCAAAAAACAATAAAATAACAAACAAAGATTATTGTATACCAGGTATATTGAAGAACAACAAAACACTTTGTGATCAATGTGTTATTATCATTTTTTTTCACTTTTCTTCATGCTGAAACAACAGCTACATGCACATTACATTTACAAATTTTTATATTTCCTATTAGGAAATACTAATTCATACATCATCAAAAAATAACAATGTTATCTGCTTCTTATAAAAAAATGTCAGATGGTTACTACAGTGTCACTTGTCTTTCACTGGTTCTCAATGATAACCATTATCATTGTGTGTGCATTCTCGCCTTACTGCGCTATCCACAGAAGAGACTCTGAAAATTTGGTAGCTGGTAATCCAAATCAGATTAATCGAGATATCAGTATCAAATGTCGAAAGCCAGAGCATCGTCTTCAATGTCGATCAGCTGATGTGACACTACATTACCAGTGTTGTTCTAGCCTGTCATTTTTCATGGCCATCCATGGCCAGAGTTCATATCAGGAACAACAGGTTCAGAGATGTGGGATCTCCTTCAGATTTTTAGATATGATATATGCTGTTTCAGACTTCTCCGGCATAATGGAAATTCCACAAGATCCACATTCTTCGAATGATGAAATTGGTTCTCCTTAGCACATTGCTTCATAATTCGTATAAAGTACCATTCATTAATCTTGTGGCCATTAATGAGGCCATAAATGTTAAATGTTTTTCATTGGTCTGACTTTTCCCACTCCCTTGAAGGTGCTGGTTATGTCACATCTGGCGTATGCGTAAAGAAACTATTGAAGACTCTCCAGAAAAAAATTCTCTAGACCTTTCCAGACTTGGCAAATAGTGGAACTTCACTACAGAACTCATTTATGACCTCAAAGAATCCACCTGCGCCATATATGGTCACTGGGAATGAGGAATTAGCAGGATGTGGATCTTGTGTCTTTGCCATCATGCCGGGAAAGTATGGAACATCATATACGATATGTGAATCACAAGGTTGAAAACAGGAAGAGCTCCCACATCCCTGAAGCCGATGTTTCATATGTTAACTCTGGGCATGGACGGTTGACAAGTTAGAACCACGATGGTAACCCGGTAATGTAATGTCACATCAGCTCATCGTCATCGATGACAAAGAACCAGTAACCATCTGACATTTCCTTACGTTATACACAGGAAGTAACAATGGATGTGCTCATTCTAAAAGACACAAAACGTTTCGGGAAAGTGTCATGGGATTTATGGAATGACATGCATACCTCAGTTTTAATTTGATATCATATAGTTATTAGTTGGCGTTTTGCTGTAATGATTCCGTTTGGACGCTACTAGTCTACATAATTTCGAACATGAAAATGAATTAATAGACAATGTTTTATTCAGGAAACTGTAGTGTCAGTGGTTTGGAAAAAATAACAATTATATGCCCTGTATACGCATCCGATGATGTTTTGTAACCAAATGTTGGTATAACAATACTTCTTTTTTTGCATTTCTATATATTTTTGTTGTTGTTTTTACTGATTGACAGAAGATCAAATAGCTGTTTACAAATAATAATTTGTTATTGGGAAATATTTTTGCTACGTCAAGCCAAATATGAACATGAGGCCCATATGGCCTGTATCACTCACCTGGTTTGTAGTGCCAAGGAATGTTCTGGATACAGGTTCATTGTTTCTTTTCTGAAGGAATTTTAATATTTACCTCTAATTCCCTTGCAGAACTCTATGACTAGTAGCGATTTAAAGGAAATGTTGACGGACAGACGAGGGACGAAAAACGATTTGAATAGCCCACCATCTGATAATGATGGGCTAAAAAGGTGGCGAAAATAGAGTCATGTGACTTTAACATGCTTAAATAAATTATTTCAAAACCCAACATATTCTTTGATATATCACTATATTATCTATTATGCAAATAATTCAATATATTATCTAACCAAGGTTACTTTAATTGATTTATACAGTATGTCCTGAAAATATATTGTTTACAAAATATAGTGTGTAAATATTATGTTACGAAAATATCTTATTTACAAAATATTGTGTGTAAATATTATGTCATGAAGATATCTTGTTTACAAATTATATAGTGTGTAAATATAATATCAGAAAATACATTATTTTCAAATATCATGTGTAAATACTATGTCATGAAAATGTCTTGTTTACAAATTACAGCGTGTAAATATAAAGAATATTGACTAAATTTCAGGTTGTTTTTCCGAGTGCAGGAAGAGTTCTGTGCTTGCAGAGGATTTGTACAATCACTACAGACTGGAAACTATTGAATGTGATAATACAGCAGATTTTGATTAATGGAGAATATTGTCCGAGTACATAAGCAAGTTATATTTTACTGCAAAGAAATCAAGCGTGAACATAGATCAAAAGAAAAAGGTTCTATACAAAGGTTTGTTAATTAAACCTTGAAGTCAATTAAAGAAAAATGTGTCTTTTCAGAGTATTCCAAGCAATTTGCCAGATACGTTTTTCATCAAGGAAATAACTATATAACTATTCAATATATCTCCAACTTTTCACAAGAAGTCCACAAGGCTATTGTGCGCTAAGAAAAAGTGGTTTATGGTGTTGCCGTCCCCACCCCTGTTAATTCTATACAAGAACAATGTCAAACAGCAGGTAGGTTTCTATGAGAGATATTTCATTCGATGTATAATGAGGCCAAGAGACCTGATATTTCCTAAGCAGGTATGACAGGTGGAATAATTTTGGATGAAATGTCTATCCAAAGTGACATACAGATATCAAGAAATGGTGATGTTGTCGAACTGGTTGGCCTGATTGATGTTGGAGAAGAGAGCAATATGTTAGAGGTGTTTAAAGGGACTAAATCGCTAAAAAATCATGTAATAAAAGATAAAAAGAGTTATAGGACTAAAATTAATTGTAAAAGTTGTGTACTTTGTGTTAATAACAATATTTAAAAGTTTGTATAACAATTTTGTTCAAAATGGAGAAAAACTGAAAATAAATAGGACCGACCTAGTCACTATTTCATATTATTATCTTTCGGCGAGTGTAAACAACCCCTATGTGCATGCGCGACGCGTGAACATTCCAAACAACCGATCGAAGGAAATTTCATCTGTCTAATGGACATATCTACTATCGACTGAAAACACAAATTTATCGACTACAGGTTCCTGATTACTGTGTTAATCTAATAAACGTTGAAACGTATGCAAAAGTTTTGTGAAGAGTTTCTAAGTGTAAATAATCCTATACTGTACAGGTTTTTGTAGCCATAAAGAAGGGTTTTCATTATATTATATGGTTTTATACTTGCTTCTACCATTATTTTATTTTCATTTGTCATGATATTATGTACTATTCCGCTAAACCTGCCAATATTATTAGGCTTTTAAAAAAATGGCCTAATATATAGACTTTATAATAAGGAAAAAATGGCGAAAAACTAATAATATAGGCATGTTTAGCGGACTAAGTAAGTACGTGTATTTCTTTTATCATTATATCAATATTTGACATTCCGTATACATTGTATATCCTTAGTTATAATGTCTATCCGTCTAATGGGCATTCCCTATATATCTCTAGTTATAGTCTTTGTCCGTCTAATGGACTTTCCTTATATAGCCCTAGCTATAATATATATCCGTCTAATGGAAATTCCCTATATATCCTTAGTTATAGTGTCTATCCGTCTAATGGGCATTCCCTATATATACCTAGTTATAGTCTCTATCCGTCTAATGGACATTCCCCTATAAAAGATTCATCTGTTTATATGACTTAGCAAAACAATTAATTCATTATTATTTTGTGTTAAACAACAATGTACCGATGGTGTGAAGCCAGTATGTTCAGATCGAGTTGCATAGATATGACGGTATTCACAATTACCAATTCTTAATGCAGGTAAATTTAAATAAAAAAAGTATTATGTTAAGAACGTTTTAAAATCATTAAAATATATCGTAAAACTCATCACAGCCATTCTACATCTAATATTTTTACCCGGGGGAGACCCTCGGACCTCCTCAAACACCCAAATCTCGCGCCTTCAGGCGCTCCCACAAATGTATCGGCTATTACGCTTAATCAGGCCAATGTAACCGATAAAATATAAGTTGCCTCTTAGTGATGTTATTACATCTATATCCATTAGCCGGATGAGATTTTCAGCGACCTCGATTCCGAACTCAATGATGCACTCGGTTCTTTCCGTTGTAAACATTCAATGCCGACAGATACAATTTCTTGTTGTGTTTGGCGATATTTTAACGTTGATAAACATTGCCAATAGTTCAAATTAAATGTTGTTATTTTGAAAACTTTCTAATTTCAGGTATAAGAACGTTCGTAGGAAGTCAAAAACCCTAAGAAATCTATGTAAATCTAATGATTTAGTAACTTTAAATCCGGAAAAAGGACAAAACTTTGGGGACTCATGTTCTTCAGATGATTTTCCTAGGAATAACAGGCTTTCGTTTTCCATTTGCTCATTTCATTTCAACACAGATTAACGCATCTGAACTAAATGTTGTCTTTTGGGATGCTGTTGACTGGTTAAACATTTACGGCTTTAAAGTAGCTTACACATGCATGGATTGTGCACCATGCAACCGTAACTTCATGCATCTCAATGTACCACAACCATTGTCCATACAGTTTCAGTAGAAAATATGTGTATGCATCAATCAACTGTAATCTTCATGATTGATTACTTCCACTCTGGGAAGAAAATTCGAAATAACATTCTCAAAAATGGGATTGTCCTGACATTGTTGGATGGCAGTCAAATTCAATGGCAAATGTGGATAGACTGTTACAAATGGGATCATCGAAATGGTCTCTCTCTCCACAGACAACTTACAAATGAACATGTGTTTCCGATATCGCAACTCAAAATGAGGAATCACCTGGCAGAGGAAGTCCTCAATAATGACATGCTCCACTTGTTCCTCCAGTACCAAGCAAGTCTTGAAGAAAAGGGAGTCATTCTGAATGGAGTCATCCAACTGCTCCGCCAAACATTAAACTACGCATATTCAGGGACAGGCGACCCATCAAGGACACTGATGATGAAAGACTTATTTGTCTATAAGAAGTTCTCAGCTGGTTCATGGAATGGAAGGATGGGATTAAGAATGACATGTCCATTTCAAAATCTCAACGCCAATGTCGTCGCAATACTATGAAAACTTGCTGGCCTGCATACTTGGCTTCGTAGAACTATGCAACAATCTCCTGAAGTAGGAAAATGAACATGCCATACATATAATACCAGCAATGATCAACTCGGATGCAGTGGAAAATGAGTTCTATCAGCAAAGCTCAACTTTTAATGGTGCTAATTCCAATCCCAATGCATTGTAATATCGCAGAACTCTGAATAGCATAATACTTAGCCAAAACATTGTGTCAGTAAAGGTCAATGCAGGAAAGTCATGCAATTCAGCCCTCTCTCACGCATTCAGTACAATCCAAGGTCAAAGAAGAGAAAATACAATCTGATTAAACTACAGATCCTTATTAACACTACGTTTGATAAGAGGATCTGAGAAAATCCCATTAGGGGTCATGTCCAGATGACCTTTGAAAATGGCCTATCAAATTGCTACGTTTAAATTTTGACAGTGAATTTTAGGGGACGAAATTGTTTGATACAAGAGGCCCATGGGCCTTAACGGAGTTAGAATATATAATTAAACAAATAATGAAACAAATTAAAGACATATAAACACTATATGCTGGGCCTTGAAGTTGGTCAGTGATTTATAAATTTGACTTTTTAGACTATGAAGAGTATTTGCTTCCATCAAACCTGTGAATTAAGAGGTATTTTTTGAAATTTTAATCATTTTGACCCTGTTTGGTCCTGCCCCTCTGGTCCCCCAGGGGGTCATCGAGGACGGATATGGATGTTAAAATGCTATATCTTCGGCTAATAATTCTAATCAAGTATGACTCATTTCCTACGAAAATTGGGCAAATAATGTTCACAAATATGTTTTTCCTATATAAACTAAAGTAAACTTGACCCCTCCCCAGGGGGTAAAGTGAGACCCCAAGGTCATATAATTCACAATTTTTATAAAACATCTTAAGACCTTTCCATCTATAATTATTTGATTCTACTATATCCAGAATTTTAGAAGATTTATGAAGTTTTAGCCTATTTGACCCTTTTTTAGCCCCGCCCCTCTGCCCCCAGGACCAATGTTGATATGATATTTAATTGCTATCTCAGGCTAATAATTCTAACCAAGTTTGACTCGTTTCCAATGAAAATTAAGCAAAACATGCTCATAAATGTGTTTTTCCTATATAAACTATAGTAAACTTGACCCCCTCCCCAATGGGAAACAGGAGACCCCAGGGTCATATAATTTACAATATTTATAAACAAACTTTAAGACCTTTTCATCTGTAAAGTGTATTTGTTTATACCATTTCCAGAATTTTAAAAGAATATTTTTGAAGTTTTAGCCTATTTGACCTTTTTTGGCCCCGCCCCACTTCCCCGCAGGGGGTCGGCCTGGACCAATATGGATATGATATTAAAATGCTATCTCAGGCTAATAACTCTAACCAAGTTTGACTCATTTCCAATGAAAATTGAGCAAAATATGCTCATAAATGTTTTTTCCCTATATAAACTATAGTAAACTTGACCCCCTCCCCAGGGGGAAACGTGAGACCCCAGGGTCATATAATTCACAATTTACGTGAGACCCCAGGGTCATATAATTCACAATTTTTGTAAAGGACCTTAAGACCTTTCTATTTATGAAAAGTATTTGATTCTACCATTTCCAGAACTTCAGAAGAAATTTTTTGAAGTTTTAGCCTATTTAACCCCGCCCCTAAGGCCCCTGGGGGTCAGTCATAGAAAATTTGTTAATAGGATTAAATGGTCATCTCATACTGATAATTCTGACAACATTTGACTCATTTCCTATTACAAATGACCAAATAATGCGCAAAAATGTGTTTTCCCAATATAAACTATAGTAAACTTAACCCCCTCCCCAGGGGGAAACTAGAGACCCCAGGGTCATATAATTCACAATTTTTGTAAAGGACCTTAAGACCTTTCTATCTATGAAGAGTATTTAATTCTACCACATCTGTGAGTAGAGAAGAAGATTTTTGAAATTTTACTCAATTTTACCCCTTTTGGCCCCTCCCACAGCCCCCTGGGGGGTGGGGACCATATAATTCACAATTTTGATTGGCCTTATGCCTTAGGAGGTTTGTGCAAAATTTCATTGAAATTGCTTCAGCAGTTTTGGAGAAGAAATCGAAAATGTAAATTGTTTACGGACATACGACGGACGACGACGGACAAAAGGCGATTAGAATAGGTCACCTAAGTCTCAAGTGACCTAAAAACTGTCAGAATTATTTTAATTAACGTAGTCAACGCCTAAAGAGCACAACAAAGCTTATTGTGTATGTTTACTGGGACGAAATATCGTTTTCAATTGATGTAACAAGGTGATTTGAATTCCACGTGTAATAAAGGTCATCTGGACGTGACCCCCTATGGGATTTTGTCAGATCCTTTATTTAACGGAGTGGTTATAAGGATCTGTATTTAAATCAGATTGGAGAAAATACAGTGAATTGTCCTCATCTGATAAGATCAAAGTCTAAAGACTATGAAGACCTTAATCTCAAATTCGATCTTGGCTCAACTCTGTCACAAGCTTACATTTGTAAAGCTTTAAAAGACACTGATAGAAAACAAGGTACAGCACTATACTTGCATGTCCATTTTTAGGTTACTCAAATATGTTGTTTAGTTTGTCTATTATATATCTGGTAATATGTTAAATATTTTTGGCGATGCTATATTAATAGATCTACACTTATTTATATAAACTCATTTTTAATTGGTTACTAAATTACAATTACAAAATTGGGCTGACGAAAATGGCTTTAGATTTTCAAGATCAAAAACTGTCTGTATGCACTTCTGTGAAAAACGAAAAACGCACAATGATCCTGACCTCACACTCAATGGAATTAAATTCTTGGACTAATATTTGATTCGAAACTGTCCTTTGTTCCACATATCAAACATCTGAAGGATAAGTGCTCGAAGGCGCTGAACATTCTACGAGTTCTTTCCCATTCTGATTGGGGTGCAGACCGTGAAATGCTTCTACGTATCTATCGGGCACTTATTAGATCAAAACTTGACTACGGCTCTATTGTCTATGGATCGGCTCGCAGCTCCTATCTACAGATGCTTGACCCTATACAGAATCAGGGACTGCGTCTCGCGCTTGGAGCTTTTCAAACAACACCTGTGAAGAGTCTCAATGTGGAAGCTAATGAGCCATCTCTAGACGATCGACGAAAGAAATTATCCTTACAGTAAGCTGCTCAACTGAAATCCAACCCCAAAAATCCCGCATTTAACCTTGTATTCAATCCACAACATCAAGAAATATTTACACAAAATCAAAAGCTCATACCAACATTTGGCATCAGAATTTCAAAATTGTTGCTGGAACTAAATATAAATTTCGACACCATTGACGAGTACACCATATCGGATGTACCACCATGGCTCATTCAAACACCTGATATCAATTTATCTCTACATGAGAGGGCAAAATCCAGTGCATTACCCGAAGAACACAAATCCTACTTTCGGGAGTGCATTGGGGCTTTCCCTGACCATGTTCAGATCTACACTGACGGATCAAAAGATGGTGATAATGTTGCGGCAGCATGCTGTACATCTAATCACTGCGGAATCTTGTGCTATCGTTCTGGCTCTTGACCATATCGAAGAACACCGCATTGAAAAGGCAATTATCTGTTCCGACTCTCTTTCGGTTCTTCAGGCTTTGAAATCAAGAAACCCTAGAAACACATTAATCCAAAATCTTTTGATCCGAACATTTCGATTGTCTTCTAAAACTCAAATTACTTATCTCTGGATTCCCAGTCATGTGGGTATAAAGGGGAATGAACAGACTGATAAAGCAGCTAAGACTGCTCTTCGCCTAGCACAAACAGATTTGAAACTACCATACACCGACATCAAACCTTTAATTCACTCAGCCATCAAACACCATTGGCAACAAAGGTGGTCTACCGAAACAAACAACAAACTGTTTAAAATTCAACCTACACTTAATCCTAAACTGTCCAGTCGGAGAGACCGCAGAGAGGAAGTTGTTCTCTCTCGGCTCCGAACTGGACACACATATTTTACAACATTCCTATCTATTGAGAGGGGAGGATCCTCCCACATGCCATGCATGTGATTCTCCTCTCACAGTGGAGCATATCTTAGTGCACTGTATTGATTTTAAGCACATACGAGATAAGCACTACGATGTCTCCGACATGTACACTTTGTTTCATGCCGTGAGACATAATCGTATTTTTAATTATCTCAGAGAAATCGGTATTTTAGATAAAATATGAACGTTTTTCTCATCATATCATCGTATCAACTCAACATTTCATCGTTTCATCAACATTTTGCATGAGTTTTCTCGTGTGTTTTAGCCAAAACTATTTTATCCCATGCAAACCTTTTTTTTTATCAAATAAACGTTTACAATCTGTGTTTTAATCCTTACTTGCCTTTTCTTACCCTGATCTTTATCCTGATAATAATGCATGACTTGTAGTTTGGCCCTAAATGACCTTAGATGTCGATGGGCCGTAAAACTCAAACAAACAAACAAATTGGTTACTATGCATAATAACAAAGACAATACCTGTTACTAATATGAATTGATATCTAGTCATGATATGTGTATGATTTAAGTGTTTCAAAGTTTTGATTAATTATAGGAAGGAAGAACAATTTGTTTTTTTTTGTTTGATTAATTAACGTCCTATTAACAGCTATGGTCATGTAAGGACGGCCTCCCA
This sequence comes from Argopecten irradians, assembly GCF_041381155.1. NCBI lineage: Eukaryota > Metazoa > Mollusca > Bivalvia > Pectinida > Pectinidae > Argopecten > Argopecten irradians. Next base: position 15,057,817 of record NC_091149.1, on the reverse strand, counting down.
TGTATGCGGTGTGTTGCGTGTATGTTGTGCGAGGTGCGTGTTTTGGGAGACTGCGGTATATTTATGTTGTGTCTTCTTGTATAGTGGAACTGTTGCCCTTTTTATAGTGCTATATCACTGAAGCATGCCGCCGAAGAAGAACTAAAAGATTTTGACATCTGGCTTTAGCTGAACCTTTTTTTATACTGAACTTTTTTTCCAGAGTCCTGATTTTTCTAAATTTCAAATTTAATTATGAAACACTTTTGTTACAAACTTCCAGTTAGTTTTTGATATGCATATGATTCTTTTTTGCAAGTGGCAATCTCCCGTTACCAAGTTCCCTCCAACATGTTGGCTATATCGACTTATCCCATTTCCCTTATCTGCACAATAGCAGAGATAATCATCGATACCAGCTCCTTGTTTATTTTTCTTCCAATATCATGGGGTTTGTGTTATCTGCTGGGAGAACGAAGATTGGGACGAGTTTGTTTCCTTTGCCTTTTGAGGAAAATTAATTTTGTCCATTAAATTAACAGTTTTAAGTGTTGATTTATTTCAAAGGCATTTATTCCAATGGTCCAAGTTTCTACGCGAACATTAACTTGTAAATATCTGTAATATTAATAACATATGTTTCCCCATCAATTTCGAAGATAAAAGAAAGTAAAGTAAAACTGCAAATAAAACAAAAAAAGTTAATTTAGATGAAGCCTGGATAACAAATAACTAATTTTTATCACCTGGTGTTTCTCCATTAGCGATGTGTTGGAGGTATTTCAGTTGGTTGCTCTTGCAATGTGCACGGAATTTCACAAGATCAACGTCAAGTATTTGGAATGCCGCAGTTTAATTTTCAACTGTAGGATTTCCATATGGAGGTCCATCTCTTTCCTTGCGTCCAAGATATCCCTCCCTATAAAGTTCTCCCTTATCTGTTTTAAATATACATGTTCTAAACATAATTGTTTTCCATTTCCAGTTGAGAGAATTAAACATTCTTACAAACACATCATACTACTTGAAATTGAGAACAAACCTGGGTAGACAAATCGAGGTATATAGCGATAATTCAATGAAGGTAAAATATTAATCCCTTTCAATTTAAACCAAAACTTGAAAACAAATCTTATCAAAGCCAGTGATAAGGATTTGCACGTGATGTACAAGAAACATAATCCTTGAATGAACTTTCAAGCACAAAAACTGGTGTCCTTTTCATGTTCTGTGCTTAAAATTGTTTGTTTGATTAATTAACGTCCTATTAACAGCTATAGTCATGTAAGGACGGCCTCACATGTATGCGGTGTGTTGCGTGTATGTTGTGCGTGTACTGGGAGACTGCGGTATGTATTGTTGTGTGTGTCTTGTATAGTATAGTGTTTTTATAGTGCTATATCACTGAATATGCCGCCGAAGACACCAAGCAACACACATCCAACCGGTCAGATTATACTGACAACGGGCCAACCCGTCGTCCCACTCCCTGTATGCCGAGCGCTAAGCAGGAGCAGAAACTACAACTTTTATAGACTTTGGTATGTCTCGGCCAGGGGACAGAACCCAGAGCCTTCCTCATTGGGACGAACGCTCAACTCAAGGCCAAAAGTGAAGCGGTGCCAAGGGAGGCATGAGAAACTATATAAAAGTTATTAGGAAGAGAAAAGATAAGATCCTAAATTTAGTCGCCTTTTTCGATCATGCAATATGGGCTGCAGGTACAATTCTAACGCCCTACCTGCAGGGCACCTGTGCTTGAATAGGATGAGGATGGTGTAAATGAAAATCTTAATAAGTGAATAAAACCACAAACATGTGATTAAACAAATAATACTTTATACAGGAGTAGTGTTCGAGTGTTTGCAATCTTATTTAAATACAGATCCTTATAACCACTCCGTTAAATAAAGGATCTGACAAATTCCCATAGGGGGTCACGTCCAGATGACCTTTATTACACGTGGAATTCAAATCAAATCAATTTTCCACACCTTGTTACATCAATTGAAAACGATATTTCGTCCCAGTAAACATACACAATAAGCTTTGTTGTGCTCTTTAGGCGTTGACTACGTTAACTAAAATAATTCTGACAGTTTTTTCAAACAATTTCGTCCCCTAAAATTCACTGTCAAAATTTTGCGAGTAGCAATTTGATAGGCCATTTTCAAAGGTCACCTGGACATGACCGCCATTTTCAAAGGTCACCTGGACATGACCCCTAATGGGATTTTCTCAGATCCTCTTATCAAACGTAGTGTTAATAAGGATCTGTATTTTAATCAGATTGGAGTGTTTGTAGCGAGGCTACACCAAACCAAAGTTCTTTAACTTTTGGATATGCAGGTTCCCCCCTTGCGCCTTCGCTTTAAAATCAAAACCCGTTTCAACATTTACTGGTTGCGAATTTTTCTTCGGTAATCAAGGAATGATGTATATAAAACAAATAAAATTTAATATCAGAAAGGCCTTAATTATAACAAAAACATTGCAAAAAAACCCCAAACAACAACAACATTTGCCAACTTCATTTTCAGTCAACCAATCAAAATGCTTGTTTCAAAATACGTATCCTACGCCATATCCACAAACAGACGATGGGGCATATGTCAAGCTCGGTAAGTAATATTACATGTGTCTGATGTTTTTCAATTTTGCAGAGACTTAATCCCGCAGGAAAAGGAAAAAGACAGTACGTGCTCACAATGGTGATGATGACGAAGATAAATGATTAGAGTGCCATTGAAGCACAAAGGGAAAAGGGAGAATGAAGTATGGGTTGGGTGCAGAAGACTGGGATGTCAAAAGTGGTACTATGCACGGGTTATTGAAAAAAAAATCAAATTATATTGCCATTAGCACCGTTGGTTCATCAAAAAATAAATTGTTATGATTTCATGTTGAATTTTGTTTATTGATTTGTATTAAACAACATAAAAGTGTTGATTGTTTTGTTTGTTTGATTAATTAACGTCCTGACAGCTATGGTCATGTAAGGACGGCCTCCCATGTATGCGGTGTGTTGTGTGTATTTTGTGCGAGGTGCGTGTTTCGGGAGACTGCGGTATATTCATGTTGTGTCTTCTTGTATAGTGGAACTTTTGCTCTTTTTATAGTGCTATATCACTGGAGCATGCCGCCGAAGACACCAAGCAACACATCCCACCCGGTCACATTATACTGACAACGGACAAACCAGTCGTCCCACTCCCTTTTTGCTGAGCGCTAAGCAGGAGCAGTATATATTTCCCTAATTCAGGTTTTAACATATTGTACCTTGGCAAGCCTGTCGATGTTGCGCACTGATCGAAGCCATCTATTTTTATCTGTAATTCCAGAGGGCATCCAGTTCTTTGTGCGACGATTATATGCCTCAAGGATGAAATCCCCACCTTCTGCACGGGAACAATTTCCTGTGACCAAAAATGACTCATTGGACTCGAGGAAGGAGCGAACACTATCTGGTGCAAGAACCCGGGATTGCAAGTTTCGGAATTCAATTTCCTGGTACAGTGAACTGCGTTCAACCCTCCGGATTAGTTTGTTTGTTTGATTAATTAACGTCCCATTAACAGCTATAATGTTTTAGCATTCTATAACAACAGCCAATGAAAACACCGGGAAGTTGCCGCAATTGACTAGACTCCGTGTGGTGTTGCGCAAACAATGTTGACTTCAAAAGGACATGGAATGATTTGTTCACACCTTTGTATTTAAGATTTGTAAGCATACCACATGCATATTCACATAACCATCGAAAGACAAGGCGACAGCTACGTATGTTTGAAAGGCGGGGGAAGGGAAGCCAATCTTGAGGCGAATATCCCACAATCTGAATAAAGTACAGACCATCAGTATACCGCGTCATGAAGATAACATTATATATAGATAGGTATATTGATTAATTCACATGTAGTGTATAACGGTGATTTGTCTTTTAGTCAAATTGGATTTATTATTATACTATTGAAGATAAAACATAATCTAGAATATTCGACATATACTGACGAATGTACGTTTAGGTCTAAATACATTATGTATAACAAAGTGATTTTCGGGTCTGGGACTTAAAATAAAATATCGTGTTTACATATGTAACTATTTGGCCTGTGATGCATTTTTTAATGATTTTGTTTACCTAACTTACCGTGTGTTAACATTGTAACTTGCACGTGCAGCAAATAATTTCTATTTTTAAGTATCGATGTATTTTAAATAACCAGCGTGAAGCGGTGTGTTGATAAGTGTTCATTATTGTTTACGTGATAGTCACATGGCAGAAACGAAGTGTCTTATTGGTTCACGATCAGAATTTCCCTTTCAAGTCCAGATCCATAGTTCTAAAGTTTTTTGAACATAATAGACGTGGATTCAGTCGATCGGTAGTGTATGGTTATTGCCGGAAGTTACATTGTTTATCTCTCTTTGTATACCTAAATACCGCTATTATAGCCCTATACCACTATAATAGCGAAATCATGACTTTTCCCCGACCTGGTCAATGAACCAGGCAGTCACGAATCATAGGATAACGTGAAATCGGACACCCATACCCCTATTCAAAGTCCAACAGCTTAAGCAACCACAAAGGAAGCTCAACCTGTGAGGGAAGGGAAGATCAGCATTCAGTTAACACAATCCGTCTGTCCACAGCGTGTGAAGGCAACACCTGCTATCTGACGGACTATGTGACTCCGAAATGACCAGTCCCCAGAGACAGAGTTAAATGTGTTTAAGAAGTGTTTGAAGAAATCTTCACAGTGTCAAATTTTGCAAAAGTTATTTAATGTACCAGAAGTACATTTTAATGTGTTCAAAATTCTAGTTATAATTACAAATAATGCTTCTAATAGTGTTAGTAAATTTTAATGAACGGTGATACTATATAAGAGACATGGATATGGACAATAATGTAAATGTATATAGTGATCCTTAATGGAAACAGGAAAACACTAAATTATTTTTGTCATAAATACCTATAGCATATAAAGTCTTAACTTAAAGGTGCAAGTCATATTTTTAAACTTCAAAAGTTATCCAAATCCCAAATGGCGGTTGTGTCTGCTGGAGTGTGGAAAGGGAAACATTATTTGTCTTACAATGGAAGTTTTGGCAAATTAATTTGTTTGCTTGTTTGATTTATTAACGTCCTAATAACAGCTATGGTCATGTAAGGACGGCCTTCCATGTATGCGGTGTGATGCGTGTATGTAGTGCGAAGTGAGTGTTATATAGATTTTGTTTGTGTATTTGTCAATTGTTATAGAATTATATTGTCCATATAAACTATCATACTTTACAGCCATAGGTTTAATTTGAACAAATACTTATTTACATGGAGTGTATTATGAAATTAATTGCTGCATATCCCTGTAGGCATATTATCCATATGAAAACATAATGAACAAAGTAAACTGTTAGTAATAAAGTTAAACTCTGTTGTTACATATTGATACATGGAGAATACCTGCTGCCAAAAACGTTTATCATATAATAATTTCAGAATTCCAATAAAATTTGCATTCGTTTGATAGAAAATTACATAGAAATTTACGACTTGAATTCTATTGGAAACACCAGTGGAATTAAAATGAAAATTCTGGCGAATTCTACCACTGTTCCACTGGAAATACCACTGGAATTTCAATAAAATTTTACCACTTAAATAACATGTTTAGAAACTTTTAAAACAACTAGGCTTGTTATTCATTTTAAAACAATTGATGGGGATGACTGGTCAAAAGAGGTGTTGATTGTTCCAGAAATCGCAGTACCAATACAAAACTACGGTCGAAATGTCTCAAACATGAAATATTTGTCGGTTTGAAACTGGCCATCCTTCCACAAATGACCATTCGTTTGACGTTTCTCTGCTCATCAGCGCAGATTACTACTGGGACATTTTTCAGGATAAGATTGTACGAGGAAAGGGTCCTACTGCTGTCCAGTCAAATGTTGGCTATCTATTATCGGACCAATTTATATCAGGAAACAAACATTTCAATGATGAATGTCATGTTGTCACACAGACAGGAGGAATGCGATATAGAACAATTGTTGAAAGTGGAAGCGGTAGGAGGAAAAAAGAGCGGGGAAGATTATGGTGCCTTTTTAGAGTCATACATATCCTTGTCAATAGAACAAAGCGAAAATTGATACTACGCAAAACTTCCATGACAAGAGCACCACGCACCTTTACCTACCAACAGAAATATTGTTTCAGTCGTGCACATAATGTTGCAAACGCCTTGCAAAGGAACCGTCTTTACTGCAAACAGATGATGATATCATTAGTGAACAGGAGAGACGTGGATGAAACAGTGAAATCAAATAACAAAATACATTATATCCCACATCATCCAGTAGAAAAGAATTCTTCTACGACACCGGTCAGAATCGTGTTTGACTGTAATTGTCAGGCGAGTTTGACAACACCAAGTTTGAATGATTGTCTGATGAGTGTACCACCACAGCTGAATGACACGTTTCCGTGAAAAAAAATATATGCTACGTCAGCAGATAGAGAAGGCATTCCTCAATGTAGGGTTAAACGAAAAGGATCGGGATGTGACGAGATTCTGGTGAAAGATATCTGCGAGCCAGAAGGTGGCGGCAACATTTACAGATTGCAATCAGTCTTGTTTGGAGCTATGTGCTCGCCCTTGCTCAAACACACAGGCCGATATCAAGACGAAGTAATCGACACAATTTAAAGTGGTACACTCGTATGTCGACAATATCTTGTCTAGTTTTTCTTCAGAAAAAGGTGTTCTGCGATACCACAACGTCTCTCGTCATCTTCTAGGCGAAGCTGGATTCAATCTCCGATCATGGGCATCTAACAATCGGAAGATAATAAATATTGCTTCTCAAGAAAAAAAATCTTAGATGAGGATAATACTATCAAAATCTTGGGATTAAGACGGCATACTACCAAAAATACTATCATGTTTGCAAAGCAGAAACCGATGGATTTAAAGGATGAAACTGACAAAAAAAGAAATATTTAATATCAGGTATTCAGGACTAGAATTTTCCTGAATTTCCCAAGGGACCATTCCTACTAAAGAAAGATTTTGTAGAATTCACAAAATTTCCCGAATTGGGCCCCTCCCCTCAGACCTTTTACACAACATTGGTTTATCTTCATCAAAAATGCATCAGGCCAAAATCAATCAGCTGTTCATGAATAGTTTTTCATTGGAAAATTGTCAGATGATTGACGCTGTGCAACGATATAAGATCGTCTGCCCTTTGGATTTATTGTTGTTTGTTTGATTAATTAACGTCCTTTTAACAGCTATGGTCATGTTAGGACGGCATCACATGTATGCGGTGTGATGCGTGTATGTTTTGCTGGGTGCGTGTTTTGAGAGACTGCGGTACATTCATGTTGTGTCTTCTTGTATAGTGGAACTGTTGGCCTTTTCATAGTGCTATATCACTGAAGCATGCCGCCGAAGACACCAAGCAACACACCCACCCGGTCACATTATACTGACAACGGGCGAACCAGTCGTCCCACTCCCAGTGTGCTGAGCGCCAAGCAGGAGCAAAAATTACCACTTTTATAGACTTTGATGTGTCTCGGCCAGGGGACAGAACCAAAAGCCTTCCTCACAGGAGCGTAGCTCAACTAAAGGCCAAAAGTGAGGCGGTGCTAAGGGAGGCATTAGGAAGGATAAAGTCAGTAAGGAAGAAGAGAAAAGATAAGATCCTAAATATAGTCGCCTTTTACGATCATGCAATAGGGACAGCAGGTACAATTCTAACGCCCTATCTGCAGGGCCTCAGCCAATCGAAAATGACGAAACGTTTTGTGATTATTATAAAATCCATCAAATCATTAACAGACAATTTCTAGTTTTAGTCTTTAGTTTTGTCTTAGCCAATCGAAAATCGAACGTTTTGTGACGTCAGTTTTTATTGAGTAAGTCTAAAGTAAAGACTGTTACATGATCCTTGAGCATTAGGGGTTGTGTTTAAACATTAATTTATTATTATTATTTTTTATCATTTCTTTACAGCGGAGGACAAAGATACGTTTTAAGACGATGCGGATGTACACCAATGATAAGCATTTAGGAAGTGGCGTTATCGGGAGTGTTTACAGCGGAACATGAAAGGGAGCCAACTTTCCGGTAAGCTTGAAAAATAAAGCGAAACGCCCCACCCGGTCACTTGTTTGTTTGAGTTTTACGGCCCATCGACAACTATGGTCATTTAGGGCCAAACTACAAGGCAGGCATTAGTATTAGGATATAAACTGTATCTAAAAGATCAGGATAAGAAAAATGCAAGTAAAAACTAAAACAAAATTGTAAATGTTGATTTAATAAAAAGAGTAACATAGGATAAATAGTTTTGGCTAAAACACATAAGAAAACTCATGCACAATGTTGACGAAACGATTGATATGAATGTAAGATGCGATAAGATAACGATCAAATTTTGTTAAAAATGCCGATCAGATGCCGAGATAATTGAAAATACGATTATGTCTCACGGCATGAAACAAAGTGGTACATGTCGGAGACATTATAGTTCTTATCTCGTATGTGTTTAAAATCAATACAATGCAATAAAACATGCTCCACTGTGAGAGGAGAATCACATGCATGGCATGTAGGAGGATCCTCCCCTCTCAATAGATAGGAATGTGTAAAATATGTGTGTCCAAATCGGAGCCGAGAGGGAACAACTTCCTCTCTGCGGTCTCTCCAACTGGACAGATTAGGATTAAGTGAAGGCTGTATTTTAAACAGTTTATTATTTGTTTCGGTAGACCAACTTTTTTGCCAATGGTGTTTATTACACTGACAACGGGCGAACCAGTCGTACTACTCCTGTTTGCTGAGCGCTAAGCAGGAGCAGAAACTACCACTTTTATAGACTTTGGTGTGTCTCGGCTTAGCGTTCAGCATACAGGGAGTGGGACGACTGGTTCGCCCGTTGTCAGTATAATGTGACCGGGTGGGGTGTGTTGCTTGGTGTCTTCGGCGGCATGCTTCAGTGATATAGCACTATAAAAAGGGCAACAGTTCCACTATACAAGAAGACACAACACGAACATACCGCAGTCTCCCAGTACACTCACCTCGTACAACATACACGCAACACACCGCATACATGGGAGGCCGTCCTTGCATGACCATAGCTGTTAATAGGACCGTTAATAAATCAAACAAACAAACAAACAAAACGGCCAGGGAACAGAACCCAGAGCCTTGTTCTCATTGGAGAACGCTCAACTCAAGGCCAAAAGTGGGGCGGTGCCAAGGGAAGCATTAGGAAGGATAAAGTCAATCGATTGAAATGCAGATCCTTATAACCACTCCGTTTAATAGAGGATCTGACAATATCCCGTTAAGGGTCATGTTCGGATGACCTTTATACCACGTGTAATTCTGATCAAATGCATATTCTGCACGTTTGCTATATCAATTGACAACGCTATTTCGCCCCAACATATATATACGATTAGCTTTGTTGCGCTCTTTGGGCGAGATGACTACATACACAGAAATAATTCTGACAGATTTTCAAACTATTTCGTCCCCTGAAATTCACTGTCAAAATTTTGCCAGCGGCAATTTGATTGGCCATTTGCAAAGGTCACCTGGACATGACCCCTAATGGGATTTTCTCAGATCCTCTTATCCAACGTAGTGATAATATGGATCTGTATTTTAATCAGATTGGGATAAAGTCAGTAAGGAAGAAGAGAAGAAGAGAAAAGATAAAAGATCCTAAATTTAGTCGCCTTTTAGAATCACGCAATAGGGGCAGCAGGTACAATTCTAACGCCCTACCTGGAGGGAAGACGAAATCTCAGTTGATCATGGTAAAGAATGAACACAAAACATAAGGGACTGAACAATATTTTTTAAAGGTGAATGCATTGATTTTACATTAGTATTGTGAGTAATAATTATTTTCTTTTTCCTTCTTTCTTTCTTTTTTGTTCAACACCACCCAGTCTGGAGGTATGTTGTTAACCAGCTGTGTGAATTGCTTCTGTTGCCATCTTGCAACATACAAGTGGTTTGCAAGCCTGTCGACATGTTTGTTTGTTTGTTTGATTAATTAACGTCCTATATAAACATATATGGTCATGTAAGGACGGCCTCTCATGTATGCGGTGTGTTGCGTGTATGTTGTGCGAGGTGCGTGTTTTGGGAGACTGCGGTATATTTGTGTTGTGTCTTCTTGAATAGAGGAACTGTTGCCCTTTTTATGGTGCTATATCACTGACATTTGCCGCCGAAGACACCAAGCAACACATCTCACTCGATCACATTATACTGACAACGGGCGAACCAGTCGTCCCACTCTCTGTATGCTGAGCGCTAAGAGCAGAAATACACTTTTATAGACTTTGGTGTGTCTCGGCCAGGCGACAGAACCCAGAGCCTTCCTCACAGGGGCAAACACTCAACTCAAGACCAAAAGTAAGGTGGTGCCAAGGGAGGCATTAGGAAAGATAAAGAGTAGTTCTCAGTTAATCAGCAAATTTTCAAAGTAGGTTAATGATTTATTACATGTTGGTTCATAGCATAATTATTTGTCTTAAAATGTAGTTTCAACATTCCTGTGAATGATTTTGTAATAAAAAGATAGTTTAACTTATGAACAGCATACACATCTGATTTTCATAACGGCAACCTCATTGTTTTTGATGTTACACATTCTTGCAGGTACGGCGTTAGAATTGTACCTGCTGCCCCTATTGCATGATCTTAAAAGGCGACTAAATTTAGGATCTTATCTTTTCTCTTCTTCCTAACTGACTTTGTTTCCTAATGCCTCCCTTGGCACCGCCTCACTTTTGGCCTTGAGTTGAGATACTTTAATCAATGGGCTGCACCATTTCGTGATGGAACGGAAAACTAATATTACTCTCACAAATAACAATTATGATCTATGATGATGGCTTCAAATCGTCCTGAAGACAATCCTTAAATATGCCAATTACTATAGCTACATGTTATTTGTTTACCATGCGACATAATGATTTGTTTTATAAAATCATAATCTTTTATGATAAAGAGAAGCATGCATATCATTCCCTAAATAAAGGTATTTTGAAAATAAAAACTACAAATACAAATAAAAACTACAAATACTTTATTGCTTTTATAAAATGTCATAACTCAATTATCTTTTTTCCAAAAGATATTATTGTACAAGTTAAGAAATTGATGGAATTTGTATGTCCAGGTTGATCGGTGACCATGGGTCCATTATTTTCACTCAGTGCACGGACATGAGGGTCACTGACAGCTGCAGGAGACCAGACCTGGAAATGTGTGGCCGTATGTTCTTTTATGTATTTAAAGGTAAGAAATGTCAAAATACACTTTATAACCACTGATAAATGTGTCATTATGACAAATTGAACAGGAGGTAACTTGCAATTATCTCACCTTCAGATTATGTAAAGGTCCATTCTTTTTAGGTTTTGATCAGCGTCTGGTTTGTTCTTAGTTCGAGTCCCATATGCCAAATGTATTGGTATACATGTAGTTATATACTGTGACCTTTGGTTGCTGCTGTGGTATTCTAGTCATTTCTATGTTATTTTATTGAAACGAAAATATGCACAAATCACCTACTTGGGTTGTTGCATTATGATTCACCTATTTGCTTGATTTTAAAAACATTTCATTTTTTTTTCAAACCTATTAGACATTGGCTGTATTAAAGACTTCGCTTTCCAGCCATGCAAGAATTCAAGAAATATCAACTAAATATGTATCATTTTTTGCAAACAAAAACTACACCATTTACACCAATAAAACAACAGTAATAAGATACTACAACAGGCATCTTTTATGTCGTGGATGTTACATATTGCATATTTGTCAAATGTCAAAAATTAACGTCCATATAATCTGCAATCATAATATTCCTTTTTATACTGGTATTATTAATTGAAATTAAAGAAAAAACAAAGAAATGTTGACTTGTTGAATTAATTATCTGGTATTTTAATACTTTTGTTCATAAACTGTAAAATTAAAACTTTAATCGTTCAATTTTGAGTCATATCCACGACATAAAACTATGCATGACAAGTTTTATTCAAGTTTTAGTTTACTTTCTTTGTGATGATAGTTAATTAAGTATTCATTGGTGTTTCAAATAATTGTACAGTATTGCACTGAAATCGTTCATTTATGCATTTAAACATATGTCAAAGAAGAAGGTGTATTTTTTGATTGTTTGTTTGATTAATTAACGTCCTATTAACAGCTATGGTCATGTAAGGACGGCCTCCCATGTATGCGGCGTGTTGCATGTATTTTGTGCGAGGTGCGCGTTTTGGGAGGCTGCGGTATATTCATGTTGTGTCTTCTTGTATAGTGGAACTGTTGCCCTTTTTATAGTGCTTTATCACTGAAGCATGCCGCCGAAGATACCAAGCAACACACCCCACCCGGTCACATTATACTGACAACTGGCGAACCAGTCGTCCCACTCCCTGTATGCTGAGCGCTAAGCAGGAGCAGAATTTATAGACTTTGGTGTGTCTCGGCCAGGGGACAGAACCCAGAGCCTTCCTCACAGGGACGAACGCTCAACTCAAGGCCAAAAGTGAGGCGGTGACGAGGGAGGCATTAGGAAAGATAAAGTCAGTTAGGAAGAAGAGAAAATATAAGATCCTAAATTTAGTCGCCTTTTACGATCATGCAAAAGGGGCAGCAGGTACAATTCTAATGCCCTACCTGCAGGGCCATGATCAGCTAACTTGATGACCATTGCGTTCAAGGATTCCTTTCCTCACCAACATAAAACGCAGTTTTTCCCCTTTTTGTTCAATTCACCCAGATTGTGTAATCCACCATTTCGTGACCTTGTCTTGAGAGTATTTCAGTAAAATGAGAAACGAGGAGATCTTTATTGCAATCCTAACAATTTCTTTCTACACATTTTTCTCTGGAACTCCCGTCTGCTCTGTCACAGAGTGTTAAATGTATAGTTTGTTTGTTTGAGTTTTACAGCCCATCGACAACTAAGGTCATTATGGCCAAACTACAAGTCATGCATTAATATCAGGATAAAAGATCAGGGTAAGAAAAGGCAAGTAAGGACTAAAACACAGATTGTAAACGTTTATTTGATTAAAAAAAAGGTTTGCATGGGATAAAATAGTTTTGGCTAAAACACATGAGAAAACTCATGCACAATGTTGATGAAACGATGAAATGTTGAGTTGATACGATGAGAAAACGTTCATATTTTGTTTAAAATACGATTATGTCTCACGGCATGAAACAAAGTGTACATGTCGGAGACATCATAGTACTTATCTCGTATGTGTTTAAAATCAATACAATGCAATAAAACATGCTCCACTGTGAGAGGAGAATCACATGCATGGCATGTAGGAGGATCCTCCCCTCTCAATAGATAGGAGTGTGTAAAATATGTGTGTCCAATTCGGAGCCGAGAGAGAACAACTTCCTCTCTGCGGTCTCTCCGACTGGACAGGTTAGGATTAAGTGTAGGTTGTATTTTAAACAGTTTATTGTTTGTTTCGGTAGACCACCTTTGTTGCCAATGGTGTTTAATGGCTGACTGAATGTAAGGTTTGATGTCGGTGTAAGGTAGTTTCAAATGTGTTTGTGCTAGGCGAAGAGCAGTCTTAGCTGCTTTATCGGCCTTTTCATTTCCCTTTATACCCACATGGCTGGGAATCCAGAGATAAGTAATTTGAGTTTTAGAAGACAATCGAAATGTTCGGATCAAAAGATTTTGGATTAATGTGTTTCTAGGGTTTCTTGATTTCAAAGCCTGAAGAACCGAAAGAGATTCGGAACAGATAGTTGCCTTTTCAATGCGGTGTTCTTCGATATGGTCAAGCGCCAGACCGATAGCACATGCTTCCGCAGAGAAAATGGAGGCAACATCCGGGAGTCGGATAGAGGAGCAGTGATTAGATGTACAGCATGCTGCCGCAACATTATCACCATCTTTTGACCCGTCAGTGTAGATCTGAACATGGTCAGGGAAAGCCCTATGCACAACCAAAAGAAGGATTTGTGTTCTTCGGGTAATGCACTGGATTTTGCCCTCTCATGTAGAGATAAATTGATATCAGGTGTTTGAATGAGCCATGGTGGTACATCCGATACGGTGTACTCGTCAATGGTGTCGAAATTGATATTTAGTTCCAGCAACAATTTTGAAATTCTGATGCCAAATGTTGGTATGAGCTTTTGATTTTGTGTAAATATTTCTTGATGTTGTGGATTGAATACAAGGTAAAATGCGGGATTTTTGGGGTTGGATTTCAGTTAAGCAGCATACTGTAAGGATAATTTCTTTCGTCGATCGTCTAGAGATGGCTCATTAGCTTCCACATAGAGACTCTTCACAGGTGTTGTTCGAAAAGCTCCAAGTGCGATACGCAGTCCCTGATTCTGTATAGGGTCAAGCATCTGTAGATAGGAGCTGCGAGCCGATCCATAGACAATCGAGCCGTAGTCAAGTTTTGATCTAATAAGTGCACGGTAGATACGCAGAAGCATTTCACGGTCTGCACCCCAATCTGAATGGGACAGAACACGTAGAATGTTCAGCGCCTTCGAGCACTTATCCTTCAGATGTTTTATGTGTGGAACAAAGGACAGTTTCGAATCAAATATTAATCCAAGAAATTTAGTTTGTTCAACTACTGGAATTTTAATTCCATTGAGTGTGAGGTCAGGATCATTGTGTGGTTTTCATTTTTGACAGAAGTGCATACAGACAGTTTTTGATCTTGAAAATCTAAAGCCATTTTCGTCAGCCCAATTTTGCAATTTACCTAAACATTGTTGTAGTTGTCGTTCTATAGTGTGCATGTTTTTTTTATCTGTAACAGATCAAGAAATCATCCACAAATAGAGACCCTTCCGTAGATTGGCCAAGACATTTAGTTATGCTGTTAATTTTGTGTGACGGACAGGATACCACCCTGAGGGACACCCATCTCCTGTTTTTGTGTTTCTGAATAAGTTGAACCCGTTCGAACTTTGAAATGTCTGTCAGATATAAAATTTGAAATAAACTTTGGCAATTTACCACGTATGCCGATATCATGAAGATCGTTCATGATTCCATATTGCCAAGTTGTGTCGTATGCCTTTTCAAGGTCAAAGAATACGGCCACAAGATGTTCTTTCTTGGCAAATGCTTCTCGTATAAATGTTTCTAGTCTAACTTAGTGGTCTACCGTTCCCCTGCGGTTTCTAAAGCCGCTTTGCAAAGGACTTAAAATATTGTTTGATTAAAGGAACCAAACTAATCTAGTATTTATCATACATTCAAGAGTTTTACAAATGCAGCTCGTCAGTGAGATAGGACGATAGTTATTGGCATCAGTAGCATCCTTCCCGGGCTTCGGAAGGGGTATAATAGTAGATTCCTTCCAAGACTCGGGAATTTTGCCAGAAGAATAGACTTGGTTAAATATAGTTAAAAGACAGTTTAGTGAAGCGTCTGGTAATTGTTTTAAAAACATATATGGAATTTCGTCTGGTCCAGCTGCCGAGTCCTTTGATTTCTCAAGGGACTCGAGCAATTCTGGTATGTCGAAAGGCCTATTGTAACTTTCACTATTGGAAGATTTAAAATTTAGACGTCTCTTTTCCTTTTCTTTTTTTAAATTTTTTAAATTTTTTGGAATGATTTTTGACGGATGAATTTTTAGCAAAATTTTTGGCATAGGCGTCAGCTATTTCGGATTTTGAAGAAAATATTTTATTTTTGTCAATGAGGTGGGAGGATGGTGATGCTTTCCCTAGTGAAAATATCAGTGGAATTCCAGTGGAATCCAGAGGAATTCCAGTGGAATCCACTGGAATATTAAATTCCAGTGGAATTCCAGTGGATTATACAATTCCAGTGGAATTCCACCGGAATTCCACTGGACAATTTTTGGTACATTGGAATTCCAGTGGAATTCCAGTGGACATTTATGGGTACACTGGAATTCCACTGGACATTTCTTGGTACACTGGAATTCCACTGGAATCACTGAACAATTCTGGGTACACTGGAACTCCACTGGAATTCCACTGGACATTTCTTGGTACAGTGGAATTCCACTGGCATTCTGTGGTACCAGTGAAATTCCACTGAGCATGCATGTATGTATATGGCTCAAGTTGAATTTCATGTGACTTCCATTTATGGTAATTCATTTGTATTTTAGCAGTCAAATGGGATTTACAATTTCCAATTGATCTGTGACAGTGCAACTTTTCTATTGAATTAAATTAATTGTAAAACGTAATATAATACTACATAATCATTATGCTATTATAATACATTAATATGTGTTATGACATAATTTACAAGTAAATGTATAATACAAAATGTTCAAATAATTTTACTATGCAACTGTGGCAAAAATATGGACAGCTCTGTGATCTTATAAGACGAAATTGCTTGCAGGTAATCTGTATAGTGTGTTGCAATCACAGGAAAAACTAACACATGCACAACAAAGCAAGACAACCATGTCCTCTTTGGACAGTTTTAACCATGCTCAACAACATTTGGTGGTTTACTAATAAACCTTAATGCTCTGGTTACATTTATGAGCACACATTTTTTTCACATGTTCAACTCGTACAAGTTTTCTGTCTTTCTGTCCCGTTATGTGGTATATATGGCTACAGAGTGTCATCTGAAGATACTGCCTCAAGTTAGAAGCTTGCACTTCCATTTCAGTTTCCTCATCAAACGAAAAATGCCTAGTTTCAAACTGCTGAATGACCGCATACATGTCGTGACCACTTCTGACAAAGCTTAAAATGCTTCCAAACTCCTCTTCATCTCCATCCATAAAGGCCACTGTGTAGTTATTTCTTGTTTTGGCTTGATGGTAACCCTCAGAGTGATAGATATTTACCTCCTTCTGTAGCCTAAGGAATGCTGTAGGTGACTCGACTTGCATTTCGGATGTCAAAAGTCTAAAAACAGGATCTGTTCTTTGCAAAGACTTCTCTTTACTTGCAGTGTGGTAGCCTGATGCTGATCCAAAGCATGAAACCGTACACGTGCTGGTCCGATAAGGTGCATATGGATAATCTACTGATCAGCTTACATCCTTCTGTAGGGAGGGGATCAAAGTGAAGTACATTGAACAGGTTATTTAGCTATTCAAACTTACCATTGCAAAAGTGTGGTAGAACTGGATTGGATCTTAACAGGGGGGCCAGCAAGAACTGGCCATGGTAGTTGTATGGGCTAACGTTTCTTCCCCTCAGTAAATGGATTCATGGCAGGGCGAAAAATCAGTTCGGTCAAAAAATGCGGGAAAAAATCAAACACGTAAACAAATAATGTAAAGCTGATGAAAAATGGCAGATTATTTCCATATTCAAAAACTCACCAACAAACTAATATAGATAAATGGTAATCGAAAACATTCTGTCGCTCTCCAAATTTAGGTCTGTATAAGCTATTGATGGTGAAATTAAATGGAAAATGTTCAGTTCACAACATCATTATACGTCAGTGGCCAAGTAACCGGAAGTTGATAATAGCACAACACGGTACCGAAAAAAAATGGTAAAATTTTCAAGGAGCTTAAAATCGACATAACATTGAGGATTCCTCCACAAAGGTCGATTCGTCGAGGGAAAGGCTTGCGAGAGGTTTTATGTTTGTTATGGCAAACGTCAGACAAGTAATATAAGGCCCGAAACTATAACAAAATCTTCTGAGGACTTTACTTGGCCTGCATCGATTATTTTTATTTTTCGCCATATATGAACTCATAATAATCAGAAACCCGGAGAAACCAATTTCCGGTAAATGGACGCGAGGATTGGTTTTTAATGAGAACACGAAAACCTATAACAGTTTTATATACCGATTTAAATTATATTTTTCTTTGACATTTACAAATAACTCGAATACGTACAATTGTTATGTTTGTTTGTATCGATATGATTTGAATAATCTTATAACCGTCTATTTAATCAACCATGGTCATGTCAGGACAGTCCTTACATGTTTACCCAGTGTTGTGAGAAGTTTGTGTGATCGTGCGTGTTGCGTCGTTTTGGGAGACCTGTGGTTTGTTCGCTCGCTGTTCTTCTTTAATTGTGGATTGTGTGATATATAATAAGAACTTCCGGACAACGATCGAGTTTGGGATATAAGTGTTTTCATAATATGTACAGGGTTACTATTGTTGGTTTTGTTTGTTTGAATTATCTTATAACGTAATATTTAAATGCTCTTTGGTACATTGTAATGACGGCCCTCCCAATTATGCGATGAGATTCGGGAATGTTGTGGAGTAAGTGGATGTGTATTTGGGAGACTGCCGGTATATTGTCATGTTGTGATAAGGCTTGTATAGGTTGAACAATTGCCTTGTTTTATAGTGCTAAATCACTGGAAAGCATGCCGCCGAAGACACCAAGCACCACACCAACCCAGTCGTCTCCAAATCCCCTGAATGCAGAGGCGATATGCAAGAGCAGAAACACCATACAACGATGATATTAAGTCTATGGTGTGTCGTTGACCAGGGGACAGAACCCAGAGCATTCATTACTAGGGGGAGCGCTCAACTATAGGTGGCCAAAAGTGAGCATGGTGATCAAGGGAGACTTTAGGATGAATAAAAGTAATTATAATAGAAGAAAGATAAAGATAACAGTCCTCCTCAATTTATGTCTTCCCTCTTACGACACAATGCAATGGCGGCCAGCAGGTTATTCTTTTAAACGGCCCCATACCTGCGGGCCCGACCCGAATGTTTATGAAGCTACATTTGTAAGCCGATGTACTCTGGCACCGAAAGGAACCGGTAAGCAAATTCAATTAGCACTTGTCAGTACTGGTTGACCCTGAACGCTACGTCATCAAGACAAACTTTTCACAAGCGTCTATTTGAGTTTAACGCATGACACTTTCAGTGCGAAACCTATTGAAAAAATTTCAGATACATCTAGTTAACCTGCATACGGAAGTGCAATAGAAAAACTTCCACAACGTCATCTTAAACCCCCAAAAAATCAAACAATAAAAAAAAAAAAAAAACCGAAACTTACAGATTTCGCAGACATTTTGTTTTGTTTGGATTCTAATATGGTCCTTTAACCATCTATTTTCATGGCGAGGACTCGGCCTCTTCTATACTGGCGGATGTATTACGTGTATGTAGTGCGGAGGATGCTTGTTTGGTTGGGAGACCGCTTTATAATGTCGGAGTTGCTGTCATCTTGACATAATGACATTTTTGTCCTTTGTATTAGGTGCTATAACACTGAAGCATGCCGCCGATAGACAACCAGCACGTCAAACACAAAACGAGTCAACAATTACGTACTGACACATCGTGACTGAACCAGACGTCCCACTCCACTGTATGCTGAGCGCCCACTACCACTGTAATAGAACTATTTGTTGTATGCCTCGGACAGGGGACAGAAACCCAGTGCCTTCCTCACATGGGCTGAAACAGCCTCAACTGCATAAGCCAAAAAGTGAGGCGGATGCACCATTGGATGCATTAGGTAATGAAAGAAGTCAGTAATGAAGAAAGAGAGAAAAGATAATATCCTATAATTGGAGTCGCCCTATTAAGATCATTCAAAAGGCGGCAACATTGTACAATTCTAACGCACCCTACCATCATTGAGATGATTTTATTAGTATGCCTGAGCTCTAGGCATGAGATAGAATACTACCGCTTTTAGTAACGACTTTGGCTTGTCTCGGCCCTGCAGATAGGGCGTTTGAATTGTACCCTTGCCTGCCAACCCTTAACCTATTGCACAGGTTCATCAAGACATGAGGCGATGTAAAGGCTCTTAAACTCAGCTGTTGTCGTGTGAAAAGCTGGCATAATTGGGGCCATTACAGGTGTTCAACGTTTTCTACAATGAAGTATTATCTCTGGACGAAGTATGTGTGGTGAATACGCTATAGCATCCAGGTGCCAGAAGATAGACGTTGCGTAATAAAATGTGACGGTCTAGAAGAAGATTAAAATGCATTGCAGACTATAACTGTTAATCCAATTGTTTATGTCCCGCCCAAGTCACACTGACAATACCTACACATTATTTATCTAATAACCTATATTTTAAACCTATTAAAAGGCGCACAGCACGCAGACTCATCCATACAAATCTCAAAACTACTTTAAAGATGCAAAACCACCCTTTAAATAAATCATAGACAATTGATGACTTATTTAAACAATTACTAAAATATAACCCCTGTAAACACAATCCCCTGCCAAAAGAAGATATGAACACTCCGGTTGTCCTTGTTGTCCAGGGGCGTCTCTGTATAATCATAGTTAAAAAACACATTACATATACAGCCTAGGAAAAAAGAAATGAAATAAAAATAATATCTAAAATGAAACCGCATAAAAAGGCCAGTAATGAATCCATATAACTATATGGCCATCCTGGTCCCAGTTTACGCTTCACTGGTAAGGATCAATGCTAGGATGTAATTTCGCTCGAGCTATCCCAATCCCGGTACAACAAGGAGACTGACAGCAGTGGCGAGATAACCCCCGTGTCCATGCCAGGACGCGTCGATCAAAACGCGCTCTCAGTCTCTTGTTCTACATCTGAACTGGGCACAGCTTAACTTCCGGACGACCCTAAGTCCGGCATTAATCCGATGCCGTCCCTCTACCCATCCGAAGTGCATGGTGACAGTCATCAGGATGACTAGCGGTAGTTTTGGCCGCTGTGGGAGGTCCCCAACGAATGTCCATCAGCACGAATATCATCCCATCAGCCCTCTCCAAACCAGTTGGACGTCCCACCTATGTCCCATGAAGAAACTACCGGGTTCTTCACACAGCTTTCTAGGAATCAACCCTACAGACAACTGGATGGAATTCTTTCCCTGGTCAACAGCTTGACAATGTATTGATCATTTAGCACCTATCTGGTTGCCTATACCCCATGATACGCACTTTTCCGGTTTACGACATCGCGTCATAAGCTTAGGTAACTGAACTACTTCCAACTACTCAGCGTTCACTCAACATGCAGATAATAAATCCCCAAGCTGGCAAGTAACTACAGTTCCAGATGGAGATTTACGAGTAAGTCTATTTCTTGTTTCCTGGGCTTGTTGCGTTATTATGCGAAACATCTTGGTTCTCCTGTGCAATTACTATAGAAATACATCACTTGTAACCATTTTGAATGTCCAACTTATGCTTTCACGCACTGGAAACAATACATACTTTCTCTAGAACTCTGTCCCAGCATACCAAGCAAGAGGCCACAGCTCACGTCCGACCTAATAGTAATCTTTCATGTCTCTCCTTAGTTTTTTTGTTTACCATCCTTATCAAGCAGCAGCGGAAGTCTCTCCTGAGTTCATCCGAGATACTTACAAGAGGCTTGGGAATCTTCCATTCCCACCACCACTCACCCTCACTTGAATACAAAGACTAGATCAATGTGGAGTAAATCCGATGACTCCTCCCAAATATAAGGTAGAAAGGGACCTGGACATTCGTGTAGCCAGTCTGCCTCATTTGCCGCGTACAATTATAGACATGTACCAACAGCCCTTCATGCTTCTTTCCTCACTCTTACTTCATGGGTAGGATCCAAATGTACCCAACATGTTGAAACACAGTGCTGTTGTACCGCTAGTCACACCACCATTGCAGCACCGAACTAACATGGTGAAGTATTCGATATATACGAATCCCTGCCACCATCACCAAAGACTCAAGGATAAACTTGCCATCAAATTTTGGTTTCCTGATCTGGAATTCGGCGCTTGACAGTAAAGAACTATGAAGTGCAGGAGAAAAAGTTGTATCTTCCAACAAAAATAGCTAACTTTATACCTTCAACCTCAAAATCAAATCGCCATTAAGGTGCCTTATTTATTGATATTTTGTTATATTTATTTCGCTCAATTAGGCTTTTCCTAGATAAATAGTTGAAAGTCATCACAGGCAAGCTTGATATCATCGATAAACAGCACCGCCGGTTATTTTACGAACAAATGAAGTAATGAATTGTTCTCGCAGGACCTCATCTGTATAATATTATTGTTTATACGTAACATGTATATTGAAAAAACGTAAAATCCACTGACGAAATTTAACTTTGTGTCATGACGACTTCTCTTTTTGAATTTTTTTTCCACCCAATTTCAAGAAGAGCTCACGTAAAAATTAAACAAATTAATTAAAATTACCACTCAATATAAATACCAATGATTTGTAATGTAAATCACATGTTGCTGTAAAATGATTTTATCAACATTCAGTTATAAAGTCAAAACGTCATATGGAAAATTAACTATAATGCTCTATCTTTCTGAAGACATACTATCCAATTTGATAGTAAAGTACACTCCGTCTGCTGACGAAAATCAATATAAAACTGTACGTGTTTATTTTTCGAATTCATGATCGCAGTATATTGATAACAATGTATTGTTGCTTATTCGATCCATAATTCTTTCAGTCAGAAATGTAGAAATACATACCGCTGAAGTCAGACCAATTATTATCATTGAAAATGTGTAACCACAAACTCGCTCTATTCTAGGTGTATGAGCAAATTTTTGTATGCACACAAATAGTGTCGGTACAAAAACTACGATGTTACAGTCTTCTATTGCACTCATACCTTATTTTAATGAATGTCAAGATGTTCTTTACCTTTAGGTCGCAAAGGTTCAACAAATCGAGATATTAAACAAAAGTGTGATTGGTATCCTCAGATAAAGATATAATTAACAAACTAATGAATGAATATATGAACCAAAAGGAGTTGGTGAGTGTGTCCTTAATGTGATCAACGTCATGCTTTTTAGAGAAGACTATATAATATCTGACATTTTAAGACAGACTGTGGTTCCGCTGAACACTTAGAACCTTGGTTTGTTTTACATACTGCAATTCGAATGAGTAATTAAATAAATGCGCGTTTATCACATTGGTTCATAAAAAAACTACCATTTTTTTCGTCTTTTAAAAATGTATTTTATCCGAAAACTACGGAGTTCAATACCACAGGTTAAGCTATTCTTAAGAAAGTAACTTTTTGTGGATGATCGACATATTTAATACGTGAAATTACATATTACCAATCATCAAATTGATCACTACGATCGATAAGAACGCATTGGTTATATAAGCGCGTAAAGTGCGTTTTTTAAAACAGATTGTGTGATATGGGTTGTTATAAACCAGACTAACACAACTCTATGTTAAACTCGCTTCATTCTAAAATATTTAGGATACTGTAATACCAGAGTAATGACAAAAAGCATCTTAATGTAAAAAATGTATATCAAAGGATTATGTAACGATTCATAATCACATATGCAAACAAAAATAATTATGTCAGTCATTAAATTTTGAGGTGCATACGTACAAACAACATCTATCGATTAGAAAATATATGTTGAAGTGATTGTCTATGCGCTTCTCTTCCCCCTGTTTTATTTTTTTTTTTTTTTTCCCCTCTCATCTGTTTTTTGTCTTTCCCCCTTAATTTTTCTACTATCCTCTCTGCGCTCATCTACCGTAAACAGTTTCTCTAATTATTTATGTCAAACATACTATCGTTTAATGGGAAATACGTTGTATATTTTGTATGTCCTATGATACGTTTTTGCACATTTAAAACCAGCAGTACTAACTACCACGTTCACTTCTGTCCAGCGAAACTGTAAATAAAGTTTTAGCAACTCCCTCCAAAAACACTAGTGGACTTCAAAAGGAGAAGAAGCAATCTACCTGTGCGTTTAAATTAAAAAAAACATGTTTTGTCATTTTCAAACAATGAACATGTGCGATTTATGATTCTACATGTAATGATATCACCAAAGTTTTATACCCTGCTTTTTTGACAGAGCAACTGAAATGCACAAAATTGTATACAAAGCATCATACAGAATTTGTATTCACCCAGTAGTTCTAAATTTAAATAAAATATATAATATGATTATTTATTCATGCCTCCACACATAAACTCGACACAAATGTGTGAATGGGAAAATGGATCATCTTATAAAAACTGAATAACATCTTATATCAGATGACGGTGTTATTAAAACTAAACCATGTTCTATAGTATAAACAAGAAGGCCCAATGGGGCCTTAAACGGTCATCTGAACTACCTTGGCAAAAGTTTAAAAAAATTAAAAAAGGTGTTGTCACATTGTTCAGGACCATGACAGAGCATCATTTTTCAATTTCATTCAAACAAATATTATATCAAACAATAGGCCCAAGGTGCCTTAAACATAGAGGAAATTAATTAAGATATAGTGGTCTTTGTAGCCATCTTCGATTTTTGTATGTGACACCCAAAATAATAACAACACTGTTGTCGTCAGGAACGATGATCGGGAATACAATTTACTCTGCACGTTCGCTGACAAATCGCCCATACAGTAGAACAATGAGAAGTTCAAAATGTGTTTTCCAAGATTGGCTTGGCCGGCAGCAGGGCCATCTTTGGATTTCGATCGACGCTATAAAATTACACTTATGTCGGTGAACCATGGTCTGGAGATTATATCATGCAAGTTTTCAGCACATAATCGCCACCGGTTAGAACTGAGAAGAAGTTTCAAATGTGTTTTCATAGATAAGCGGCTTTTTGTGGGCGGCCAGCGTTGGAATTACGGTAACGACAACGATAAAATAACAACACATTTATGCGGTAACCATGACAGGAAAATTTCTTGCAAGATTCGAAAGACCAAATCGCTCTGGTAGAATCTTTGAGAAGAAGAATCATAATGTGGTTTATCATAGATGGCAGGATGATTGCGCGGCACATATTGGATTTCGTAATCCAGACCAGAAAAAATAAGCAAACACCTTTAGTCCGGGACCATGGTCAGGCATCAATTATATGCAAGTTTCTGCCCAATTGCCACTGGATTAGAATAGATCTTATCGAGAAAAAGTTCCATAAATTGTGTTCTTTCAAGATTGCGCTTGGCACTCTTTGTAGCAGGCAACTTTGATATCGGATATCGACCCCGAATAATTATACAACACTTAGTGTCCTCAGGACCATGACAGGATCATTTCATGCGAAGATTCAGGCCAATACGCACAGGTAGAAGACTGTGAGAACGACGAATTTCAAGTTTAAATATGTGTTTTTAATTCTCAGCATGGCGGACTGTGACGGCCATCTCAGGATTTCGGATCGACCCAAAAAAATATGTCAACACTTTTTGCCGTGGACCAATGTCAGGATCATTTACATCGCAAAGTTCGCAGCCAAATCACACTGAGGTAGGATAGCTGAGAGAAGTTATATCACAATAGTGTTTTACAGATGGCTGCTGTGGGCAGGCCATCTTGGGATTTCGGATCAGACCCGATCAAAATAACACATACACTTCTGTCGGGACCTTTTAAGGATCAATAATGTCCGCAAGTTTTCATGCCAAAAATCGCACACCGGTTAGTTTAGTTAGTAGAATTATGAACATTGAGCAAGAAGTTCAAACTTTCAAAATTTGTTTTTCTAAGATGGCCGGGCTCATGACTGTGGCGGCCACCGGACCACTTGGATTGTTCGAATCTGACCTGAAAAATCAAAACACTCTTAAGACCGTACGGGACCATCGACTTGTTCCATTCGCAATGTCAAGTATCATCAGTCAAAAAATCCGCACATGGTTTAGATAACATTGAGAGTATCTGTTCTATACAAAATGTCGGTTTTTTCTCAGATGGCGGTCCTTGTGGCGCCCATTCTTGGATTTTCGGATGTGCATAGAACACAAAAAAAAATAACAACACTTTGACGGCGAACCATCGTCAGGAAGCAATTCCAATGCACATAGTATTCAGCCACCAACCACGCACGGTTAGAATCTTAAGTAAGAAGTTCAAAATGAGATATTCAAGAAGGCGGCTGTGAGCGGGCACGCACCATCTTGGATTTTCAGGAATTCGACCCCCGAAAATAACATTACAACACTTTCGTCGAGGGATCAATTGTCAGCAGGATCAATTAATGTACTGTATCAGCTAAATGGCTACTTGAAGATAACTTGAGAAGAATGCTTGTGAAAACTATGTGAAGAACAATAAGTTAAACGCAAGGCGGGACTGTGCCACGCACGGCGGACGGCGGGTCAGCCGGACGGCGTAACCGAAGACGTAGCAACGAGAACATGATTAGCTATAGGTCTTCCTGATCCCCTTGGGTCAGCATGACGCTAAAAAATCACATGTTGTTATAAATAATGATACTAAAAAAAAATAAATGGATCCTATGTGCTAATCGACATCATAATTTCTTTTACGATGATATTTAAGTCTGTGAATATAGTCAGTTTGTTAAATCTCTTACATCATAGGTTTCCCAAAGTTTCTCAAATTCTCAGGATTGTATGGATACTTAAACTGGTTAGTTTTCTACCAAAACTGATTCATTCTTGATTTGTCCACGTTTGCTTGTGACGTCACGGAACCGCTTTATTTTTTACAGCAAATTTCATCATGAGGTTTCTTGCTCGAGCTTGATTTATTTGCAATTGAGGATGGCGAAATCTCAGTTGCTATACACCAGAAATATCCAACTGCACCTGTCACCTGGTTAAATAAGTCTTTCGGAATTACTAATTTGTGTCTCTTGTCTCCCTATACTGATGGAATTGTGTGATCCGATTAGTAGCTTCGATACTTCCAGCAGCAAATTGCTTAAAAAAATATATATGTTATAATTCGCGTTGTAAATTGTCATGTAAACTGTGCTCTATAAAATATACAGGATGACATGTAAGTCTGAAATTAAAAATACTTTACACAGTAACGGCAATAAAGTTATCTAGACAGCAAAATTGAGGCACAGGAGTTTTGGTTTTAAGGAGAAGTTTTTCCTAAGTATTGACTAATGTTTCGTATACACCATTTCAACCACATCGATACTGGAAAATTTGAAAAGTGAGTTTACATTGGCTTGTGGTTAGTTATTGTTCTCTAACGGCTTGTTAATAACTTTAATAATTTTTGAGTACACTCGCTGGGGTCACAGCTCTCCGAGCTACTATTCATCGACGCTCAGCGCAGTCTGTTTAAAAGTATATAACTGCTTCATAAATGAATAGTACCGTTACATCCGCATTTTTACAGAATCCAACTATCAGCTCCGTTTCGTATGCTAGACTCTGAACACCGTTTATCGAACCAAGTGCTTCTAACAGAAAGTGATCTTCCCGCAATTGTCGTTTCAGAGTCAGAAGCGCTGTTTACAGATAAGTTGTTCCAATACAAACCTACTTGAAGTTGGACCAATGGTAAAGTACACCTTGTTTGTTATTCTACCATTTTCCCTTTTTCATAATAAATCTCAAATAATAATTGGTATGTTAACATCAACCAGGATACACATAACATCAAAACAATATATTATTTGTGAATTGCATAAAGTCTATTCGCCATATAAAAATGAAGCCCTCTGGCACACTACTAAACATAGAGAAATGTTCGAGTTAATGATGGTTAACGTAACATTTCAATGTACGGATCACGTCATTTTATTAGGACCTTAGCATTAAAAAAGTAAGGTTTAATATTTCATTATATAATTCAGTAAAGAGTAGCCGACGCTCTACATGCAAATTGTATTACAGGCTAACATTTGTAATCTTGACCTGCTGTCAAGAAGGTACTCACTTAGACACTTACGTAACAACGACCAATGAACCTCATTGGTAACGATAATTTCGAGGAGGATAGAAAATGCATTTAGGAAACTATATACAATACTATACGAAAAGAAGTAGTATCTGCTAAGGAAAGATTTTTTTAAAGTAAGCATTAAACAATTAAATTATAATATTTCACGGGAAAGACAATGTGAAGATCATGCAGATATGAAATCACTAAAAGAGCCAAAAATCACAGGGAAACGCCTCTTACATACCATGAAATACAGAAGCATAACTTAAAACAAGAGGTTCCAAGACGGCCTTTGACAGGTCCACTGGAGTGCTGACTACAGTAAAGAGCATAGTAAAGTTGGTTTCAAATATATAAAAATATTTGCGAATTAAAATACACTTTAATGTTGAAATATCTTATTAGAATTTTTTATTTTTTTGTTTTATCAATTTGTTATTTAGTGTGCTGTATTATGTCTACCATAACATTCATGCTTATAATTCCGATTCGCTTTGCCTAAGGTGTAAACAACAAAACCAAAACTAAAAAATTCAAACAAACTAAGTCAGTCATTGTCCATTGATTTTTTAAATTTCACATTTTAAATCTATGGAGATTTTTTTGGTTCTACAACCTGTGTATTTTAGAGGATGATTTTTTTGAAGTTTTAGCATATTTAAACCCTTTTTGTCCCCGTCCCTAAGGAACCTTGTAGTTGGATAGGACCACAGTATTTGATATGGACGATAAAATTGCTATCCTCAGGCTTAATAATTTTAACCCCAGTTTTGACGAAATTCCTATCGAAATAAAAAGAAGACATAACATTCAAGACAGGAGATTTTACCTATATAAACATGCCTCCCTCCAAAGGAGTAATTGATTCATACCATTTCCATAAATTTTCAGAGAATAATTTTGAATATTTTTGGCTTATTTTGACCCTTTTTGCCGCCGATCCCTAAGGCCCCCTGGAGTACAGGCATGGACAATTTTGTATATAGGATATCTATTGGCCACTGTTCAAAGGATGTATAATTCTGTCACTTGAATCGTCTTTACATTTTACAGAAATGACCCAATAATTGCACTAAATGAGTTTTCCAATATAAACTATAGCAACGCATAACCCCTCCCAATGGGAAACCTTGAGACCCCAGGGGGTATATATTTCACATTTTTTTGTAAAGGACCTAAAGAATTTACTATGAAAAGTATTTGATTTATCGGTCAGATGTAGTGAGTGGAAAAAAAACTGTTTTTTTTAAATAGAACGTACATATAACCCCTTCTTGGCCCCTTCCAACATCCCACATGCGTTTGGGGTACATTAATAATACACAAGTTTTGATTGGCCTTTGTTGCCTTATAGAATTGGTTAGTGCCCAATTTCTTTGAATTTGGCTTCAGCGGATTTTGAGAAGAAAGTCGGGAGAATGTAAATTGATTATATGGATGACGTATGAAGAACGACGCCCGGATTGAAATAAGGCGATTAGAATAGTTCCACTTGAGCACATTGTCTCAGGCGTGACTTAAAATGAGGAGGAAAGACGACAAAAGAAAAGCTATGTACCCCGTCATCTCAAACTCAGCAAAGTTGCGCGTATGAAGTGAAAATTACGAACAAGAATGAAGCAACTAATTAAACACAGGAAAATGAAAAAGGGAAACTTGCAGAAAGAGTGCGACCTATGTTAAGATGCCAATTGCCAAAGTTGATGCTGCATGAAAATGAATTGGATACTAGAGGTTGATCACAGACAGAGGCAGCAGCGTGGCAGCAATCTTAATCAGACGATGGACCGAATTGGATTGGTCGGGCAAGTTTGCTAGGACTAATATGGATATGGACGATAAAATGCAATATTTACTTCTATATAACGCCTAATATTGCCACGGGACTGTCGTATTCTTATAATGTACATTTCCCTAATTTTCGTTTCCAGCCAAACAAAGAAAAACACAAACCACCCAACCTGTTCTCGCAAGAATTTCTACTATAACTATCACACTTTAATTTTTTTTCGACATCATCAATGAAAATATAATTAATTGGATCGGTACCACACCCAATCAAAATTGATGGATTAAAGCTATATACATGTATGTAATGATTCGTATATTATTACTACATAATATGTAAATATCAAGGTAACGTTGCACGATTTGTGCATGCATCAAACTACTAAAAAATACACCAATATCATTTTAATAATCTGTATTAATATTATTTTGAGTAGGAACACACTTTTTGAAGATGAGGTATATGATGTCCTATATGCTATGAATCATGATATCCGTTGATCCTCTGCATTAAAATCTTAAAGTCTATGTAGCGTTGCGACTAATGTGCTTTCTGCCATGAATCATCGCAGAAAAAAAATGCTATACTAATCAATGCCAGAAACCGGATCTTCGAGTCATAACTCTAACCGAAAAACCATTCACATGATCCTCTTTATTTAGTGCATGTAAAATTAAAACCTTTGCGTATCGAAAGTATTGTATTTCCATAATATTGGGGAACATTATGTGATAAAATAAAAAAAAAACATAATAACATCTGGATTCGTGAAAATATAAAAATACCGGCCACCCATCACACCACCCCACAGCCCCCCACACTAACCATATAACTCTAAATAGTTCTACTACCAATCATAGGAAAGGATTTTATTATATAATATCGATTTTTTTTCTATAATAAGATTCAATTGAAATTTCATAACTTATTAATGCTTGTGTTGAGTAATCGAGTTTGTTTCAGTTTCTCAAAAGGTAGTGATACCACTCCTCACCCAAATCACTAAAAGGTAATCGCATTGATTTCAGTCAAAAAGATGGAATGTAGGTGATTATGTCGAGAAAATCATTTTGGAAAATAATCGCCCATGCCGAGCACGAGTAAGCATTGCTCATGTGTGCTTTGATATATTAAATAATTTCTATCAACTGATATAATATCTAGCCGCCCTTTTGAATCTTTCGAAGTAGATATAAAACGCCCTAACCTTAAAGCGGTGACTTTGTTAAAAATATAGCTAAAAAATTACCAGCAACAAAATCTGCTAGGAAAAAAATTCTCAAGGGATATGTCATAATAAACTAAGAAATTACGTTACCTTAAAAACAAGATAATAGTTTACTTTACTACATCTTATGACCCCTATAACGTTGTGGCTCATTTTTATCGTGAAGTTTTTTTTTTTCGCCGACAGTAGTCAACATTCAAGAAATCTTGTATTATGTTAATGTTCGCACCAAGTGCAGAAAAGCACTAGGACAATTTCTATCTAATATGTGAAAGTTGCACATATTATACAGCAGCGTTGGTTTATAATTTGTAATTATTTGAAATAGGGAAGACTCGATTACTGGAAATTTCCCATGTCACCACGTTGAGATACCTATTTATTGGTTATATTAAAAATAATCCTTAATTATTCGGTCTTTTTTATCCTGCAACATGCCACCACATAACTGACCGATATTTACCTGCCAATGGATAGAACATTGAGCTTTATCACGTCAATACGAATAAATACTTTATCCGTCAATACAATCACGATCCAATTGTTGTTTCACATCTGACGGAACATTTTCTTAACTTGACCCTTGAACTTTAACCCTCCGGTTGATAAAAACCGTCATTCGGATTCGCTAAAAAGTGACCGTCTACATTCACGCGGATAGACCGTCATGATTGTTCAAACCAGTGGTTGGACGGCAGTGTCCTTCTTTTTTCTAAGGCTCATGGGAGCGAATGTTAAATGTACAGGATATAAACATAATACACGGTTAGTAATCTTAAAAATAAAGGTTTCCTATGTCTCGCACCAAAAACACCCTTGCATTTTAAGATACTAACCATGTATTCTCTATATGATTAATCAAGTTTTTTTTTTATTCTATTGGTCAAAACAAAACGTTTTTTAGAATTATAAAAAATATCTGAAATTCGTAAATGGTATCGAGAAGTGTTAGAAATAGAGGTTACACAACGAGTGGTTGTTGGATATGGTATTTATTCCTCCCGAGTGAGATATTTTCTCTAAGTTACAGCGAGTGTCTTTTTATGATTCAAAAAAATAACTTACGAGTTTAACACCGTCTTTTGTGGTAGAATTCATGTTAACTGACCTCCGCATCCATAAATAAATCCATTGTAGTCAACAATGTTGAACATGGATGGTACTTTGTCAGTCAATTCACAGTGTCCAGTAAATCTGCCGTAGTTAAATGATTGTCGATAAGGAAAATGTCTGGTTCAGCCACTATAGCCATCCCCATATCCAGATCCATTCTTGACCTTTACATCGAGTCTTTTTGATATTTCGAAGCATTCGTGAAATTTTGTCTGTCACTTTTTGAAGAAAAAAAGACACCAACATCAACCATAATTTCAAGCTAGCGCGCTTCATGGAATTCGCCTCTATCCATTTGGATTTCATATGGGTTTGAATGCCAACTGAAATACGTTCAATACTTATATTTACATTTGGTTACAATTTGATGGTGAAATAAAAAAGGATTGTGCATCTATAATGAATAACTCTTTCGTTTTCGTCAAGGATGGAACAGCCATTTGAACTGTCATTTTCCATGATCGCTGGTATGACAATTGTGACGTCATAATAATAATGACGTCATAATAAGCGGCTGTGGTTCATAGACTGTATGAATGCAAACTGCGCTTGGTAGGGTTACATAGTTGGACTGCAATGAAAATGTAAATGTATAAAAATAACTCTCTTAGCATGTGTGTTTTCACGTTTACTTCTGAAATAATAACATCAAGATGCTAAGAAAGAAAGCTGACATTATCTTTTATAAAACTGGTATTGATCTGTCTATAATGAAAATTGAAAAATGAGTGTTCTTAATTTCTATTGATTTAAATATTAATATCTTCATCATGACATCAAATGTGACGTATCACATTTATTAGTATAGTTCAATTAGGGACAAATCCTACTTACAAGTAATGGCATCACAATTTTTTTTCTAATTATCATATTGGCTACGATAGCAGAAGCTATCTTCATATACCGTGGAGCGCGTTACAAAGATTTCACAAATACGAATAGGTACTACAAATAAATTGTTGTAATATTTCAATCAATCAAAATATTTAATAGACTATATGGACATTGAACATTTCACATTGCTATCATAAATTATTCAGTTTTTTTTAGCAAATGGCTAAACAAGTTATGTTATCATCTAGAAAAAATGACGTCACATTTGTACCATCGCCTCCGATTGGCTGAAATGATTTCATTGATAAACCACTCATAAGAGATTATAGTTTTACGGGATTATACTGAAATATAAGAAATGCTTATATGATATAACGCAAAATTAAAATGTATGTCATAACCGTTATTACACCCTTACACTCATCGGGAAAAATCTATGTGCACAGTGTAAAATATGTATTGTAAAATGAGCATTTAGTCATAAAACATTCCCAATGATATGTCATGTTGTGGGGAAAAATATTTAAATCGACGAATCAATGTTTTGGACGACGGATTTTTTTATTTCTTCGTCTGATTACATTTATGTCCTGTTAACAGCCAGGGTCATGTAAGGCCGGCCTTCCGAGATAAATTCCATGAACTGTCGGAACACTGTTAGTAGACATAACTCAGTGAGGGAAATACATTGTGTATAAAGGTCACCAGAAGGTAACATCCCGGATGTGACGTTGTCAGATACTCAATGAAACGACGAGAGAATGAGAATATGTCTTTTAATTAGATTGTGCACAATGAAAATCACTTATGGTAGCTGAGCTAAAAATACCTAGAATAACAATAGTGAAATAAGAACAATGTTTGTGCACTGACCTCGGTATACACAATACGACAAATGTTACAGTAATATACAGCAATGCTGATATCTTTTTTTCCCAATAACCAAACCAGGGCTTACACATCTGTGCCCTCTCACAGGAGGGGATCCATTCGACACACTTTATTCATACCAGGAATTTACTGTTAATATCTTAATTCTGAGTTTTCAAATACACCGTATATTATGCTGCTTTGATATTATAAGAGTGAATGGACAAATATCATACCTTTCAGCTACAGTGTAGAGTTCAGACAATGTATTGGCTGACGAGGGTGCCTCTACCTAACCTATTGCTTTCCTGTTCCTGTAGTGAGAGGTAATGCTATAGTTATATTGATTTTCCCTGTTAACTCAAACAGTCTGAAAATTATGGAAATTATAGAAAAAAATTGTATCGCTTATGATTTTATAAAACAGTTATATAAAGAACACTACATACACTTTCATTCATAGCTTACATACATTATCCCATGCATGCTATTATATGGCATTATCATCTTTATTATCAAACACAAATGACCTCACATAATCACCCTCAACATCGTGATTGTGTCATATCATTATTATCACTTATTAGTTAAATGCATCTTCTTTTAATAATGATGATTAATGTCAATACATGCATTCTCATTGCTAATAAACTATTCATAATAATGCTTGATATAGGAGTTCTAGCATTCCTCCTCATGTTAACTACAGGACATAAGAAAATTTATCTTTAAAGATGTTACTCGCTATTAAATCCGTCTGAAACGGATTAAGATATTGCGGTGTTTGTTTGTTTGTTGATTATTTAACGTATAGTAGGACGGCCTCTCCCTTATGCCTCCACGTGTCATTGCGTGTAATGTTGTGCGCCCACATATAGGACAAACTGCGGAAGAAAATGTTGTGTCTTCTTTTATAGTGGAACTACTTGCCCTTTTTAATAGTGCTATATTACTGAAGCATGCCGCCGAAGATAATTGCAATATAATACATGAATGCAAACACTTTTGAAAATTTTTTTAGATAAATAGCATGCAGTTATGTAGTAAGTAGCTATTGCAAATATTCAGAATGTAAAATTGTCTGTGTCATTTGTCCTTCTTAAAATTGCTTCTGTAAATTATCGTAAATGCAGTATCGATTTTGCTCTTTGATCACTTACTGCAGTTCAACCAAAATGTGGAAGAAGTGCAGATGTATTAAATTGCTCAGTTTTAGTGTATTTTACGAAATGCTATGTTGCATATTTTCACTTTAATGTTTTATAATTTTTGTTTGTTTTTGTTTGATTTATTAACGTAGTGTTCGAAGAAGACAGATCTAAAGGTGTGGTAACTCGACCCATTGTGTTTTGTCTTCTTGTTATCAGTATTGCACATCGGCTTTTAGCGGACAGCAATAAAAGTGAGGGCAGCAAGGTACTGATGTAGTGAAAAAAATGAATGCTATAGCATGTCGTATTACATTTTGTGCAGCAACTATTTGGTTCAAAATCTATATTTATAAACAGTTTATCGTTTGATTAACAAAATAATTTTCTGTCAAAATTTCTGTTTGTTTGTTTGATTAATGAACGTCCTGTTAGCAGTCTATGGTCATGTAAGGACGGCCTCCCATGTATGTAGTGTGCAGCGTGTGTGAAGTGCGAGGTGCCGTGTTATGGGAGACTGCGGGTATATTCGTGTTGTGTCCTTCTTGTTATAGTGGAACTGTTGCCATTTTTATACGTGCTATATTCACTGAAGCATGCCGGCCGAAGACCACCAAGCAAACACACCCCATACGTTCACATTTTAATGACAACAGTCCGAACCAGTTTCGTCCACTACTCTCTGTATGCTGAGCGGACTAAGCGCGAGCAGAAACTCAACTCAAGGCCAAAAACGTGAGGGGCAGCTGATACTCTTACCTGTATGTCTTTAATGCTGAGGTTTGCAATTCAGTAAGTAGCAAATAGGGCAAAGGTTTAAAATTATCTAAAGGCACAACTTTCGTAGCTTTAATCATGACAATCGGATTGAAATACAGATCCTTGTTATCATGTGTTTGATAGAGGCTCTGACAAAATACATTAGGGTTCATGTCCAGGTGACCTTTGGAAGATTGCCAATCAAATGCTTCCCAAATATTGACGGTCAATATCAGGGGACGAAATAATTAGAAAATTATTCTCGAGTCCGTAGTCATACTCGCCCAAGAACACAACAAAAGATAATTTATATGGTTTGTTTGATTAATTAAACGTCCTGATTAACAGGCTATGGGTCATGTCAAGACGGCCCTTCCCATGTACTTGTTTTTGAGAGGGAGACTGCGGTAGTATTCATGTTGGTGTCTTCTTGTATAGTGGGAACTGTGCCTTTTTATCTTATCACCGTAACGGGAGTGGGTGTGTCTCTTTCGGAGCCCAGGGGACAGAACCCAGGAGCTTCCCTCACAGGGGGCGATCATGGCCCAAGGAAGGGAGCCGGCATTAGAAAGATCTGTCGCCTACGATCATTTTCTAATCGAAATATCGTTTCAATTGATGTAGCGATTTGAGATAAGAAATGTGATCTTACTGGTATAAAGGTCACAAACATGGACCCCTTATGGGATGTTGTCGGGATCCTCTATTTAATACGTAACGGAGTGGTTATATGAGGAATCTGTATTTTAATCAGATTGTCGTTTTAATGTTCACGGTTTCAAACACACACGGAAGACAATTCTAAACTAGATAATATTTGGTGTTTTGTTGTCAAACCAAAACTAGTACACAAATATATAGAAAAAATTAACATTTATGTAAATGTTTAAATTTTTTAATGATAATAATAACAAGTTGCTGATAAAACATTAAAAGGGAAATTCAGACCCCATCATCAATATACATTTCCTCACCACTTAGGGATAGAATTTTACAAACTTACAATAATGAAACTTTGACCAGGACACATTCATCACTCATGCATGGCATTGGTCATATTTGAAAGAAAAGATATCTGTCCCTTTGCAATTCATTTCATGACATTTTGTCAGCAGGCATATATCTCAATATCCTAATTTACAAAACATATAATAATGAAACTTTGACCAGGACTCATTCATGACACAGGTATATTTAAAAGAAAGTAATTTTTTCCTTTTGCAAATTCATTTCATGACATTTTCTCAGCATGCATATATCTCAATATCATCAATACAGATGTCTAATTTTGTAGCTGAGCCCCCTTATGCCTTCGATGGACTATCCAGACTGTGTTACTTTGTGCAGGAAAGGTCTTTGTTGATTGGTGCCATTGTTGTTGCTTGGTCCCCACTAGCATAACCTGTGAGTTTGTTTGTGGTCCGGCAGAATCCTGTAATATCAATTAAGACAGTAAAATTAAAGATGATCCATCGGGCGACAGAACACAAACGATATTTCAATCATTTGAACATAATGTATTATTTGTTATATGTGTCTATTTAAATAAAATGCATTTAAAATAATTAATTTTACTTTGGTACACACAATCAGTACTTATACTTATTCCATATAGAGCAGTAAGATATGAAAGGAGTGGCTATGAATTTTTTTATGCAATCAGTTATTTTTCAATTATTTCGATCTTGAAGTAAAAATAAGACGCTCAAAACGTTTCCAATAATGGTATGAGTGTAAAGTAAGTAACTTTTGTAAGTGAGGAAAAATACTACTTCGTCTTCTGGCATTTGATGGAGAAAAAAAAAGAATATATTCGTAGCCGGTGGGCATCGTATTAAATATTGGTTGAATGGCTAAAAAACAATCCTATCAATGTAATAGGCGTTGCATGAGTCTTGTGCGTGAATGCGTTGTTTTAGTTCCTTAGATTTTAACGTCATATAAACAGTCGAGCCATTTAATGACAGCGTCCCATGTGCAATTGTGGCGCGGAGTTGTGGATGAACTTTTGTGATTTATTTAATTTTGGAACTGTTACTACCAGTTTTACTGCTATATTACTTAAGCATGTCGCAAGACATATATCTTAATTAGTTATAGCATATATCTGCAAAGTGGTATTCTAATTAGCGCTCAGCATTTAGTAGGGAGTGGGTCCGACTGGATCGTCGCCTAAATTTAGGATTGTCTTTTCTCTTCTTCCTAACTGACTTTATATAATGTGACCGGGTTGAGTTGAGCGTTCGCCCCTTGTGAGGATGGCTTGGTGTCTGTCCCCTGGCCGAGACACACACAAGACCAAAGCTATAAAAAGTGGTAGTTTCTGCTCCTGCTTAGCGCTGATATAGGACGACTGGTTCGCCCGTTGTCATATATGTGACCGGGTGGGGTGTGTTTCTTGGTGTCTTCGCGGCATGCTCCAGTGATATAGCACTAAAAAAAGGGCAACAGTTCCACTATACATTTAAGACACAACATGAATAATATACCCCAGTCTCCCAAAACATGCATCTCGACAAATACACACAACACACCGCATTACAGGGAGCCGTCCTTACATGACCATAGCTGTTAATAGGACGTTAATTAATCAAGCAAACAAACTAATGAAAAGTTTTCTGTTATTACGCTCCACTACAAATTAAAGCGCCGCCTTGTCGGTATTATTGTTGGGTCATCAAAATATTCATAACATCGCTGTAGCTTAGATACATATTTCTGAATCATTGATAATGTAGAAAAAGCACATGCACAAACATGTCCTACGTATGTGGTATAATGCTTATATGACGTGTCCCATGTCGTCCAAAACCGAAAATACATATGTATTAAGTACAAAATATTAAAAAGTTAAGAGTTGAATCAAAAAAACCTTCCTTTTTGAAACCTACCAAACTGTCAAAAATATATAATTTAACTTTTACATTGATATTTAACAAATGTAATCTAAGTTTAAAAAAAATTTTGCAGTAGCATATTCAATCGCAATGGGAATGCCTGTTTTAACGGTCACTATAGTTTGAAACAAAGGGAAGTAACTCTGAGTGATTCAGAATGCGTTTGATCATCTAACCTTAATGTTTATTTGGTGCCGCATTTGATAATCTCACCCGATAGTGCTAATCCTAAGACTCCCCATAGAGCGCTCATGGGGGGGGGGGGGGGGGGGGGGGGGTGATACCAGAGGGACTCGGGGGGGGACGCAGATTTGTACATCGATCGGACACAGAAAAAGTTGTTCTCCAATCGTGCAGTGTCCACCTTGTTGTCTTGGGCTTGAGGCCTCGAAATAGTAGTAATTATTGACGTGCCTGAAACAAGTCATTCATTTATGGGAATTATTAGGTTTCACATAAACATCACGTAAAATTACTGTCGGGTTATAATGACCTTTAAATTATAATGTTGTTTGATTACATTAATTAGTAATCGGGGCTCATGTAAATGGTGTGTAGTGTGAATGAAGTACGTGCTTTGGAATATCTGCAGTATCTTTATGTTATCAACTACAGTATATAGTGGAAACTTATTACCCAAAAACCACAAACCCTGTTGCACCACATGCCTATTGTAGGGAAACAACATTATGATGAATTGTAATTCAGACCTAGTATTAATGATCTTCAGTACATCCGGTATAATTCTGATGTCGTTCTTACTGTGTTTTCTTCCAAAAAACACTATCAGCTGTCGAATCTGTCACAAGGGCGTTACATGTCGTCTAAAATCACATACCTGAACTGCAATAAATAATTTCGAACGTTTTTCAAGACTTTACCTCTATATTTTTTATTTTTTATTATTTTTGAGGGAATTAATTTGTTATGTATGACACACAATTCATGTTAGTTCGATTAGATAGGAGATAACTCCTATAGCCTTTTTTAATGTTACACACCTATAAAGTTCAAACGATTTAAATTCAGGTATCTAAACTTTCTAGAATATTATCACATAAACATAAACAAACATGTTGTTAAAATGTACTATTATAAGTAGGGATCTAGAATGGTCCTATTTCAGAAAGTTCCTGTGTGTTTTATTTGTTTACTGTTTTTTTGATAATATTCCATGTAAGTAGAAGTTTCTCGAATATTCTTGAATAAAGGGTTTTATGTATATATATTCTTTAACTCCAGCTGTCTAAGGCTAATCAGAACTGTAATGAGACTGTAATTAGACTATATCAATAATTATACAGCGCCATATGAAGATTCTCTATTGGGGAGAGCTATTGTGACTTTATCTGTGGATTAATTACCACACTTAGTGTGTGGAATTTAATTCCATATTGTGCCTGAAACTTTACGAACTCATCCTGTGGTCGATTCATTTTCCTCCGTG
The DNA here is from genome assembly GCF_041381155.1 of Argopecten irradians. Taxonomy (NCBI): domain Eukaryota; kingdom Metazoa; phylum Mollusca; class Bivalvia; order Pectinida; family Pectinidae; genus Argopecten; species Argopecten irradians. The sequence continues at coordinate 15,018,076 of NC_091149.1, read as the reverse complement.
TATTTGTGATTATTGTTAATTGAAACCTCTGGAAGGTTAAGAGGAACTATACCAGGGACATTCCGCATACAGATTAAGTAACACTTTAAATCTTGCTCCATATAACTCTTGTTACCACCACCATATACTTTTAGATATTGTAAACCATCTCTGTATAAAAGATTGTAATCAACAATATCAGTTTATTCTTGAAGAAACCATTTATTGTATATATATCTTCAAAAATTCAAGGCTAATCAGAACTGGAAATGGTAGGACCTGTAATTAGACATATCAAGAATTGTACAGTAGCCACTAATAAGATTCTATTTGGGAGAGCTAAAATCGACACAGATTAAATCGCCACACAGCTTTGAATGATAGGATATCAATCAAAGCTGCTGGTTTCTTAAATTTCTGCACTTTCATGTAACACAAAAATCTGCTGACAAGTATATGTCTATGCTTCATGAATTATTTCAAAAAAATATTAGTTTCGTCGCATCACGAACTCGCCACCCAAAAATAACCAGCCATTTTTTCAGAATTCCTTACCTTCAATTACAAATTCTATACAACTGGCTTCAACATTTTTCTGTATCTTTTGCCCATGTGAAGTCATATTTTATGGAAGAACAAAATTCCATTTGAACAGATATAAGGTAAAAAAATATTTTATTTTATTTATTATTGTTATAGTGCATAAATTTCTGTGTTACAGCTAATGCATAAAATAAGCTATGCATATAACTTGCATATAATTTATTTTTGAATGGATGCGAATGATTGACATGTATGCAAGCGCAAATTCAAAACACATCTGTAGTTAAGTAAAGACGATTTAATATTTTTTGTTTAAAAGCAAAATTATCAAATATGGATATTGGAATAAGAGCCCTTCTGGGAAAGGGAAATATATTGCTAATAATTGAATAATTATCTTTTTGAAAGAAAAAAGATCATACAACAGAAGAGAAAACAATATTTGGTGTTTGCATGCGATGTTGCCGCTTACCACAAGCTGAGTCGGTCCATGATCCTGTCCCTAAACATTCCGGCGGACCCGTGTTGAGTATCCGATACCCAGTGTTACAGCTTAGAGAAACAACCTTCCCTACTTCAAAGAACATCTCGCTGTAGAAAAGCTGACCGTTAGCTGGAGGTTGAGGGTACTCCACATTCTGGATATATAAAGGTATACTTCAGTGAGATAGCGCTATAAAAGGTATGAGTGTCCACTATTGTAATAAACACAACAGGAACATACCACAGCTACAACCACTGTACATGCATACACTGTATCCATGCAGGGGGCGCCCTAACATGACCATAACCTTTGCCGGTAAAAGGACTACATAAAACCATCGATAAACTCGACAAGATAACCATGCAAGACTTTTAATCACATGCTGCCTTGCAATTTATATTGTCTTAACCAGGGGACATCAATCAAAGTGGTGAACGCTCAACCTATTTCTCCACTTGTGACAAGAAATAAGGCAGTGTCAAGTACGAAGTCAGTAAGGAAGGAATTTGATAAATATGCTTGTCCTGATATGATAACATGTTATTAGGTACAATGTTTCTAGGATGAAATTAAGGTTTTTAGGTGACATGAGACAAAGATGTAAGTGACCTTTTCTCAACGTGTTTTGTTCGCCGTCGTTTACATTTTCGACTTATTCGCCAAGACTATTGATCGAAATTTGTTGAAATTTTGCAAAAAATCATTTATGATCAAAGGTCAACCTATATGGTGAATTATATGGTCCAAACTCCCAGGGGCCTGAGGGCCAAATAGGCTAAAACTTCCAACAGTTTCTGAAATTCTATAAATGCTTGCATCAAATACTCTTTATAGAAAGCGCTACAGCCGCCATCTTGAAAACACATTTTGAAACTTCTCAAATTTTACAACTGCGATTTGGATGAAATGTTCCTGACAAAGTGTTGTTACACCTTGGGTTGATCAAAATTTAAAATGGCCACCAAGACACCATATCTAACAAGTTTCCTATACGACTTTTGCCACGGTAGTCAGATAGCCGTTAATGTCCTTAGGCCTCTTGTTATGGATATCAATTAGATATTAAATGCAAATAATGGTTCTGACGAACATTATATAATACCAAGGTAAAAATACTACCCTGTATCAGCACCCAGATGACCGTCGTAGCCTTTTTGGCCTTGTTGTTATACTAAAGGCGGTCGTCTCGAATACCCATAATGCATTTCGTAATTCAATACTAATTCGAGTTGTATCCCTTGCAATGAGACTGCAATCTTAAACTCCCGGTTATTTATGTTATTAAAGTTAATTAACAATATCGGAATAAATTTACTTATAAAATGTAGTTTGCTGAGCTTGTACTTGTTCGTGCTATTTGAACAAGTATATAACTACATCCAGTTACCATTAAGCTTACATGAACATTTTGTTTTGTTTATTATAGTTAAGTCCTATTATCAAATCGGTGTTAGGACACTTATGGGATGTTGTCAGATTTTCTATGAAACGAATTGCTAATACTGAATTTTTTTAGAATAGGTAAACCCAAAAGACGAGATCCCAAATCAAATCGCAGGATCATACCGTACAACTGGTAGAAATGAATCGAACTGAATTGCATGATGATGATGCAGTTTTCATGTCTTGTCTCTATAAAAACCCGTAAATTACAAAACTTTATAAAGGTATTGTACCAAGCGAGAATACTGAAACACTGTGTTGATATAGGCGTTGTTACGAACAATAACTATATATAGTGTTCCATTAAGGACAATTAAGAGTGCTATTAAGGTTTTCAAATATCTCAAGCGTACTTTCATAACTATAAGATGAGTATAAGCTCTATATACGAACATAAATCATTGATATAAATTTCGAGATGTGAGTTATTAAAAAGGAAATATATGGAATTGTACTGAACAACCTTTCTGCCATATAACGATATTCGATACTCGCTTTCTGGCAATATTTGTTTAAAGGTTTCAATTAGAAATTTATTACGACTTTGTTTTTTTTCTTATTGTTAACCGATATGCTATCTTTGATGAAAATATCTCCCACGCATTGTTGGTAAAAAGGGATTTTTGTACAGGTTGTCCATACCAACAACAGTCTACACCGTTTATTACATAACAAAACTATGATTGTATACTTCTCCTCCATTTAGACTGTCCACAAGAAGAACTTTTGGAGACAATGATGATGATGGTGATGATGATGATGATGATTAGGTTGAATATGCTGAATTTGAATATGATAATGGTGATGATGATAAGGTTGATTTTGATGATGATAAAGGTCGATGATAATGAAGAGTTGATGATGATGATAATGACGATAATGATGATGATGATCGATGTTGCTGCTGCTGCTAATGAGATGATTATTGAAGTTTTTATTGATAATCGGGTAGTAACATCAGTAGTCCTGTGTGTGAGTATCGTTCCTTTGAAAAAAAAATACATAGATAAAAATTAAAAAAAAATAATCCCAAGAAGTAATCAGGAAAGTAGCATCATTTTGAATGTTTAAAAAAATTGAAGTATTGATGTTTATTGTAATAAATTAATAATATTTGTACCAAAGGTAAAACCATTTGATTGATATCAATAACTAATGACGATGTCTAAGGCTTTGCATTAAATATGAAATAACACTTGTGAGTATTTAATAGTAAACATTCACTGTACGAGTGTAAGCCAAGATCCCACGATTTCCTTTTTAATCTATATGGAACCATAATTGTTTATTGAAAACAATCTATCGAGTACAATATAATATTGTATCAAGGCTTATTAAAAAAAGCAGTAAAGCTATTTAGAAGTACCGCCACCTTTTGATGTCGCATTAACGGTATCCGCCAAATACTTTGTTATACATAAACAAGAGGACGGTTTTGCTTGCACTGTTCATCGATTGTTTTTCTTTTGTTTGAAAAATAACTTCATGTGATGAGAGTCACCTATATGTGCCATGGAAAGTGTAATATACCATAATTATTGTGCGTTTGTTCTTGCCTCTTGACTCTGGAAGCCAGTGTATTTAATCTATAACCGGTTACTTCGCGAAAAATTGTATCCGCGAAATCATACCTACACATAAATCCTGATAGCTTAAATGTACAAAAGATCCCAGAGGGATCTTGCCGCCCACATAAAATCATATATGTCGGACAATGGATAAAGGGAACGTTTTATTGCTTTTCAAACTATGACTACATCATATATATTAAAATTTGAGACAGATTCATTCAGTACTTTCTGAGAAATAGCGGTAACAAACTTCAAATATCAAAATTCAATATGGCGGTCTTTCGACTATCTTGTTAACCAATCGGTTCCATAATGCTATATGCACAACTACGGCTTAAGGGCAACCTTAATGTGAAATTTGGGATGGATTGCTTCAGTTTTTCTGAAAAATAGCGGTAACATTTATCAAAATTCAAGATTGCTGCCTATCTGCCATCTTGTTCACTTACTTGTCCCAAATCAATGTGCACAATTTGGGTCCTAGATGAACCTGCACAAGTAGTAAGGGACCGATCCCTTCAGTATTTTCTGGTAATGATGATCGATCCCAAAATGCATAATGGACAACAAAAGCCCTAGGGGAACAGACATGTGAAATTTGAGACAGATCACTCAAACACTTTCTGAGAAATAACTGTAACAAACTTCAACTATCAAAATTAAAGAGTGCGGTTGACCGATCAGTCCCCAATGCAATATGCACAACTTGGGCCCTAGAGAAACCTACAAATAAATATTGAGAAAAATCCCTTTAGTACTTTCTGAGAAATGGCGTTAAAAAACCTCATTTATGAAAATCTAAGATGCAACCTGTCGACCATATTGTTAACCAGTAGTTCCCAAAATACAATATGCACAACTAAAACCCTAGGGGAACCTTATGATGAAAATGAAATAGATCCCGTCAATACTTTCTAAGAAAAAAGTAACAAACGTAAAATACCAAAATCAAAGATAGCGGCTGGTCGGCAATCTTGACGGATATGTCCCAAAATGCAAATTTTTCACAACTAGGGCACTAGAGGAACCAACAGATCAATATTGAGAAAAATCCCTTTAGTACTTTTTGAGAAATAGCGTTAACAAATCTCAACTATCAAAATCCAAGATAACAACCTGTCAGCCATCTTGTTGACAAAAAGGTCCTAAAAATACAATATGCACAATTTAAGTCCTAGGGTAACCATTAGATGAAATTTGAGACAGATCCCTTCAATAAATTTTGATAAATAGTAGCAACAAGCTACTAAAATCTAAGATGGCGACCAGGCATGGGCACAATTACTTCAAAATGTTATTAATTAATAATCGATTATATAGGAGAAAATGCTGTAATCGATTATTAATCGATTACAGGTGCCATTGACCAGTAATCGATTACTTTAGCAAAAGTAATTGAAATTACTTTAAATTACATTTGATTACATATTAATTTGATTTATTATTTTTTATCTCTATCACAATATTCTCAATTTGGCCTTCCTGCCATTTGATAACATTTCAAGACCAGTTATATTTTAAATAAAATAGTTTCATTGAAATTTGTCAAACTGTAAATTCTGTTTCAAGTTTACATCTGTCCCACATCATGCTTTTTAAACTGGTGTCTCTTTGAAATTACCATGTTCATTTTAGTATATGGTTCATTGATAACCTGCATTTGCAGATGACGGTATAATACAACAATACCTAGATACATGAATTTATTCTGACAACATACATGTAAACATGTACAGGATGTTTTATAATCCTATATTAGTCAGCTCTTAGACATTAACGGATTTATTTTTTCAGTGTATAAATTCTTTTGTGGCTGATTTTCCAGTGTGAATCGAGTTCATATTCAAATTTGCCAACTGTCCTAGACTGAACAACATTTGATGTGAGACGTACTGTTCCAAGTATTCACGACTCTATGGGTAAACGAGTGTTTTTTCAGTACTTTGTAGTATTTTGTACATTTCAATCATATCCCCACCTGACCGCCTGTATGCTAACGTTGGAAGTTGGAATTTACGCAAACGTTCTGTATATGGCAAAGTTGAGAGACCTGGCACTTGCTTTGTTGCTCGACGTTGAACATTTTCTATTGATTTTGCATGCTTTTCCAAATACGGACACCATATTCAATACAACAACAAGTAGATATTTTAAACATAAAATCTAATTCTTGATTCTTCTGATGAGAAAGCGGAAGTCTGTTGCAGTGTAATATTTTCTTATATTTATAATTTTCAATGCAATGCATGTTAAATATATAAAAAAAATGAATTAAGTATACAATTTAAAAAATCGTTTTAAAGAAAAAATGTGACTTCCGAGGTAAATCTTGGTTGACTGTATAGGTGAAAAAGACAGGTATATCAAACAGTATTAATTGACTTCTCATTGTTTCCTGAAACAGCAAGTTCATTGGAAATCAGAGGAAATACTTAGTTAAAACCTGCTGGCTTTTGTGAAAAACAATGTTTTCCATTACTATATGCTCTTATGCACATGGGCACACTGGTGCAACTTAAAATTAGTTATAAAAATGTACCTGTATAGACAATTCATTTGTATTCTTTATTTCTTTTAGCCTTACAGTACAGAAAACTAAATATTGAAAAAAAGATTATGTATAGACCAAATGTTACATCTATCTTCAGTTTTAGTTGAACTATAGCAGACAACTTTTCACCTTCTAAACTTAGTATACTGACTGCCAAATTCAACTTCATATTTGATATATTGTAATTGAAATGTAATTACGATTACAGTAAATTTTCACTGTAAACGATTACAATTACAAGTAATCGAAATAGTATTCAATTATTTTATACTGTCGATTACTTGAGAAAATGTAATTAATTACAATCGATTACAATTACACGATTACGGTCCCAAAATGAAAAATGATCAAAAAAGACCCTTGAAAAACCTGCATATGAACTTTTAGAACGATCCATTTAGTACTTTTTAAGATATAACGTAAAAATGTTTTTAAAATCAAAGATTGTTGAGTTGTGGCCAATCTGTTCACCAATCTGTTTGAAAATGCAATGTGCACAACTAGGGCTCTTTGGCAACCTACATATGTAATTTGAGAAATATCCTTTCAGTACTTTCTGAGAAATAGCGGTAACCAAATTTTAACGATAAAAAATCCATGATGGCTACCTGGCGCCCATCTTGTTTATCTTGCAATATGATCAACTAGGGCCCTAGGGAAACCTACATATCAAATTGGAAAAAGATCCTTTTACTACTTTCTGAGAAATATCGGTAAGAAGAATAGTTAAAAGACGAACGGAAGGAAAGAAGGACGGACGGACCACGGACGACAGGCGATTTGAATAGCCCACCATCTAATGATAGTGGGCTTAAGACCGCTAATTTTTTTCCCTCTTTTTAATCTAACCTATTCGCATAAATTTTGACACGCGAAAATAACCAGCTACGCAGCATCAGGATATATCTATAGAAGACCACGCCAATTTTAATAAAACTAAATTAAATTGTTTTAGAATTTACCACTTGTTTGATTTTTTTAATATTCAATTAAAGATGCTCCATGGATGGCAAATGGTACCTTTTCACTATAACAAAAACAAAAGCAGACGATTTAGTATTATTTGAAAGTTTGAGCTTCTTATTTTAGTTTAAGAAGAAATCATAAAAAATAATTCATTGCATAAAAAAAAACCTGACACTATGTCCTGTATGACATAAAGTACTGATTGAGCATTGAAAAGCAAAATAAAAGATTTTTTCTTATTTTTGTGTTAATTTGACACCTATATATACGATTAAACACTAATTATTAAATTATTGTTATTGTTTAAATGATGAGTATCGTTTATGCTATGTCGGCGGTGGAGCAGTTTTAAAATAAGTACCCATAATTAGATACGTTTGGTTATTTTATCATTTTGCACGTTCAGTCAATGTAAACACTATAATCATAGGATTGTTTGCTGACATTGCACTTGTCTGTGCCCTTGAGCAAACATATTCAGGAACATTCAGGAACCATATAATGTTTACTTGAACATTGTTACTTTATGCGATCTTTTCAGATGTTCTATGGTAAGAAATGCTGCGAGTAACTCTGTAAATAAGTATTGTTTCTTATCACACTTGGAAAATTAAACATTTATTTACAACTCAAAATATTTTACACAGCAATGTGATATAAGCCCTCATTTTGTATGTTTATAATAAATGACAATGTCTAATTAGTTCAGTATAAGATTAATACAATATTGAGTGTTTACTTGTAAACATTCAGTGTGCGAAAGATCCAACGATTTCCTTTAAGCCAACACAGAACCATAATCTGAAATCATAAAACTAACCAAGTGATTGGATGTAGAAGGAACAACCATCTGCTGTGTTGCATAAACGTTATTCGCTCAATACTTGTTATGTCTTATAGAATTCATACGTCATACATGTATTTCAGGTGATTTAAGTTACTAAACATGCCATGAGAAGCGTCATAGACCATTATTAGTATACGCTTGTTCTTGTTTTTAGGACACCTAAAGTCTATAGAAGTGGTAGTTTGTACTCCTGCTTAGCGTTTCAGCACACTGGAGCAGGACGACCTGTTCGCCCGCTGTCAGTATAATATTACCGGGCGGGTGTGTTGCTCTGTGTCTTCGGCGACATGCTTCAGCAAAATAGACAATAAAAAGGGCAAGACTCGATATTTCCATTATTTGTGATACTGATTTGATATTCCAAATACAATTATTTAAGATATTTTGATTTGTTCAATATATTGTTATATTGTCGTGGTACTAGAAACTACAGTGTAGGTACAATTTGGAATCTTGAACGTATACGATAGATGAAATACGTAAATCACTCAATATGGGTATAAACAAAGCTACATATTGATAGCATTAACTATTATCTTTCACGGTTTAGAGGCTGCGTTTAATTGTATTACCTTGAACACAGGTACCTCCTCCTGCAGACTGGGGTATACAAATCTGGTACATTATTGATAGCACGGGTTACTGGAGCAGGCATTTGGTATTAACTGAAATGAAATTTACCTATTTTTTACTGGAGTACAAATCTGTAAAATACTGTAAAAGTGGAATTATTTGCGATGGAGAAATTTCCGTTTACTGTAATCCTCTTTTATCGCGCTTTGCTATAACGCAAATTGAAAGAGTATAAATATAAAACTATGAAAAATGATATAATTAAATCTTATTTGTTTTCATACTTAATCTCCGACTTTTGATTGAAAGATTCTAATTCTTCATATTACTATGAAGAAACCAGTCCGAGAATGGCACGATAACCCGACGTTATCTTGACATCACAATAGAGACATCAACGTTGCGTATTGATTTGGAAAAAATAATCTATAAGGAAATCAATGGATTCGTACGTTAAAATACATTTCATTTTTATCAAATAGTCTGAAAAATTAATTTATATCATTAATGGTCACTACTATTTAACTTATTGGGAATTGAAATAAATTTTGTTTGCAAACTTTTGTGAGAACACAGTTTGCAGCACGAACAGGGGGTTGGGTAATAATATAAAACAAAATGTAAAAATAATGAAATCAATGCTTGAATAAGTACACTGTAGTCAGTAATAATCCATGCTTACAAATTTATTTTCTCTCAAAATGGTGAATATTTCGCGTTCATTTAGTCATGAATATGTCTTGTAAATCCTCAAATGTTAATAGACAAATTACAGATATAGCGCGCGGAAATTATCATGCAACAACGTGGCTAAACTATCGCAACACTATCAACATTTATGGCCATGTAATTAAAATACAGATCCTCATAACCGTTCGATAGAGGATATGACAACATCCCATAAGAGGCCATGTTCGAATGACCCTTATACTACCTGTACTTCTCCTTTCTACGCCATTTCGTCCAAGCATTACATAATTAGCTTTTTGTTGTTCTCTTTGAGCGAGATAAGTATGTACACAAAAATTAATTCTACCGGCTTTTTCAACCTATTTCGTCCCTGAAAATCATTGAAGATTATGGAGACAGCAATTTCGATAATACCTAACGGAATGTTGATAAATCCTCTTATCCATCGGAGTGGTAATACAAATCTGTACTTTAATCAGATTGTATTATTGGCATAGCTGAACAAACATGTTCGGTCCGGTTGAATTCACGCCTGTGTGTATTAATTTTGTCTTTACCGATAATCATTTATAATAGTATAAGATATAATTAATACACGAATGATAAATCGTAGGTTCGTCTTAACAGTGTCGTCATGTCTGTGAAGAAGAAGATGATATATTTGATATAAAAACATTGTTATACTCCTATAAAGTAGTTTCTATGTAAACTCTATCGACAAAAATGTCAATAAATGAACTGTTCCGTCGAACGGTCCAAAACATGTTAAAATCGACTATGAAATGTGGTGTTGGACTGAAGTGATGTCACAATGGGGTATAACAAAACAGTTATCGACTGGGTTTTCGGGCAACAGATGATTTAATGGATCCTCAAACAAACTGTTGCCCGAGGCCGAAGGGTCCAACAAATCGTCTGTTGCCCTCATCCGCAGTCAACAACTATATATTGTAGTATAGTGACACCCTTTGAATAGGACTTTATCACTTGGTTTTGATTCTAGAGGATTACATCGTTATGTTATTGTAACACTCAATGGTTTTAATGAAGATGCTCGCTGCTTTTAGTGTCTGTTGATTGGTTAATTTGACGTATTTCGTACGGCCTCATTGTATAAAATATATTGCAAAGTGTGGATAGAAGTGGGACGACTGGTTTGTCCATTGTCAGTATGATGTCACCGGGTGATGTGTGTTTGTTTTTTGTCTTTAGTGATGATGCTAGTCTCATTCAATCAAATATCTTGGAGTTTGACATCAAACTTTTAACAAAATGCCCATGGGCCTTAACGATCACGTGAGTTCGGATATATAATGAAAGAAAGACATATCAACACTATATACTTGCCCTTGAAGTCGGTCAGTGATTTTATAAATTTGACCTTTTAATCTATGAAGAGTATTTGCTTCCAGAAAACCTGTGAACTCAGAAGATTTTTTGAAATTTTAGTAAGTTTGACCCTGTTTAGCCCTCCCCGCTGGTCCCCCATGGGGTCAATCAGGACCGTTATGGATGCTAAAATGCTATATCTCAGGTTAATAATTCTGATAATGTTTGACTCATTTCCTATGAAAATTAATGTGTTTTCCTATATCAACTAAAGTAAACTTGACCCCCTCCCTAGGAGGAAACATAGGATCCCACGGTCATATAACACCTTTAGACCTATCCATTTATAAAGAGTATTTGATTCCACCATTTCCAGAATTTTGAAAGAAGTTTATGAAATTTTAGCCTATTTTGAACCCTTTTATCCCCGCTCCTCTGCCCCCTAGGGGGTCGGTCAGGACCAATGTGGATATGATGTTAAAATGCTTTATCCTGCAACTGTCCCATCATATGACCGATAAACTCCCTGTCGGATAAACTTGAGTGCTTTATCCGTCATACGAACGCTTTATCTCGTCAATACGATCACGTGAATTTGTTCCATAATCTGACGGAAACTTTCTTGCTCACTTGACACTGAACTTGACCTTCCGGTGAATGGAACGTCCATTCAGTCCCGCTCTAACGTGACGTCACATTCACGCGGAATATGACGTCTTTTTACGCTATTCGAAAATATCGTATGGCGGTGTCGTCTTTTTCTTGGTCATGGCAAGGTATGTTTGCAAACATACTTTTCTTTAATAGGGTATTTATTGTGTTTGAGGTATTTCTTTTGTTTGAGCGATGTACAAGTATCAAACTGAATGAATTTCGAATTGTTGTGGAATGCCTTATTTATTTCCCCGGGCAGTAAACCAGGACGTACACTCTCATTTCGGTTATAGTGAATGAATCTTTACCTCCGCATCAAAGATCTACTTCAAGCTTCTCGCTTGGGGCAAAACCAAGTATATAACTGTCAATTTGCTTTCGGTTTGAATGCCATAATGGTTGCAGGATAAACAGAATACACGGTTAGTATCTTACAATACAAGTTTTATTTTGGTGCTCGACACGGAAAGCCGAGATGACTCGGCAAAGCCTCGTCATCTTGGCTTTCCTAAGTCTCACACCAAAATAAACCTTGTATTGTAAGATACTAACCATGTATTCTCTATATATCTCGCTAATAATTTTAAACGACGTTCGACTCATTTCATATGAAAATTGAGCAAAACATTTTCATAACTGTGTTTTCCCTATATAAACAAATAGTAAACTTGACGCCCTCCCCAGGGGGAAACTAAGACATAATTCACAAGTTTTCTAAAGAACATTAAGACCTTTCTATCTATGAAGAGTATTTGATTCTATCACATCTGTGACTGGAGAAAAAGATTTTGAAATTTTAGTCAATATTATTCCTTTTGGCCCACTCTCACAGACCCCTGCAGCCTGGCGACAATATAATTCACATTTTGATTGGCCTTTTGACTTAGAAAGTTTGTGCAAAATTTCACTAAAATTGCTTCAGCAGTTTTGGAGACGAAGTAGAATAGGTCATTGACCTAAAAACATTATGCGATAAACAATTGAAAATGCAGTCTGTCGGAACCAATTATTAGCAATTAATGAAGTCCAAATAATCCATGAATATATATGTTTAAACTTTCTCAATGATTCAGGTCACAAAACTTGCGTGATCAAATCAATATTCCGCGATAATATGTTGGATTGCTATTATATATTATAATTGCTTTTTTTTTTTTTTTTTTGCTTTTCTAGAATATTGTGCGTGTTTATTGATAAATTAACGTACATTCCGGAATAACTGAAGAGGAAGGAATTGTTAATATTTTATATATATATATAGCTGATGTTCGTTTCTTTCCAATTTATTATCGGTACTTCGATATCATCATATTTTACTAAAAGCATTGAATTTTAGATAAAAACATTACCATATTAGAAATGCATTCTCTTGGAACCGTTAACGAGCAATTTGAACGTTATTATAATTTACTTACTGCATTTTATAAGTTTCTAGAATGCTTGTTTATTGTATGCTAATCTATATCTAATGGAGTACTATGCGATACACACTATTAGATGCTGCTCATTTAATTCGATTGAATTTTGTCATGTTGATATCTCATTAAAAGCATAACACTTATTACAACGACTTACAACATTGATATACACAACACTCCTTCCACCTTATCACAATCATACAATAATAATTTAGTACCATTGATTTTTTTCGGGATGCAATTAATTAAAAACATTAGTCTGAAATATCAACTTTTCAATGATTTTGCAATACTGCCACTTATATTGACATATACAGCGCCGTAAAATGAAGCGAATATGTGGTCTACAATTGTCTTTCAGGTGTTTAAACTGATTAATACAGGTACAATGTATGTGTCCATCTAAACATGCATAAGGCATAACAAATAAGAATTGCACGAAGCGTAACTTCGGTGTTGTAACTAATGTTTATAACACATCCTACATTCTTGTCTGTCCATCTGAATGATTTTCACAGCTTAATTCATCAAACCTGGTGGTTTTCAAAAGGTAACTGAAGAAAAAAATTCATGTCAACAATTTCGCCCAGTTACGACACATATGATTTATATTATACTGATATAGGACTTTAAACGTAATCCGAGTTTTTTATATAAAATTTCTTTATAAAAATGCGTGCTACAGTAAGTTTACGATCTTAAAAATACGCAGTCTTATGGATCCATTAATTTGCAATTTGGTAAAATGATGTTAATTAAGCAAACAAACAAAAAACAATCAAAATAATGTTAAAATGATATAACACTATATCTTCCAGACTGTACAGACTGGGATATTTTCTTCATAGTAACGACACAGTTTTCATGACGCTGAAATCAAATATTCATTAAAACAAAAATGGACCAAATAACCAGGCAAAATTAATTAATTTCTCATCGATGAGGACATTTTCCGGTATAACTCCCCAATTGATACGTCAAATATGAAACGCCTCCGAAATGATTGATTTTAAAACATCTAACATATCCAAGTGAAAGCCCAATCAGTTTATTAATGTTATAGTTTATCTGGGTTTTTGTGAATCCTAGATTACATATCTTTAATATGAAATCTATCTAGAGTAATTGTCCATAACACTTATTATAAGGTGATATCCATGATCGTAGACGGAACAAAGCACCAATCGCAATAATATCATTCAATTAAGAGTTCCACTATACCAAAATTCACAAAACACAGTCTCCCAAAACAGCCACCATGCACGTCATAAACGCTACACATGGCTATGACCCTGGCTGTTAATAGGACGTTAATTAATCATAGAAACTCACAAACAAACAATCTACTTTGAGTTATTCGGACGGTGCGATCTTGGAATCCAATGTTTATGGTCACGATTTTCACGATTGCGACATCGACCAGATAACCTGGTTTATATATATATCAATTTCACCGTGTATGAACGGAAGTGAATAGCTTTCTTTTCGTAGTTGCGAGTCTGTATAGCGGTACTCGGTCACTTGCTAAGCAAACTGAATCAATGGATAGTGGATTTATTCTGTGTGGTTTTTGTTGTAATCTTACGTTATAATCGGCGTCATCGATATCAATTTGAACTACCAGTGACTAACGTTGAGGGTTAACCAGCATTTACCTGTCAGACACTTTTCATGAGTTCATCTGCAGTTCATCATCGAAATATTGAGGCAACCGCCTAATACTTTGTACTATTTTAAAGTATTCTGTCAGGCTTTCATTAATTTTAAGCACCATGAAAGTTTTATATATGAATCCAAGAGTATCAAAAATACATTTTAATAGACACAACATTTTTTAACTTAATCGTATTTTGAAGTTGTAAAATGATCAGTTAAAATTGTAAAGTCCCTTGCATTATTGTTTTGAAACTATCGATGTATAGCTGCTTGCGCGGACACTGCATAGTCGATTATTATAAAGAGAAAATATATTCAATGATAAAATGCTCGGAAACTAACAAATTAAACAAATCAGTCTAACAGGGTTATCAAATACTTTATCAATTTGAACGTTTAGTCTATTTTGTTTCACATATCATATATAGTCATTTACATTTTAGATGAAGTAAAAGCAACAAAATGCATTAGAATGCACAACTTTGTTATACTTCAGGTATAACTTGGATTTCCATAGACCAGTCATTACTTTAAAAAATGTCAGAATTATGGAGAAAACAAATCTTTCTAGAATCATAAACGAAAATTACTTACGTCATTTCCATTTGACGGAAATGGCTATTCACTTAAAAAATTATTTTCATATTTTCGTGTCTAACGTTATTCCATTGGGATAGAGTTTCGCGATTTAAAACTTTTGTTTTACAGTAATGCCATTGTTGCGGCGATTGCTTGTCACAATTTTTTATCAACAGCGAAATATGATCGCACGCGTAAATAAGTATATATACTATCAGAACAACAGTATTGCAATATAACTGAGTGTTTCCGGGCTCGGACCTGAATATTCCAGTAGGCGCTCCTCCGGAGGTTGTAGTGAACACCGCCGAAACAAGGAATGAAGAGGTCACCTGACGACGGGACCATGAGTACCATCAAAGATATAGGCTGAGTAATATTAGTTATGATAGTGATGAGCATGTAAGAGAGATATATCTAATCTAATCTAATCACGTGGACAAAAAAGTAAGCTTTCGATGAATCTTTTTGTTTTTATGGCCTAAAATGATATCATTTAGCTTCCTTTTGCTTGAAAATTGCTGAAAATTAGAAATATGAGCGATTTTAAGGTAGAGGTCCATACTTTTGAAAACCGCGCCAAATTCATATCACGTTATACCGGAAGCTGCGGAGGATGTTTTGAATTCCAGAATGGTTTCCGATACGCAACGAGTTCCACAAGATATTTTTTTTCATTAGGTTGAAAATTGTCTACATATAATATCCAACGTTTAAAATCAATCAATAAATCAAATCAAAGCAATGAAGTGAAAATTAGATGATATCTCTGAGGTTTTTGTGGCCCCTTTCGTAAATGGGAATGGATTTTCAAACACCAGAAGTAACATTCGTCGCTATAAATGATAAGAGGGGACTTGTCCGGACCGAAATTCCGGAATATATAAAAAATTGCATACGGGTTTTCTTAAAACACACAAAATTTAGAGAAAACCATAGAAACAAACAGACATATAACAAGATATAATATCAAAAAAAAACATATGAACTGATGTGGAATATTTTTTTGCGGCATGATTTAAAAAAAAATAGTCAAATTTGACCCATCTTAGCACTGGACGAAATGGAAGTAGGGTTGCGGGTTACAAACTTCAAGCTTACAAAATTAGGAAAATTTGATCGAGGACCCCATGTTTTTATACGATATTTGAAAAATATAATACATTGGGCATATCATATAAAAACATTGTGAAATTGACATGGGTTTTCATTTTCTTTTTGGCCTACTCATTGATTTTCAAGGGTCCAAAATATGGCAAAACATGATAATTACGTATAGAAACGGTCCTAGGAAATAACGAAAATAGTTAGCATTTGTAAACAAGAGTTTTGTATATTGTTCTAAAGCGATTTAGGACAAACAATCAACAGGATCGAGACTACATTCCACCTAATATAACAGAAAACATGATGTTATGAATTTTTCTATTTTCGGCCAGCAAATTTGCACGGATGGCATATTTCAAGCTCAAATATCTCAAAAAGTAGTTCAAGAACACCCATTTTTCTTTACAAATTTGAAATCTTCATGAAAAATGCAAGAAAATAAGACCTGTCAGAAATAATGACATTGGTTTTCCCAAAAGTATGGAGCTACCTTAAAGAGAGTTATGCGCAAGTAACTATACAGTTATTGTTAAATCAAAACAAGCGACTATACAGTAAAGTAACAAGCTACTATACAAAGCTATTTCTTGAACACATATTTTGGAATATGTTTTAGCCGCTTTCTATTTACGAATGGTATAGAATATAGAAACTGTAAATAATAGAATAATAAAATTACTCATTTAAATTACAATTATGATAAATTTCAGGAAAAAAACCAATGTCCTCCCTAAAACACATCGCAGTTTTGATCGTAGTTAAGTTATAACGCTTCGATTCTTATATATTGCTAACATTATTTTCAAAATCATGTTCACGAATTTTTTGATACAGTATACATGTTTTGAGGACGTTAATAATGTTTAACATATTTGCAGTAACGAATAGTACCGATGTTTGATGTTTTTATCGACCTGTATACCATGCCTGTTTTCATTCATCCGGCTTCGATACTCACAAGTGACGATACGAAAATCAACTAACAATTATACTATACACTTCCGTTCATATACTGTGAATTAGGGACCTTTTGTTGAGGTCTATATGGTGTTATATCTCTAGAGTAGAATAAATAATGACCCCGGGCATAGCCCGAGGGCATTATTTTAAATTCTACATGGGCGACATAACACCATATGGACCGAAACAAAGGTTCTTCCATTCTTACATTAGATATGTAAAATTTATATTAAAAAAATATTTAAAACAATATAATGTGCATATTAATTATAAGATAAGCGTTGGTCAATAATTGGTTCCCTGAAGAATGCAACGTTTGTGCAATAAAGTTAACAAAGGAATATAATGACTCAGTGTTTCTAAAAAATGCAGCAAAACATCTAAGATTTATATGCTCGCTCTCTGGTAATACCTAACGATATGTTAATATGACGTTAATTAAATCAAACAACAAAACAAAGTGTATATTATTTACAGCATTTTGTCTAGATCCGCCGGTCGGAGCACTCTCTCATACTTCGTAATCTTTGTTAACAGCGAAGATTCATTTCGTTGTTTTGCCGTCTAACTAGGATGACAGCAAAAACATAAGACGACCTGCGTGATGAAAATTAATATTAAATATGTTTTAATTAATTTGTTCAGAAGGTAATGATAAGTGTTGGTATTAACGGTAAGTTTATACATTGTAACTTTTGTGACGCAACACTATCACGTTCCCATTTAAAAAAATTAAAAGCCGTTTCGGGAAGGTATTGGGCATTTTATGCAATAACATTGCTTAAACTCAACACACCAAGTTTCAAATTCGCTGTGTATAAAATTATAGATCCTATATTTCCAGTAGATAATTGGTATCGATAACAAAAACTATACAAATGTTCATGAAAGCGATTGTTATTGAAAATATCGATTCAGATGACTTTTCTAAATCTATACAATAATTCAATTTTGCTTGTTACAGCATTTTATTCATTGAAAAATTTACTTTATCAGCCCATAAAGGAAAAAATGGAGTCGCCGTTTGTAATTGCTTCTGATTGGCTGAGATGACGGCGTAATGATTTCATAGACAAAATAGTCCCATATGAATTTTGAATATTGAAGAGATTATATTTAATAAATTGAATTATAAGGATTAATTTGACATGATTTTTTATTTATGGAGATATAACACATTCTCATCATAAACTTCGCGGTTTATTTAGAGTACACTCAGATTTTTGTGTTAATCTCCAACATGTAAAAATCTATTATGAATCCTTAAATCTGTCGCACATGTTTCCATTCTCGAACTGCTAATGAGAAGAAAACATGTAACAATTATCAAATCTTCTAACATGTCTTTCTAAGTGGCATCCAGTACCTACTTTCAATCATAATATAACTTGCTACATTTATTGATAACGGTGTTGAAAGTCAAGATGAAAGCGATAGTTTGCTTTGACTAGACTGAAACCATAAGAACAGATCATTAAGCCTATCAATATAATGTCTCAGACTCTGGGTTCTGTCCCCTGGTCAAGGCGCACTTTACTCTATAAAAGTGGTAGTTCCTGTTGCTGTTAAGCATGCAACATAATGGGAGTGGAACGACTGGTTTACCCGTTGCAAACAAACACAACAGAGCAACTCGTGCCATTTTATAGTGATATACTACTGAAGCATGTCACCTAAGACACCAAGCAACGCACATCACCCGGTCACATTATACTGATAACAGGTGAACCGATCGTAATATTGCAAAATAAATTATCCGGTATTAAAATATAAGCAGAAGGCCGGCTATGTATGCAATGGGTTAGGATATGTGATAATCAGATTAAAATACAGATCTCTGTAACCTCTGTTCAATAGAAGCCTCTTATCAAACGTAGAGATAATAAGAATATGTATTTTAATCAATTGGGTGTTTGAAGGTCTATGTTTTGGGAGGTTGTGGTATACCCGTGTTGTGTTTTATTGTAGTAGTTCTCGGCATTCCATATGGAGACAGAATAATGTTCTTACTACTTAACTTTCGCGCGCTGAAATATCAAATTAGTGATTAACTACTATAAATGGAAACCATTTAATCTCTTTAATGAACCCATTTTAATTGGTTACATAAACGTGATACCCACTTACAAATAAGGTCATTTCTTTCACGAGCGACATTTTTTCGCAATTAATACATTGTGGCGCTTACCTGCTTGATTTGGAATATCAGACACATTTGAATTAAAAAAAATGATACATGATAACTTACACCAATGTCGGGTATCCTATTATAAATGAAATTAACCATCGTTCTCTATATTCGCAGATGACGGTAAATCACTTATGAGTTCACAGTATCCCGAAAACTTGTTGTAGTTAAATGTTTGACAATCCAAAGCACGTCGTGTACACTCGTTGTAACATTCTCTATATCCAGTTCCATTTTTATTCTTAACAATGTCCCCAATAACCTTTCCAGGCTTAGATGTTTCGAAACAAGTGTTTAAGTCCTTACATTGGATTCACAAAGTGAAATTTTCATCAACACAATCAGTAGACAACTGAGAATGTTCTTACTTGGAAACACAAAAAATAGGCATGATGATTGTCGGGCAGGGGAACAACCACAAAGGCAGCCCAATTAGGACTACACAGCGTTGATATAACACGGTTTTGATTCGGTAACAAATACAGTCTACAGGACGGCACAGTAAACCACTGTATGTTCACGTGTACAATACTTCCGCGTGTACAATACTTAGTGTGCTCTTTGTTTTCACCACATTCGCGATTTATTTGTTTGTGTTGATTAACTTAACGTCTTATTAACAACCAGGGCCACGTAAGGAAAGATAATATCCTAACTTCGGTCGCTTTTACGAAACCCTACAATATGGGCAACGTGTACAATTCTAATGCCCTACCAACATATCGAATTATGATAGTAATCGAAATTGTTACCATTTAGTAGGGCGGTACAGAATACATAATTCGAGATGAAGAGCTCGATTTAATTATGTTCGACTGAAAAGTTCCGTGTATAAAGTTATATGATATTATTCTTATAATTGTATATATTACATGACAACTATAGGTTAACCAAATAGCCTTGAGTATTTAATTACTAAATACATATATCAATGCATTCAACATTTCGTACCTGCACACAATAGATGTAAACAAACATGTGGACGAACACGTTGTGTTAGTGTTATTTCGGACTGAAGAAAGCCCTATAGGTGGCTGAATATATATTCCATAGAAATGATTTTGATTTTACTTTGAATTTATTTTGGCCTTTTATTTCAGGATTATTAATATACTAGTTTTATACCGTTTTTCCTCATTATGATTCAACTTCAAGGTAATGGGATGACTGGTCGCCCGTTGTCTGGATTAAATGGGTTGATCGGTATCTTTGGCAGTACGATTCAGTGAGATAGCACTATAAAACTGATTACACAAACCACTGGCTGTCAAGAATACACAAATTCACATACAACGTCTTGATACAGGGGTGGCCGTCGTTAAATGAACAAAGTCATGAGTGGACGAACGCATTATACAAGTAATAAATTAAGTTATACTTGAACACCATCTAATACTAAGTATAATGCTAGTTTCTTTAGATAAATCCACACTGAACGGATTCTGGTAAATCTATTCAGCTAGTATTGATGGAATCTGTTGATGAAATCTGATTGGTGTTGAGATAGCGTTCAGTAAGAAACAAATCTATAAAATAATTTACCTAATATGATTGATCTACGCAGCCGTCAGACAAAGTGACCTTTCCATCCGCTTGGCCGCACTCTTTGTGTAATGACAATGCTATTGACAATGTATCTTTCCTATTGCTGACATTATATATTGATATGGGAATGTTTGAGATACGTTTCTTTTTAGTCTAATGTTGTTTCCATAAACAAAGAGTCATATCGACAGAACAAATACTGATATAAACAACGGAAGCAAATATGGAACATTCGCCCATTTTACTGGAGTACATACATTAAAATTATTCGACCAGATCGCAATACCCGATCACTGTTCATACACTGGTGACTGTAATATATATATTGTATATATTACGGTCATCAAACATGAATGCCAGCGAAATATGTAAGATATGTTTTTTCAAGCGCATCCTACGTTAAAATCATACGTCTTCTAGGTAAACTGATATGATTTTTCATATACAGCTCTTCCTTCAAGCAGCAATGGATTGCATTCAACGTCGTCTAAACCCTCCAAAATCAGCCAAACACCGAAACGTACAGATTTCATCGGTATCTATCTTTGATATTACGGCCACCAGTGTGTACACAGTGATTATTCTACTGAAAACGGCAACATTACGTTTAGCCATATGAAACCAAAGAAACTGTTGGTGTTGGTTGTAGCAATGATGGGGGAATACCAGGAGATTCCGTTGTTTACGCTCTGTTGGTGCCACAGTCCACACGTGGGTAAAAATCACATATGAGAACCGCTTTGTATAACACCTTTGACCCAAGATATGTTTGTCAACTAATAGATATTGACAGACGACGCTAATGTATTGTTACCTTATTTTTCGTCGTTTTTATAAATGAGTCTCCTTAAATATTAATTAAAATCCTACTTAAAATCTTTAAATCATTTAAAAACAATTATCAGAGATTGGTCATATGAAAACAGTTTGGGAGTTAAGCATGGAAAATCAATTACTTGGTAATAAGCAAGTATTAAGCGAAAAAAACTGTTTTGCACGAGACCATTCAATGCGGGTACCAGCGCTCGATT
The DNA here is from genome assembly GCF_041381155.1 of Argopecten irradians. Taxonomy (NCBI): domain Eukaryota; kingdom Metazoa; phylum Mollusca; class Bivalvia; order Pectinida; family Pectinidae; genus Argopecten; species Argopecten irradians. The sequence continues at coordinate 14,995,962 of NC_091149.1, read as the reverse complement.
AAGAGGCAACTGAGGGGTATTCTCTATTTAGTAATACTTCGCTCTTTTGTAGTTTTTGCGTACAAGTGCGTGTTTAAAGTCGTCTGAAATATTTTGGAAAGAAGAACCAGTTTTATAAGGATGAAGATTGTAAAACATTGAATAAATCTAAACATGTTCTAAATGTCCTCGTGATGTCGCTGGGATTTTCCTGGTGATCATCCGGGAACGTACAGGCACATAGGCTATTTTCAGACATACACATTTACATGTTCTATATTTTTATTTGAACAAAATTAAGCAAAGATAAAGTCATAAGGATCATCGATGTTTAGTTTGTAGAGCATTCATAAAAACATAATGGGGCTTTGATAAAATTGGTTCTTGGGCAAATATCCATTGTTCGTGAAAGAGGTCCTATTAAAGTTATATTTCATGTTAATTCCACTGTAACGATATGTCGTTTAAACATTTGATATTTGAACATGGACATTAACTTGATGATTGAGCTCCCATAAAGCATATGTCGGTCTATAAGACAGCCGAAATCTAGGGGTCATATATTCCTGGTTTTGAATAAAGCGCCTTCAATCACCGGCATGTTTAGTACCTTCGGGTTTTGTCGGAATTCCGAATCGTATCACGTGACTGACATCGACACGACCTTCATGTGGTGAGCCAGGTAACTAGAGTTAATTTCAACAATATCTTATTGACATTATATACATCAAAAGAATCGGACATCAGCAGCAAATCATGCTGGTATATGTCCACAGAGTGAGTATTTGAAACATCTAATTTACACATTGCCGTAAAATATTAAATATATGTATCAAATATTGGAATGTTCGAGCATTATTATCTGCTGTGGTCGACCACATGTTTTGTTTAAGAAAAATTGTTGACATTTTCTCTTGGTTTCGCAACTCTTGTGTTACTTCGAGATTGTCGTGACGATGTTCGGAAGAGTTCGGAAGGATTCGGCATCTTTCGAGCCTATTTTTTCACGTGTACAAGTTAAAAACATTTTTTTTACTTTTATAATTAATAATCCTGTCAGCATAATAAATTATTATTTTGTTAAAATTAGAAAGTTTAAACCTCAGACAGACGGAGAAAAATGTGTATAACTCTTAAACACTTCTCACTATGACAAAAAGAGCGAAAATTTATAGACCATAGAACTTTAAGGGACAATGACGAAAAATACAAAGATAGACTAATTAATTCGTCCGATTAGCTGAACACAGTTGCTCTTGTGAATATTTTGCGGCTTATACTCGTTTCTGATTGCTTCTTACTACTTGGCTATGGGTAATTAATCAATAATATTTCTTATACCTATATCAATTGAACATCCGCTTAATACATAGATATGTTGTTTGTATCCATTCGTCGTCCTAGTCCTAGTTGCATGTATTAATCTAAATTCTGAAACTGATATTGTCCTTTTCAAAATATAAGTTATAGCTAATTGTGTCCCTCAGTGCAAGGCATAGTGTGCACGGTGGGTCCTCGCTGATCTGTTCTCCATTTAGCCTGTTCTCTCCTCATCATAACATGTATTCCTTTGAGGTTGACTTTGGGGTCTATACCCTTGCCATGACACATGTTGGTCTATTAAGGTGATTTTTTTCTGCTTCTGCATAACGCTAAGCTTAAAGAGATTGATAATATTGGTTCACTCCCGCTTGGGAAAGACCACCCATCCACAATCACATAAAATTGATATCTTGACTTTTCTATAATTCATATTTTTAAGTTTCGTACCAAAACACACTAATTGAAAGTCCTATGTAATAAACCTGTCCAATAGGCAGAGGAGACGAGCGAATTCAATTAGCTACACAGAAGCTTCAGTGAGACAAAATTTGATCCTATACTTATTTGTTTTTGAGAAACAAAATTTCGCGATTAGGTCTTTTAATGATTTTTTAGAGAAACACATTTTTGCGATTTTACCAAATAATTATTTTTTTACAGAAACAAAATTTCGCGATTTGGCCTTTTAATGATTTCTTTAGAGAAACAAAATTTCGCGATTTGACCCTTTTATTATTTTTTAGAGAAACAAAATTTCGCGATTTAACCCTTTATTGGTTTTTTTAGAGAAACAAGATTTCGCGATTTGACTCTTTAATTATTTTTTTTAGAGAAACAAAATTTCGCGATTTGACCTTTAATTGTTATTTTAGAGAAACATCTTTGCGATTTGAATTTGCTAGGTTAAATTTCTTAATACTGTTCAAATGTCCACCACCATGATGATCACGAAATCCCATTGAAATTAACCGGCTATAAACCATACCGTTGGCCTCCAAAAGCACATAAATTCACTATCACAAGGCGAAACAACACCAATATACATCTACATGTACATACAGCAACATATATGACTCAGGCTGTTAATAGGAAATTAAATATAATATATCAAACCAACAATTATTAAAAGTTTAAAATCTGGACTGAAACAAACTATGGTAGTAAAATCATGATATCATGGTTTATCCCTATCCCGATTGATATACATAGAATTTTCATTGATATAGACACTGGTGGAAGCAATACCTATTGTCCGCGCTACCGATAAGCGGTTCAGGTAGTGTAAATATTTATCCAACGAGTAGAGATATAGTTTGCGTATTCGATGCATAATTATTGATTTCCAATGGGTTATTAATGTATATGTAACATGATACATGGATTAACAAGAATAGTATTGAACAAAAAAATTGCTTTTAGATAAATTTTCGGTAGATGTTCTTTAGATTTGTCTTTATGTTTCCGGCAAAAATTGATTATTTGAAGGATTATCATTTTACTCGTTCAAATAAAATTGCATCACGTCAAATGACAAGTTTGATGTACGCAGTCAGTGAAAAAAAACCCGACGATAATGGAAGATAATGTAGAATGTAACGGCGCCTGTAAAAGCAGCCAACCGTTTACTCGGCCCTTGTATTGTATTTTAATTACTAGCGGAGCTGCTACTATTGTAGACATAGAAATGAACGATATTTAACATTTTGGTTAAATAAGTCCACAGGGTTCGGTAATATGTCTGGCACCACGTTACAATGCCACTATGTTTACTAGTGTCTATAGCAGGTACGAGCACCTGTTTGATAGCATGTGATCCTAAAATTACCCTGGCTTTTAACAACACGTACAACCTAATAAACTTACTAAAGTTTCAATGCCTTTGAATGATTTTCACGGCTTCTTTTACCATTTTGGTTTCAAATAAAATATATCAAAATGTTCGCCCAGTTATGGCACATATAACCTTAACTACTTTGAAAATGACATTTCGCAACAGAACAGAAATTTGGTGTCACATATTTGTGTGCGAAATTTAGGTCATTTTTCCTAAAATGTATGACGGTACACCCGCAAACACACGACGTTACAATTAATAACTGCCCGTAAGCGCAGCTAGCTCTGTAATATGTAAATATGGAATATTTTTGGCGAATTTGCCATAATTTACGGTGGCTGGGAGCGGACATGAAATGAAAAAAAATATTGCGTGTGAACGCAATAGTATTGCGTGCGAACGCAAAAGTATTGCGTGTGAACGCAATAGTATTGCGTGCGAACGCAAAAGTATTGCGTGTGAACGCAAAAGTATTGCGTGTATTGCGTTCGCACGCAATAATTATTGCGTTTGCACGCAATATTATTGCGTTCGTACGCAATAATTTTATTTATTTCATGTCCGCTCCCAGCCACTTTAGATTTCTGTATTTTCCAAAAAAAAAAATCTTGAGAAATCTTGGGAGTTCAAGGGTTAAACCTTCCTCTACGAGAACGAGACAAATTATTACGGTGGCTGGGAGTGGACATGAACTAAAAAAAATATTGCGTGTGAACGCAATAGTTTTGCGTGCGAACGCAAAAGTATTGCGTGGGAACGAAATAATCATTGCGTGCGAACGAAATAATTATTGCGTGCAAACGAAATAATTATTGCGTGTGAACGCAATAATATTGCGTACGAACGAAATAATTATTGCGTGTGAACCTAATAGTATTGCGTGCGAACGCAATAATTATTGCGTGCGAACGAGATGATTATAGCGTGTGAACGTAACACTATTGCGTGCTAATACTATTGCGTTCGCACGCAATAATATGTACCAGTGTATTGTAATTTATATAGTCCACATCGAGCATATGGATGTGATTGGTTGATGAATATTTCCTCGCTCTAATAAGCGCACTTGCTGACTTGTGTGCTCGTCTGTGTAGCATATGGCCAGGGTTATGCTATCCCAGTATCTGTGAGACACGTAACACACAGTAAAGGTTTGTTTGTTTGATTGATTGATTAATTAACGTCCTATTAACAGCTATGGTCATGTAAGGACGGCCTCCCATGTATGCGGTGTGTTGCGTGTATGTTGTGCGAGGTGCGAGTTTCGGGAGACTGCGGTATATTCATGTTGTGTCTTCTTGTATAGTGGAACTTTTGCCCTTTTTATAGTGCTATATCACTGAAGCATGCCGCCGAAGACACCAAGCAACACACCCCACCCGGTCACATTATACTGACAACGGGCGAACCAGTCGTCCCACTCCCTTTTTGCTGAGCGCTAAGCAGGAGCAGAAACTACCACTTTTACAGACTTTGGTGTGTCTCGGCCAGGGAACAGAACCCAGAGCCTTCCTCACAGGGGCGAACGCTCAACTCAAGGCCAAAAGTGAGGCGGTGCCAAGGGAGGCATTAGGAAGGATAAAGTCAGTTAGGAAGATTAGAAAAGATAGATCCTAAATTTAGTCGCCTTTTACGATCATGCAATAGGGGCAGCAGGTACAATTCTAACGCCCTACCTGCAGGGCAACACAGTAAAGGTAAGCTTAATGCCGATAAATCTACAATATTAACTGCGAGAAACTTTTTTTTCAGATTAATCATCGGTAATTTACATCTTTAACAGTTTAAGTTTGGTTGTTTATAACCTTCCTACATCAATTAACGTCAATCGACATGTCGATTGAAACAAGAATGTCAACTCATTTTTAGTACGAGAGAGGCGATATATTAATAATGTACAGTAAAAGACGAATAATGTTTTGGATATGCTTTAGCGAACAAGCTTATCATAGCGATATGTTTACGCTAATATTATTTTGCACGACTATGACCGAGGTTAAACCAAGCGTGAACGAACCAGATCAAGTACACATCGAAGGCCGATCTGAAAGTAGCCGAGGTGTCTTCTTTTAAGCGACTCTATTTTTGCATCTGATTAAAATATAGATCCTTATAAAAAAAACTCCGTTCAATAAAGCAATTGACAACGCCGTTTCGTCCTAATACATGTATACATATAAGATTAGCTTTGTTGGGCTCTTTAGACAAGATGGCTACGTACACGAACGTAATACTGACAGCGTTTTCAAACTAGTTCGTCCCCTGAAATTCACTTGCAAAGATTCTGCAGACATCAATTTGATTGGTCATTTCCAAAGGTCACATGGACATGACTCCTAATGGGATGTTGTCAGGTCCTTTTATCAAACATATTGATAATAAGTATCGGTATTGTGATCAGATTGTTTCATTTTTATTACTTTTACCATGTTGTATGTTATTTTATGAGTGCTCATACTAACGTTGTTTTAGCTATGTAACAGTCAGTTCTTCTCGTCGCCATGTCAGCATAAGATATTGTTCCGAATATAGTTTCATTCCTTTGACGATGGTATGATTAAAAACAGCGATTTATTGGCCTAAATTTTAAAATACAAAATTGGCTAAGCAGTACTGGCAGAGCGATGAATATGTTATTAAGTTGCTAGATTTAGCAAATAATCAAACCTTTTAAAACCCAATTTCAATGATTGCGAAATGTAAATGAGTATTGCATTTCTCTCCGATTATTATTAGCAGCTAACATTTATATATATATTTACAAAATCTGATGCGAAACTGAACCTCTGTGTCTATGCGATGCAGTCCAATAACAGAATGATTTCGGAGCTCAATAAAATGAGTTAAACGTGAGATTCAGTCGCAGATCACTGGAAGATTTCTGTGTTATTCTTAAAATGTGATGATTTCTGTGTTATCTGGGATATTGGGATTTATATTCTAAATAAAGCTACTAACGAAACATTAATTAGGATTAACCTCTTACTTTGCTTAGTTTATGTGATGTCCAATGGAGCACGAAGTAAATTGCGTATAATTTAGCGACTGCCCTATTGGGTTTATCATCTCATAAAGTACAAAAAGTAAGCAAAGTAAGAGGTTAATCCATATATTTACAATATTTTCTTTGATGAATTAAATCAACCATAACGACAGATACACTCATTTATTTTACCGTGTGTTATTCGCGGTCAAAATTATACTACCGTCATGCTTATCCATACACAACAGCCATTCAGAAAAAGCGCGCTGTTGACTGCAGCTTAATCCCGCCCTTTTCTCCGTGACATCACAAAAAAATCCTATATTTCAGTTATTTTATTCAGGTCAAATAATTATGAATCCACTCATTTGTTATTTATTGTTTCATTGAGTTTATATAGATAAATAAAATATCTTGGGCAAGAGCGATGTTCAGGGTTATCTGATCGAGTTCAATGTTACTAAATTTCTTCCTAGGCCTTGGTGACACATTATAAGTCATCAACATTGTTAGACAAGATTGAATAACCATTTGTTTCATGAAGGTCAAGATTAGATAGCAGCATTATATTGGCTCCATTTGGTCAAAGATATTTAAAAGCGTCTTTCATCTGTTAAATGCTTGCATATTAAAAGTTGTGGGGACTGGTAAAGAAATACCTAAAGTTCTATTTGGAGCCTTTGTAAATACCCATGTACTTATGTCTATATAAAGTATGGAAAGTGAAAAGAAAATACATTTCATTGATATTTGGGTATATGGAAGCATAATATGAATAGAACAATTAGGGTTACGACAACACAAATGAGGTAATTGACCGCCATTACCAAATAATTCATTAGACTGAGCCTTGTTTTTTTTAATAAAAGGATCTATACCTTCTTTATATTTTCGCCATTCAGGATGACCTATAGTAATCATGCTTCGTCATTCGTCGTCATGCGCCGTTCGTAATTTTGTCATTCTAACGACTTCATCTCAATGACTGAAAGGCCCAAGGTACTATATATTTGGCCTGTAGCATACTGGGCTACCAAGTGATTATGACGTCACGCTATGGTAACGGTCGTGTTTGTGGGAGTTTCATAGCCAACGTGGTAAAAATCAGCGATATTTACCGTTTTTACGGTTTTTATCCATTGAATTCAGCATGAAATTGATCTAGAACGTATAAATATACACCGCTTGTATAAAATTCTTACTTTTATGGTGGATAATCCTTGAAAAGGAAGAAAAACGAAACCGGAAGTCGGACCGACGGAGCGTAATCAGGGCGATAACAGCTTCAACATCGGGATCCGAGACAGATTCCCAGCGGAAACCTTCGTCGAAGGAAGTTTTCAAAGATCCGTGGACATTTGATCACTAACAGTTAAAATGTAAGCTATGTACTGTCCTGTTTGCAAAGAAGACAATTCTTTTGAAGTGTGATCGGTGTCACGATCACTTCTGTACACGGTGTTTGGACATGGATAAAACATCATTTGAGAGTTTGTCTCAATCGGACTCGCTGTGGTTCTGTTGCCCGTGTAGATGTATAGTCCAGAAAAGCATCCTGGCCGACCGGTAAATTGAGAGTCGCTGCAGTGAAATCATGGCACAATTCGAGGAGCGTATTGCCGAATGCGAGCAGTTAATCAAACTAAAATGTGAAATTTTGCAGGAAATATCAGAAATCAGCGTGAAAACAACTTGGTGTTTTTTGTAGTTTCCGGAACAAACGAAGAGGATGGCAGGAAACGTTTGAAAGCGGACATAAAATATTTGAAGATTTAGTAAAAGTTTGATGGAAGAATTAAATGAATATAAGCGCAAAAAATATTAGAATCGGGAAGAAACCAGAAGCTAAGGAAGTGACAGAGAAAAGCCGGCCGATACTATTTGTTTGAAATCCCCAGAAATCAAAAAGAAAATTTACAGTATTTTTGCGAAATTAAAGCTGACAGCAAGTTAAAAATATCATTTGAATATAAAAAAAATAATAGTGGTTTTTTTTCAATATTATTTTTTTCAAAATTCGTTTCTGAGACAACCCTTGCGTTTCTAAGGACGGCCAGTCGCCATTTTTTAACTCTGCTTGGATACATCACCGAATACCTACCCCTATATATATAAAGCGCGTGAACCACACACACACGTGCGATCAGTCGAATGCTTGCTGTTCAAGGTGTAGCAAATAACACCTGACCGGCTCTAGATCTACTGTTTTTATACCCAAGACGTATTTACTTGTAACAATAGGCCGTGCCATAATAATAAAATGGTTAGTACTTTCATTTTTTTCTCATATAAAGTCTCTAGGAACCATATATAGATCTATACACTTGAATTAAAAGTAATGTATTAATTCATACCTTCTTTCCACGTGCGAGATCCATTTTGATTATAACGTAAAAACAATCTCGGAAATTCTAATAGCAGATAACATTGTTAAACTAAAAATAAACACTGCACTCACCTGACAATGTTTCATTGAAGTAATATTGTCAGCTAGATCCCAAAATATGTCAAATACGAGCTAATAAAACACTAAAAATATACGTTAGATATTTCACGCACAGTCGAGTACATCGGGTACGATAGTATGCGTGGAGATAAATGTATGTGGACGGATTATAATTAGGGTTTCTATTCATTTGTGTGGAAAGTTAAATTTGTGAAACATCTAAATGACAGCTTAGAAGAGTTTGCTTGCTAAAACAAGCCCTTCACATATTTACAGGTAAGGGGTTTGGTTTATGTATCAGTAGGTGATACACAGTGGACAACTTCTAGGTGTTTATGTACATGACTGAGCGCACGTGTGTCGATTCACGCGCTTTATATAGGGGTCGGTAGGCGTCTCGTATCCAAGAAGAGTTCAAACAAAATGGCGTCTATCCGTCCTTAGCAACGCAAGGGGCTATCTCAGAAACAAATTTTGAAAAAAAAATCTTCATTATTTTTTTTTAATCTCAAATGAACATTTTTTAACTTGCATTGTCAGCTTTAGGAGTCACACCTACTTCTTGTAAATTCAACTGACGAATGATCTTACAGAATGCCAATGCGAAAATGAGAGAAGAGACCGAACGCAAGAACGCTGAAGAAACGGAAGATTATATGTATAGGGTCCGCGGTCCACCATGGAACAGGAGATTTATGAGACTTTCAGAACAAGATGTATAAAGCTCAGAACATTATTTAATGTTAGAAATTGAAAAACTTTTATTTATTAATAACAATGATCAACTTTATAATGTACATTTTATACATGAAAATAGAGGCAAATTGACTGCTTCCATAAATATCTTACCTTAAATGTATTCACGTGAATGACGGTTTCCTGATGATTGAAAAATTTGCGGAACTCTTTTGTAAGTTAAAGTAAAGACGACTGACAGGAAGTTTGAAGTTGCAGCTGTTATGAATATTTTAAAGAACCCAAAAACGATTCTTGTGAGGAGCGACAAAGAATTTGACTTTAACAACTTATTGAAAGTGATGTAAATTACATATTAAATCATATTTACCAGTCTGTTTAAATGTTAACCAGAATTATTTTGCAGCTTTTCAACACAGCATTTCAATCGTTTTTGAACACATTTGGTCTGAAGAATAACCTTGCTTAACTGTCTTGTTGTTTGCAATAATTCAGACCTGTTATCAAAGATGTAATATAACGATGTTTACGATCGTAAAAGCCCTGTTAATTATTGCATTTATAAAAACATTACTTGATTTACTGGTAATTGATATGAAATTAGCGGGAGGTGATGTATTGGCAGAAATTTTAAGTAGGAACCAAATTGTCTCCAGTATGATTTTGAAAAAGTTTGTCAAGTAAATTAAAGTTTATTTTAACATTCAGCTGAGAATTAATCAAATAGTCAAATGCAAAATCATCTTCATATATGTTGAGAAAAAATGTTGTTCAGAAATGTACCTGCTGCGCCTATTGCGCCTCCGAAGAACCAAAGTGAGCGTATGTCCGTCAGTCAGTCTGTCCGTCCGTGAACAAAACCGCTGATCGGAATTTATCAAAATGTGACTGCTAGCATCCTTATGGGGTACTGACTGAAAACTGTTTAAGTGCTTGGGCTGACCCCCTTGGGTCTGAAGGGCACGATCAAAAATTTTGTCAACTTCTCTCAAACTAAGCATTGGATAGCACTCATATTGCATTTGTAAAAGCATTTATTTATTTGTAACTGGAAAGACAAAATATTCATTAATTTGTATATATCAGTTAATGTATTAGTTTACCTGAGAATGACCTATTCTCGCAGTCACATGTCTCGTTTTTTTGCCAATGGATTTATTCCTCTACACAGCAGGTACGGTCATTTATTCACCGTTACGCCTCTTGTGCAATTTACATGTGTATGTGAATAATTATAATAATTATTAGATAAGAAGATTGCGATATGTTCGTTTTGTGATTTCTTGGTAATTACTTGAAACTCCTTTGCTTCGTACCTATAACTGAGACAACCTGTGAGATACCAAATCCATGTTTCGTGGGCTTTCATGTGTGATCTAGTATTTTTTAAAAGTTATTTGTATTTTCATTTAAACTCAACATCCACAAGCTTAAGTTTGACCACAACTAGAAAGTAAACGTACACGGCATGGACATAAGCTCGTTCTGGTCTTGTAAAATCTCCAACAATTGCTTTAATTGACTCTTACTGTATATAGGACGTAGATATAACTCAACATAAAAGAGGACCATTTTCTAAACGGTTATTTGACAATTCACAAAAAAGTCAGCACAGGCAACATATACAGTAGGGCAAGACAGAATCAAACACTGAACATGTTTAACTTTTCTTCAACTAAATATTAAAGTAATGTATATTAGTTTCTGCTATATTTGACAGCTGTGACCTTGAATGAAGGTCAACGCGTTCGTTCCAAAACACTTGATAGCCCTTTATACCAGCATATCACAGGCTCAATATCAGGTATATAGGCCACTTAGTTATTGACAAGATGTCGTTTGAAGAGTTTAGCCATTTTGATACTTGTGACCTTGAGTGACGGTCTTGAGTGGCGGTTTATCATTTAAACAAACATGATAGCCTTTTATCACATCATACTACATATATAATATGAGTACACTGAGCCTTTCAGTTATTTAGAAGAGGTTGTTTGAAGAAGGGTTTCTGCACGTTTGACATCATACGACGACGGACGAAGCATGTTCACAATATGTCATCCTGACCCTTTTGATCCGATGACCTATTAAACCAAACCAAACCGACACATTATCGATTAAACTGCGAACTATATATAAAATTTGAAAATATTATAAGATATAATTAATGTACACTTTTATGTGTTGTATGCGCCACTTAACTTTCCTTAACGTTTTGTAGTGTTTTATGGCTATTGTTGTTTTTAGGATTTTTGATTTAAAATTTAAATGGTTTTCGTGATGTTGTTTAGAAATGATATGTATGTTGAGCATACTTAAATTTTAATTGTTGACAAAAAATAATTAAAGTATCCAATATGAAGGAACACTGTAATATATTCAACATGTATATTCAATAAAATTTTGTTTTTTGTAAAGTAAAAAAATGGTTTACGTAATTATATAACCGTATTAACTTACCAATATTACTACACTTATCGTCGCCTTCTGAACTATTTAATTCAAATAAATAAAGTGTTAATTTCCAAAAAAAAGTATCTAATTAACAATATTATGAATAGAATTCTCGTAATTCAAATTAGTTTTGAATTTAAAGAAAGCAATTACAAATCATTGTTTAAATGTAAAATTTTATTCAGTTGAGAGTATATTAATACGTGAACCAGTGGAGCGATCGTCAGATTTAATTTGATTTGTAATCAGAACTTGAAATATGGACAAAATCTAACGGTTATTATTATAATGTGAATATGTATAATGCTCTATTGCAGTAGTTCATTACCACAATTTGGAGTTATTATATCGGAACAGTTCACCGATCATTCACGTGTGAATTTTACATTCACCAACACAAGAATTGCAGCAGCCACAAAGCTGATGGTATTACACAATCCCAATCTTAGACCTGCAATAAACAAAAATATTTATTAAAAAATAAACATCTTGTATTATTTTCAGTATTTACTTTTCAAACAAAAAATTGCTTTCAAATCAAATGGCAAATGGGGTCTACATTATACTTAGTAAAACGAAATTTTCAAGTATCAATGGTAAATATTTTCTTAGAGCATGTCAGATTAACAAGATACTTAAATGCTACATTTAAAAACACTTTAAATATTGTTCTGATAATTTATGAACTAATCAGATCTTAGCTATGACGGAAATGCTCCAAGACCATTGATATAGGAGCTAATTTCGATAAATTATATTAACTTTATGTATACAAGTACATCAGTAATATTTCTCAACAAGAGATTAAATGTAAATCAGTAATATATCTCAACAAGAGAGTAAATGTTATCTTAATCGTAACCGAACAGTGAAACAAATCTTCGATCTGGTTTATTTACTTACGCTCAGCACCACTAGTACTATTATCGGAGAATCGGTAATAGCCAGGGATGCGGAGGCCTGCTCCATGGTTACGTCATCTGACAGACGATTAGTCCTCTTCCTCTTTGTATGGCAGTTCTATTTATGTAAAAGATGTAGTATATTATGTTATAATATGCGAATTAAATGTTCATCGTTCAAAATACAGTAGACATACTTAAGCATTGATTATCATACATTTTGTCATTTATATCAATGAAAATGTCGAAGAATAAATAAAACTTGCTAATATGTTCTATCACGTTACAGATGATGATATCATGCCGGCAAATGTTCACGTTATTTCCTATTGTTTTCAAGATAAACTGAATGTAAATCACGACACGAGAACGTCATAGCTTGCAATAAACCTTGTATTACGCATTGACGCGCTTGTTAATTTTCTTTTATTGATCATTTAGTATGCGGCAGCATGTTTATTGTCACGGGATGATTGCTGCTATTTATCTTAATTAAATAAAAACACATGACTGATAAGTAAAGGTCCAGTAATACAGAACATACCAAATCGCATTTATCTCCTTTATACCCATCTGGACACACACGCACTCTGCACAAGATCGTGACTGATTCGGATCCTACAAACCGGAAACCGTACATGGTGTTTGAAATTTCAGATGTTTCATTACGTTTTAGCCAATTCGTGCCGAATAGATCTTCGTTATACGTACAGCTGTAAGGTAAGAAATAGGTCATCAACACAAAAAGAAAAGAAAGTTTGGTTTAAAAGGGGAATCAAGTGATTATATATCTGCACTGCGTGAATAATTTCTACTAATGAGATTGTAAAACATATAATGGTAACAGAAACCATAATTCAAATATAGGATCTTACATAAGTGACTATATGTAACATGAAATTTATCAAACAGATTCAATAATTTGATATACCACGAGCCTTTAGGCGAGTGGCATATTAAATATTTAACGTATGTGACGTTTCCGTTCTTATATATATATATATATATATAAACGATATTTTTACTTTTAATCAATTATGACCCATTTGTATTAGACACGAGTAGATAATCTGTCACGTTATATAATATAATAGAGATATGTGTTCAGTAGAATCAGTCAATGAATGTATGTAGTTTTATGAAATTGATACAATAACATTTTTATAATAATCATTATTACCCAGATTCCGTCCAAAGCGTAACTTCTTTGCCATTTCCACTCGCCTTACATTCTGTTGGCTTGATTGTTGTTTTATCTATAATGTTTAAGTTAATTCGATTATATAAGTTAATAATGAACATTGAAATCATGATAATGTTGTTTAAAATTAGCATATTCACAAAACGTCGCTTCCGTCAAAAACAAAAATCTTTACTACAAACTTTATTTTTTCATATAGTTTACTTAGTCCTTGCAAAAGGCGACATCATTATCATTTCATTTGTAGACTGTCAAAATAGTACCCAATATGGATACAAATGATGAGCGTCTAACGATTGCACCATAAAGCTCATGTTTCGTTCTTGGTATTTTGAGGATATCATTGTGACTGACAGACTAATTGGGTGTCATAAATGATTCACTGAAAACAATGATTAAAATTTTCTTAAATAGGCAAAATCAAGCACTTTACTAAATATCCTATAAGTTATCATACAGTTGTGTGACCGCACAACGTTACTCGATGTGCGCACGATATATGCACGATGTGCGGTCTGTGCGGTGTGCGGTCTGGGCGGTAGGAACGGTGTCTGTGCGATAGTTATCGTGGTTGATATAAATTTAGGAATTCAATTTTATTGGGTAAACATGCGAAACGATGATGGGGTTTTATTGCTACTGTATTGAAGACATGTCGTATATAAATGTGATATATAAAGGATATCCATTAAATTACAGATATGAGTTTTGTTTTGTTTTGTTTGCTTGACAATTTACGTAGTTTAGGCTGCTAAACAGTCTACTGTACCGGTTAATTAGGCCTTTACAATGTTGATTTACGTATTTAATAAACAGCTTCATTTGTTTCTATTGTGTAACTCGAACAATATTTCAGTTTTAAAATTTGATTGTATATAAATAACTAAAACAAATCATATAAATCTTTTAAAGCAGTACAGCTTTATTAATTAAAACTATTGTGATGTGCATATATGCATTTAGCTATTTACATCCTTTTCCATACTAGATCTGTTGGCCTAGCATGTACAAATGCATACCTGAGCCAGGATATTCGTTAAATTGAAGGTAAAAAAGTTCATGACCAGAGGACAAAATTAGTGTCAGAACGGCGAAATACACATGCAATAGCTAGCTATATATACTGTACATGTACAGTTAGATAGGTTCGGGGTGGGGCTAGGTATAAGGAAGCCAAATGGGTATTGTCTCGAAGCATGTTTGAAATACACAAATACATGTATACATGTACAAAAATGTACATGTGTATATATGTTGCATAAATTTAGATGTTAATAAACTATTCAGGTTATACAGGTACAGAGGCGGTCACAGCATGCTATCAATTGTATTGAATGCTATTATAGACCCCCTGAAGTTTACAAAAAATAGGTATACTTTACCTGTGACGTCTGATTGATCATCATCTCAGTTAAGGTGTCACCTTCTCAGGTGGTAGGATGGGGATATAGAGGGAGAAAGAGGCCTTAGGCCTAGTAACTATAACGAAAGCCCTGTGTGCCTATAATTTACAGTACACAAGTCGTTTATGTGTATGCAGGTACAGTGTATACATGTATCCCCACGTACAATGTACCGTACATGTATATCAGTGGTTTGCGTTTTATGTAAATGTGTAAATACTAAAACAGATCTACATGTATGAATAAAATGTCTCTTGACAACATGAATTACATATGACACTCCACAATATTTTAATGTACATGTCATCACTTTTAGTTAATAGTCTTCTAATAAATGTACACAACTTTATTTCAATATAGATTTCATGCTTAATATATAATAGAGAGAGAGAGATCGCCCAAACTGACAATACAATGAATAAATCAAAATTAAATATAATATTAATCAAAATATATCTCAAATATTTAATATTTGAAATATATTTTGATTGATATATATATAAATATTATTTAATAATATTATTATGATGAAATATTACATGTGTAGAAACATCTGTTTAAACAGCAATTAAGTATTAGATTGACATATCACTAAAATGACAGCACAATGACAAAATGACAGTAAATAAAACTCAACACGGTCCGTTTATGGAATTATTTCGCAAATTTGATTGACCGATCGTCCCGATCGCAACCGTACCGCACATCTGTGTGGTGTGCGATACGAACCGCACAGATGTGCGGACGATGTGCCCACGATGTATGCACGATGTGCGGACGATGTGCGCACGCAGTTTTTTGTACGTTGTGCGGTTTTACCTGGTATTTTTATGGCAATAGTCAACTTCTGACCGATTTCTGCTCGAGTTACATTAGTGTTGCTGGTGTCCTTAATTACCATTAATAGTGAAGTTACTGGAGTAGGGGTTGGTGTAGTTGCCATAGCTACGACAGAAGGATTGGATTGGCCACTGAAAATATAGATAATAATATAAAACTTGTTTTCATTATCAAACACCTATTTCTGTTTTTCAATAGTAAGTCACGAGAAGCCATAATTTTGCAGTCGATGAAATTCAGTCAATATCTCTAACCAACAGATTAAATTTCATTTGTCTCTGACGAAGTCATTCTAACAAGACATGTAAAAACCGTAAAATATTTGTCAAAAACGTTAACAAAATTCAAATTTATATTCTTTACAAATTGTTTATATATAAATATTATTTTAAGAAATGTTTCAACTTTAATCCAACAATACAATTTAAATGCATTATCTAAGGTCTGAATCACCACAAACATTATTCGCTAAACTTGATTTCATTAAAATAACAGTTTACCTTTGGAACATTTGTATTTGTCTATTTGTTTTGTTGAATTCACGAAATAATCAGTTCACTCGGTTAATATAGCTTGATACAAATCAAGTTAAATCTGAATTATTAGAATATGAAATATCAGTCTCGGGTTTTAGCATGTTAAATGTTTGACTTTACAAGACAAAACATATATGAATACAACCAACCAAAACTGTTTTAACTTTATTTTGTATTCTCTGCACACCATAGGGTGAAAAATCAACATTTGAATTGTTTGCCTCCGAGTAATGCGGACCGGTCTATATTGAATTGTTGAGTGCTTACACTGACTGATATCCAGTAATTCAGTATAACTTGCCATTCGTCTCTTGAGAGAAGCATAATAATAAGCGTAATTTTTCTATCATTACTTTGATAGTATAATAGACGTTTCACAAGCACATAAATCCATCATGTTTTCAATGTATTTCGGAACTTTATTGAATTAATCAAAATAAGTTTTTTAATTAGAAAAAAATTAGAAGACGGTCCAAGTTTTCGGCCAATATGTCCTATATTTAAACCGCGACACAACTGTTGTTAGAGGTCGATTCACACACGTTGGTCCACTTGTTCAATATAACACATGTTTTCAGTCAACATATAGCTATTGCCATGATATTTACCCAATATTTCCGTTCACTGTTGCATTTAGATAGTAGGGTTTTATGTTGACAGTCTCACACTTGATTTTGAAAGTTTTGGAGTGTCGACCTCCAATGATGCCTGTCTCATTGCTCGCCTCAAGTATGATATCAAACCGTTGAATTCTGAAAAAAAAGTTTAACGTCGTTTGATTATGTCTTGTATTTCATCAGCGAAATGATAGGAAATTATTTCTAATATATCTAATCTTAAATGAGATTTCAGGTTTAAATCATAATCAAATTTTACTAATACAAGCTCAGGTATGTATGTATTAGTTAAGATTATCAAAGTATCGTTTGTTTGTTTGTTTGTTTGATTAATTAACGTCCTATTACCAGCTATGGCTATGTAAGGACGGCGTCCCATGTATGCAGTGTATTGCGTGTATGTTGTTCTGGGTGCATGTTTTGGTAGACAGCGATATATTCATGTTGTGTCTTCTTCTACAGTGGAACTGTTGCCCTTTTTATAGTGCTATATCACTGAAGCATGCCGCCGAAGACAGCAAACAACACACCCCACCCGGTCACCTTATACTGACAACGGGCATCGTAAATGCATATGTCCAGTATTGATATCACTTGACTGAAAAAGACATTAACCAAATGTGTTTTGTGTTTGAGAATTATTCCAAGAGTACGTTATTCTTTCTTGGTATAATAATAATCGCTATCATTTTAACAGAAAGTAAGTAATTACTAAAAGCAAATTCAAACGTACATGTGTAGTGTTTTCACCGCAATCTGATTAAAATTTATATTAATCAGATTGATTTTCCCCTCCCCTCCGTAAAACATTACGGAAACAAAACTTTAGAGTTAGCTGCGTATTTTATGTTATCTATAACATCGTTTGTAAGGGGTTCATTACAATTTCAGATATCAAATGTCAAGGAGTAAAACGCTTCTTATGTCACAGATCCTACAGATCAAAGTTTCGAGCAATTGTTTAACAATTGGGGGAAAGATGTCTCGGTCGACTAGTATATATTTAACATTTTTTATCATAAAAAAATACACAGCAAAGTTAACGACACTACATTTCAGTAGTCATAATGAGACATTTTAACACTATTGCAATATTGACTTCCGGCTTAAAGTTTATTTTAGATTATTCTCGTTCTACCCACTCACTTTGGTGCAGTTTGAGAGCTTGATAGATCCGTCACTTAGTTGGGTTGGATCGACACACGTGGTTGCAGACTGGTTAAGGTATCCGACTACAATATTCGATAGGTCTCCATTGTTTATAATTTCGATCCCTCCATCGTCGGTGCAGTCTGCAATTTTAGAATATATTTACGTCTGTTTAGAATTAGTGACTCGTGTCAGGAGAAATTGGAGCAGAAATACCCTTAAAGTGTGTTTCTAAATACGATAACATTGAACATGAACTATAATGTGTAAAAACCTAAATCAGATAATTCAACAAGATCGAAACAGTTAATTGCGACATAAGTGTTTACCTATTATTCAGCTATTTGGAATGCGTACTCTCGGATATCTAGGGCTTCAATATATATCAATACTCCTAAGATGGAGAACATACACATATTCTATCTATCAACCATTTCTCCAATACCTGACTGGGCTTTTTCGAGGTGTCATGCAAATTGATAACTCTGTCTTTTACCAGGGTATAAAGAAGATATCAATGATTCCATGGCGAAAAGCTAGTAAAAACATGTAAATAAAAAATTAAAAATGATAGTGATGAGATAAAACATACGGTGAAACAAATGAGAATTGTTAATGTTCCGAGAAACCCTAGAAATTGAAATTGTCCTGTTATAAAAATCTTTACAAAAAATTACTCACTGTAATAAAACGAGTTGGGAATCGTTGCAACAGAGACCGTAGTTGCCACAGAAGCCGTAGTTGCCACAGAAGCCGTATCTGCCACAGGGGCCGTATCTGCCACATGGGTCGTATCTTCCACAGAGGTCGTATCTGCCACAGGGACCGTATCTGCCACAGGGTCCGTACCTGCCACAGAGATCGTATTTGCCACTGCTGTACTATTCGATTTTGTACTAACACATTGCAACCCAACACAAACCTATAACACAAAATTGTTTTAATAACCACATTTTGTCGATAAGATATAATATTCGATTTGTGAGAAAAATTCCAATGAACATCAAAGAATTAAAAAACAAATGTTAAAAAAATAAGAAAAACAAAACTGACCACAAACAAAATGCACAACAACCCACGCTGTTCCATTTTCAGCATTCCCTTTTATTCTGTAACAAGAAGACACGAAGTGATGCATGAGTTAATTTTACTGATTTTGGAAAGGTATAGAGAGGTAGTGACTACCAAAGCAAAATGAATGGGTCTTTATAGGAATTATCACTTGGGCTAGAACAAAATTATGGGAATAAATGATAGTTTAAATAAAAGCAAACATGCATGATGCAAAGCACTTTGGGCATTGTGCTTTTAGAATACTGTATTGTATTTGATGTATAAAAAAACATTGATGTTTTGGGTACTTATCAAAAGTACAACATTTTATCATCTATCATACTTTTACCCGTTCACTTATACTGTTAAGATGGTTAACCAATGGTACGACTTGTACTGAAGGCACTGTCCATACTCGATAATTCCGATAAAATGTAACGAAGAATTATCTAGGGCAATGTACACAACTTGGATATTAAATGCAAATCAAAATGGAATGTTTATAATTTCCTGACTTATAATTCTACTTATTCTTGTGATTGGAAAAGATTTTGAGACGAAGTCTTAAGTGATCTGTTCTAATCGCCTTTTGTGCGTCGTCGTCCGTCGTGTTCCTTTCATCGTCCGTCGTGCCTCTTTCATCGTCCGTCGTGCGTCGAATGTCCGTAAACAATTTATATTTTTGCCTTCTTCTCAAAAACAGACACGCAAATTCCTTAAAATTTTGCACAAAATTCTCAGGCATAATACCTATCATTTTTGTGAATGTATGTTCCCAGGTGGCTGTTGGAGGTACCAAAAGGGGCAAAAATGACTAAAATTTCAAATCTTTTCTCTTCTCGCAGATGTGGTAGAAATCAAATAAACTTCATAGATTGAAAGGTCGTAATGCTCCCTACCAAACTTCTGAATCTCATGGCTCTGGGGTCACAGATTGTCCCCTAGGGAGGGGGTCAAATTTACTAAAGTTTATATATGAAAAACACATTGATGAGTATTATTTGCTCAATTTTCATAGGAAATGAGTAAATCAAGGTTAACATTATTAGCCTGAGATAGCATTTTAACATGATATCGATAACGATCCTGGCCGTCCCTCAGGGGTAGGGTGAAAGAAGGTCAAAATGGCTAGAATTTCAAAATGAATTTGGTAATTCTCTGCATAGAATGGAAGGTCTCAAGGCCCTCTCCAACATTGATTTATTCTTATTTTCCCCTGGGAAGTGGTCAAATGTACTATAATAGTTTATATATTAGGCAACACAATATATGAACAGTATTTGATCAATTTTCATAGGAAATGTAACAGATGTAATGGAATCAAATTATTTTCATAGATTAAAGGTTAAATTGGTATAATCACGAACATGAACTTCGTGAGAATGAAACCACCGCAGTTCATTTACATTCTTCTGTCAATAGAAGCAATTTGATTACTACACTTTTAACAGCTTTAATATACATGTATCAGCATCAACGCACTCACATACGACGGATTCAGTTTTACAGGACCTACTGCAGATACCATTGACTATTGCCCAAAAACCGAAATGACTGGATACATCTTATCATGTGCACAATACATTGTATTCTTCATTTTAATATATGTTAAATCACATTTTCAACAATTATCACATTTATCATTAATCAACACACACTGCTTTCCATATTTTCTTCTATTTCATTGATGAACAGCATTTCCTTCGGTACAGAAAAAGCTAGCATACAACACCCTACCTTAAATTGTTGAACTTCTTGTTTGATTTTCCTGTTCACTTTGAGTAGTCAGTAGAATAGCTTTCTGATTAGAGTTACATGTATATAGTATATTGGATCTTCCTGAACTTTGATGGGCATGCGCTGTAAGCTTATTCATTGATAACACAACTGTTGTTGATGTGTTTGTTTAAAAAAAATGAGGATATGACGAAACCGGATTAAAATTTATTTACAAAACACATGTAAGAATCTTTGTCTGTATGGACTAAATCCCAAATTCTTCTATATTCTGTGTATTCTTCGAAATTATTAAATCCGAATTTTCAGTCAAAAGGGTAGATGATGCATTTCGCTAATACGGTTATAGCCTTTGATAGTGCTATAAGATTTTTTTTGATGTACATGAATATTCTTTATCGTTATTTATTGAATCATAGCTTGACAAAGTATTTTCGTTTTTAGCATCTGTCATGCTCATGAAAGTTATATTCATAAGATTTTCACAAGACAATTGGAACATTAAAGCTGAATTGTTCGAGTTCATTTAAAATCACAGAGTTCAAATAGGCTGAAAAAATATTCAAATGAATTTAAATGAAGACCTGATATTAGGCCTGGGGTATGCTAGGATGAAAGACCAAGTTTGTTCAAATGAATGATCTTAACATCATACAAGGTTACAAGGGTCAATAGGATATAATATTTAAACGACGTCTTTTGATAAAATAAGAGGTATAGAGACTTGATATTGGGTCTGTAGCATGCCCCAATGACACACTACCAAGTTTGTTCAAATTAATGACATTGATATTCAATTAAGCTCACGTGGGTCATATAGTCCAAAATCCATAATTAATTTCTTGTAAATACCTAGGAGGCCTGGATTACTAACTTTGGACATGCACCATACCAGGATGAAGGCCTACCAACTGAATGACCTAGTTTTAAGATCAGACATCCAATATATCGGGAACGTTATCTAAGACATTCACATATTGCCTTGATTATTAGCAATTACGAAAGTAATCAGATGACCGTTAAGGCCCATGGGCTTCCTTTCTTTCTGTGGTTATAAAAGGACCCAAAAGACCTGCAAGTATATACAATTATAATACATTGGAGATTATGAGAGTAAGAAAAGTGACTATATTGATTCGGGGTGCAATCAGCCTATGACTTGAATAAAAGTATATTTTGAAATATTCTACCGAGAATTTGTCTCCTGCTCCTAGGGGATTCGTTATAGCAAAATTGTATTATGTATTGTACCATTAAAGTGAAATTTTGTATATAGGGGTTGCCCAAATCTCTTAACCAATATTATTTTAAGGTCCGGTAGTTTAAGACGTGGTGTCACATGCCTATTAGAAGAATAAAAATAGGTCAATACCTGACCACCGTCCCGTTTAGTATAAGGCGCAACAAAAAGACAAAGTACAAATTACCTTTAGACACATGTATCCATATCTGTATCATATGTACAGTCAACGCCAGAATACCGAGAAAGATAATTCGCTATGTCCTAATATAGACAAAACTTCTGCTGTATGTCTTGTTCTAGTGTTATCTTATACAGATTAATAACAATTAATGTCATGTTAAAGGAACACTTTAACATTCCACCATACCAGATATAGTCCATATTCTGTTCGGTCTGACGCCGTTATTAGGTTTTTATACCTTTGTTCATCTACATGCATGTGAAACTCATCATAATTATGTTTGAAAGTGAAACGTATTTGTTTAAACACAGTATAAGCACAACGTTCATATAGTGTAGCTAGTTTACTGACAGCATTAGCTGCCATTACCTTTTACATTTTGTGGATATTCGTGAAGAGCGTGGTAATGAAATCGTTGTCAAGAACTATTATTTTATCACCAGCCTTAAAAGTATTCTTGAGTCATACATGATTGATGTAATTTTCTGTAACAAACCGTACGTTGATGGATTTGTAGAGACGGAACGTAAATATGATTTTAATAACATATTTCTTAAGTCGAGTGGATTTCCATTAAAGCGTCAATGTGCTTCCATATAAACCCTTAAAAAGTTCAACTTTTCGTATGATCGGATAAGTGTGAATGTGTTGTGAAATTTGCAAATGAGAGTAAATTGTCTGCGATATACCTAGAGCGTTACAGTAAAACAGCAAACGTATTAACATGTTTTAAAGGGATATACATGTATTTTGTTATCAAGTGATTAGTAAAAAGTAATTACCCCCTCCCTCCTGTAACGGACGTTAGGGAGATTTACTTGTGATTCACTTAAATGCCGTTCGCATATCTTGCCCAGCACTCCTCCTTAACTCCCCCTCCTCCTGGACTAATTTTAATTAAAATATACAGTGATCATGAAGGTCATGCTTTTGAAAATATTAGATTTTTAAATTTCTATTTGGTTGTCTTGTTTATCGAATAAACATAGTCAACTGTCTGTTGTCAGTGAATCTAGTCCGGAATACTCCTCCTTAACTACTGGATCCATTTCAATGAAACTTTACAGTAACGTTTATTTACTTAGTACTATTGTGTAGATGTGCAATACAGTTTATTTCAATTTAGTTGCTATGGTAACTAGGCACTATCTACAAAAATGTACATAACTGTTCATAGCGTATACGTCTTTGGATACTTTTTTGTTCAGGTTTGGCCCAGTGATGAATAAATGGGGCCTATTAGCTCACATATCGCATGACTAAATTGTTACTATGGGAATACTACGGATGATTCTGTATTAGTCAAAATTTATTTTGTGATTAATGAATAATGGTTTTATCATTATTATTATTCTTTTTATGTTTATACTGTTTGGATACATCGGATGCAATTGTATTGCCATAGTTACCAAGTACAAAGTGAAACGTCAAATTGGACACTTATGCACATGCAGTCATAATTGTGCAATATTTTTAACTTACAATGAGTATCTTAATTATTTATGACCTTCTGCTTAACTTATATATATCTACCAATGTCTAACATAAAACAAACTAAGTATCTAATCAAGTGAACATAATAACGGAATACCAGGTAACAGTCAGGATCAACGTCATGGATAATTCTACGTAATCTCAAGTACTGATTTCATAGAAACACTTAGTCTAGGTATCATATTTTGTTTACCCGAAATATCGCCAAGTGTGTTGACATAGCGAGATAAACCTATCCGAAGTGGTACGATGTACACTATCGTAACACTATGAACTAATTTAGCATAATTTATTTTGTTGTCCTTGTTTGGTTATCGTTATTAGAGTATGTCATGTGGTGTCATTTACGGAATATTTGATTGTTAATCACATGCTAGTTGATAATTTAACTTCCGGATGTAAACACGCGATAGGTCTTAGTTAAGTGTGTAACCCGGAGATGACTCATACTAGTGTGTAGTTGTAAGTGAAGACCTCAAAATCAAAATTATTGATATTTGGATATGTTTATTTTTAAATCTTAATAATAACAAATTTCTAAACAAACTAATCCAGATCTTACAATGTTTTTAACAGCGTTTTTTTTTTTTTTTTTTTTTTTTTTGGAAAGCATTCTAAATAAGCTGGTCGTAACCTTAATTAGCATTGAGCAAAACCTGGTATTATAATTTATGGTACGAGATTAGTAATAGTATGAATAACCTCAGCAGTCATATCCGATTTAATATCAGCTTAACATAGCATGTTTTGGTAAGGTTCAATACACTAGATTACTTCATACTTGCTGTCTATTATGTGAAAATGTAAATAAAAGTTCGAAAATCGTGTGTATACACTATTGCTCAGACGCATGTGCCCATATTTACAAAACTCTGAGTTCTGAGCAAAAGACCTTTCATAATCAAAAACGTTAACGCTCCCTCCCAACCACACAAAAACATATTAATATGTTTAATATCAAAAAAAGGAGACGACTCATTTTGTTTTTTTGTTTACCCCAGAAATCTCAATGATTAAACATCGTGAACGTTTTATTTTTAATACTTATTCATGCATGTAATATGGCACTGACGTGAAGGACCGGACTTATCGATAAACATAGGATAAATACAAATCTTGTTTTCAGGCATTTGACCCTGTTTTAAGTGGAAATATTTTTTATCAAATCTCGGATGTACTTAACAAAACGTAGTTGACAGAAAGTGTTTGTGCATTAGGGCTAACATAAGGTTTACTGTTGACTCGTAAAAGTGTTATGTAGCTTAAAAATTCTGGCAATATATGCAAAAAATATATTCCAGGTAAACAAGTCATCAAGGTTCGGAAAATATTTCTGTCACAAAATAATCAAGCCATTATGTTTACTGTCTACGACTATAACGGATACAAGGATCGATTGGTGACGAGATGAGACATTACAAAATCATACATATTGATACCTTTTTGGACATTCTCATGCAACCGGCGGTTGAAATTGTTTACGTGCAAACATATTGTCCATTTAGTACATACGACATGTAAGAGGGCTAACTAATATATTGTAAGCCTCGTACAATGTACATAAGATAAACTACTTGTACATTATATATTAAATTCTGATTAAAATATTGTATTACATGTAGGCATTAACTTTGGTGCTTTTCCTTACTTTTATAATAAACCAAATTGAGTTGTGTGGCGCGCTTTGCTATCTTAGCTAATAGTTAATTTGGCCAATGGCTGCGCTACTTTCAAAATTCTCCACGAAAGCGTTCTTCTTGTATGATGCCATAACACACAATGCAATTCTTTCAGTCTATACAAATATAAACTCACACTTCTAACTAACCAATAGATATAAGTGTAACATATGAAATCGATCTATTTCCAATGTACGTATTTTCTTTCGTGTAGGTAAGAAGTACTATCAATGTTATGTTCCTCTGTCTGGGTTATACGACTATTTCTAAATTAGACAAAACATTGTCATTTTTAAGGTAAACTGGCGGCTATCAAGACACACATAGCATTACACAAGAAGACAAAGAAAAAAAAATATTATGATAAACTTTCCTTCCTGTATATATTGATTCATTTCAACCAGCTAAACGCATCAGGTGTATTACATGATCACGTTTTGTTTACAAAAATAGTGTATTCAAGTAACTCAAAAGTTTAGAACAATGTCTAATGTATAATTCAGGGGCATTTCTGTTCTTTTTTAAATTCATCGCAGTATAGATATGCAATTCGTGTGTAATTAATTCATCTGCATGCCTCAGGACTAGAGCACCTGCATACATGACCCTAGCTGTTTATAGGACGTTGCTTTAATCAAATAATCAAACGTAGCCATGTTGTCATATTAAAACTGCATGTCTGCGAAACCGTTGCTAAAGTCAGCTTATAACATTGTATATTGTATA
Source organism: Argopecten irradians (assembly GCF_041381155.1). NCBI lineage: Eukaryota > Metazoa > Mollusca > Bivalvia > Pectinida > Pectinidae > Argopecten > Argopecten irradians. The sequence goes on along the minus strand of NC_091149.1, from coordinate 14,969,489 downwards.
TTTCACACAAAATAACAAAAAAGCATCAAAAGCATAATACTGTTTTTAACAAAAGCATGATACTGCATGTACAAAATATATAAACGGATGTAATTAAAAAAATATTTGCTACCAGTTCATCACTGTCCACGGTAAGAAATGGGATATTTATCAAGGTACAAATGTATCATAGAATGAAAGCATGACTACGTGCGAGTTCTTAAGTCCTTAAATAATTCAAAGTTTTAATGTATTCGCGTGTGTGTTGATATCATCGATTGGATAAAGTGACAAAGAGAGGGTTTGAATTTTAGCTCTTAAGTATTAATATAGAAATGATTAATTATGGTCGATATGACGTTATTCATACCCGATCCGAAGAGAATAACTTACTATCCGATTTTTTTTTTTAAAAAAAAACACATTTGAGTTTATTTTTTCAGTCAAGTGACATATAATTAACGGACACATGTATTTGCGATACTTTGACCATCTCAACTACTACATACCTACCTTAGCTTGCATAACTATACAGTAGAATTTAATACTGATTTAAACCTGAAAATTATGTCATCATTTAAGATTAGATATTTAAGAAATAATTTCATATAAGTTCGGTTATGACTTATAAATACAAGCCATAATCTAACGACGTCAAACTTTATTTTTCAGAATTCAACGGTTGATATCATACTTGAGGCGAGCAATGAGACAGGCATCATTGGAGGTCATCACTCTAAAACTTTCCAAATCAAGTGTGAGACTGTCAACATAAAACCCTATTATCTAAATGCATCAGTGAGCGAAAATATTGGGTAAATATCATTGTCGACAATAGCCATTTGTTTACTGATTCAATATGTGCTATATTGAAACAGTGAAGAAACGTGTGTGAATCGACCTCTTACAACATTTTCGTCGCGGTTTAAATATAGGACACATTGGCCGAAAACTTGGACCGTTTTCTAATTATTTTCTTATTAAAAATAATTTATTTTGATTAATTTAATGAAGTTTCGAAATACATTGAACACATGATGGATTTGTGTGCTTGGGAAACGTCTATTATATTATCAAAGTAATGATAGAAAAACAAACCGCTTATTATCATGCTTCTCTCAACAGACGAATGGCGAGTTTTACTGAATTACTGAATGTCACTGTAAGCACTCAACAATTCAATATAGACCGGTCCGCATTACTCGGAGGCAAACAATTCAAATGTAGATTTTTGACCCTATGGTGTGCAGAGAATACAAAATAAAGTTTAAACAGTTTTGGTTGGTTGTATTCATATATGTTTTGTCTTGTGGAGTCAAATATTTAACATGCTAAAACTCGAGACTGATATTTCATATTCTAATAATTCAGATTTAACTTGATTTGTATCAAGCTATATTAACCGAGTGAACTGATCATTTCGTGAATTCAACAAAACAAATAGACAAATACAAATGTTACAAAGGTAAACTGTTATTTTAATGAAATCAAGTTTAGCGAATAATGTTTGTGGTGATTCAGACCTTAGATAATGCATTTAAATTGTATTGTTGGATTAAAGTTGAAACATTTCTTAAAATAATATTTATATATATAAACAATTGTAAAGAATATAAATTTGAATGTTGTTAACGTTTTTGACAAATATTTTACGGTTTTTACATGTCTTGTTAGAATGACTTCGTCAGAGACAAATGAAATTTAATCTGTTGGTTAGAGATATTGACTGAATTTCATCGACATGCAAAATTATGGCTTCTCGTGACTTACTATTGAAAAACAGAAATAGGTGTTTGATAATGAAAACAAGTTTTATATTATTATCTATATTTTCAGTGGCCAATCCAATCCTTCTGTCGTAGCTATGGCAACTACACCAACCCCTACTCCAGTAACTTCACTATTAATGGTAATTAAGGACACCAACAACACTAATGTAACTCGAGCAGAAATCGGTCAGAAGTTGACTATTGCCATAAAAATACCAGGTAAAACCGCACAACGTACAAAAAACTGCGTGCGCACATCGTCCGCACATCGTGCATACATCGTGGGCACATCGTCCGCACATCTGTGCGGTTCGTATCGCACACCGCACAGATGTGCGGTACGGTTGCGATCGGGACGATCGGTCAATCAAATTTGCGAAATCATTCCATAAACGGACCGTGTTGAGTTTTATTTACTGTCATTTTGTCATTGTGCTGTCATTTTAGTGATAGTCAATCTAATACTTAATTGCTGTTTAAACAGATGTTTCTACACATGTAATATTTCATCATAATAATATTATTAAATAATATTTAAATATATATCAATCAAAATATATTTCAAATATTAAATATTTGAGATATATTTTGATTAATATTATATTTAATTTTGATTTATTCATTGTATTGTCAGTTTGGGCGATCTCTCTCTCTATTATATATTAAGCATGAAATCTAAATTGAAATAAAGTTGTGTACATTTATTAGAAGACTATTAACTAAAAGTGATGACATGTACATTAAAATATTGTGGAGTGTCATATATAATTCATGTTGTCAAGAGACATTCTATTCATACATGTAGATCTGTTTTAGTATTTACACATTTACATAAAACGCAAACCACTGATATACATGTACGGTACATTGTACGTGGGGATACATGTATACACTGTACCTGCATACACATAAACGACTTGTGTACTGTAAATTATAGGCACACAGGGCTTTCGTTATAGTTACTAGGCCTAAGGCCCCTTTCTCCCTCTATATCCCCATCCTACCACCTGAGAAGGTGACACCTTAACTGAGATGATGATCAATCAGACGTCACAGGTAAAGTATACCTATTTTTTGTAAACTTCAGGGGGTCTATAATAGCATTCAATACAATTGATAGCATGCTGTGACCGCCTCTGTACCTGTATAACCTGAATAGTTTATTAATATCTAAATTTATACAACATATATACACATGTACATTTTTTGTACATGTATACATGTATTTGTGTATTTCAAACATGCTTCGAGACAATACCCATTTGGCTTCCTTATACCTAGCCCCACCCCGAACCTATCTAACTGTACATGTACAGTATATATAGCTAGCTATTGCATGTGTATTTCGCCGTTCTGACACTAATTTTGTCCTCTGGTCATGAACTTTTTTACCTTCAATTTAACGAATATCCTGGCTCAGGTATGCATTTGTACATGCTAGGCCAACAGATCTAGTATGGAAAAGGATGTAAATAGCTAAATGCATATATGCACATCACAATAGTTTTAATTAATAAAGCTGTACTGCTTTAAAAGATTTATATGATTTGTTTTAGTTATTTATATACAATCAAATTTTAAAACTGAAATATTGTTCGAGTTACACAATAGAAACAAATGAAGCTGTTTATTAAATACGTAAATCAACATTGTAAAGGCCTAATTAACCGGTACAGTAGACTGTTTAGCAGCCTAAAGTACGTAAATTGTCAAGCAAACAAAACAAAACAAAACTCATATCTGTAATTTAATGGATATCCTTTATATATCACATTTATATACGACATGTCTTCAATACAGTAGCAATAAAACCCCATCATCGTTTCGCATGTTTACCCAATAAAATTGAATTCCTAAATTTATATCAACCACGATAACTATCGCACAGACACCGTTCCTACCGCCCAGACCGCACACCGCACAGACCGCACATCGTGCATATATCGTGCGCACATCGAGTAACGTTGTGCGGTCACACAACTGTATGATAACTTATAGGATATTTAGTAAAGTGCTTGATTTTGCCTATTTAAGAATATTTTAATCATTGTTTTCAGTGAATCATTTATGACACCCAATTAGTCTGTCAGTCACAATGATATCCTCAAAATACCAAGAACGAAACATGAGCTTTATGGTGCAATCGTTAGACGCTCATCATTTGTATCCATATTGGGTACTATTTTGACAGTCTACAAATGAAATGATAATGATGTCGCCTTTTGCAAGGACTAAGTAAACTATATGAAAAAATAAAAGTTTGTAGTAAAGATTTTTGTTTTTGACGGAAGCGGCGTTTTGTGAATATGCTAATTTTAAACAACATTATCATGATTTCAATGTTCATTATGATAACTTATATAATCGAATTAACTTAAACATTATAGATAAAACAACAATCAAGCCAACAGAATGTAAGGCGAGTGGAAATGGCAAAGAAGTTACGCTTTGGACGGAATCTGGGTAATAATGACTCGCCATTATTAGGGCTTTTCACCATGTTGGTGAAAAGACCTATTGTTTTTGTTCTGTTTTTTATTATTAGGGCTTTTCACCATGTGGTGAAAAGACCTATTGTTTTTGTTCTGTTTTTTATTATTATTATTATTATTCTTCTACACTTTTTTTTGTGTCCAAAAGATCTTCAAAATGGTAAGAGGTATGCCAATGGCCTTATTGTTATATTGTATGGCATGAGTTGAAGGGGTGACCGCAACATTTTTAAGTAGGTCAAAAATCCAAGATGGCCGCCATGACGTCATACCTAAAAAGTTTTAAAACAGCCATACCTCAAAAACCGTTTAAGATACAGCAAATATTTTTGATGTTTTATGTAGATCGTATAAAAGACTAATTTTTATTCGGTTACAGCAATTAGGTCAAAGGTCAAACAAAAAAGTTCGCTATGAGGTCAAAGTTCACAAATTTTTATTATTTTGATTTTGCCAAATTTCTTTTTACATATCGATGCAGAATGTCATTCTGATGAATTTGGTGTCTTTTATTTTTCGGTAGCACTTCCGGTTAATGCTGTATGCCATTTTGAACATTCCTTTGATCTTTGCTAAATTCCCGCCAAAATGTTTAACATTATATATTGTCGAACTGAATGACTAATATAGTCTGCAATTGCTATAGAAAAGACCCCTCTAATGTTCTCTAACGTTTGATATGATTTTCATCTTCATAAAAAAAACAAAATGGCCGCTATGACGTCATATCTTAAAATTTAAAAAATGCTTATAACTCACTAACAGTTCTTTTCACAGATTTCATCCAATAATATTTTTTGCAGATAATCTTAAGCGTAAACTTTTTCTCTCTACATGTTATTACAAAAAATGGCAACTTTCGGTTTTCGGTAAGGGTCAAATGTTAAAGGTACTGTTTTTAACAATAAACTTGAAAATTTTTCTCCTGAACTTTCTTTAAGGAGGTCCTAGGATCTTCCATATTCAAATATAAGAATGTTCACGAGGATGGCTATAACTTGTCAGATACTAGGAATGACCTTGACCCATAATTCAAGCACATGGTGTCAAATACCAACAGCATGATCATAGAAATACATTGTTTAAATGCGTCATCAACTAGAAAACTTAATTCGGGTGGTTTTTATTACAGCTTTCCCATGCAATTATGATATTTGGAAGATAAACTACCAAGGCAAGCTTCAAAACCCATGCAGTTAACCTAATTCCTTAACTTACCTGGGTCAATGACGGGGTATAGCTAAACTAAAATATATGTGAAAAAGCCCCCGTGCCAAATATGTCTATGACAATTTCTAGTATAATAAAAATGTTATTTGTATGCAATTTCAAACTTCACAGTAAAACTAACATACACGATAGTTCATTGACTGATTCTACTGAACACATATCTCTATTATATTATATAACGTGACAGATTATCTACTCTCGTGTCTAATACAAATGGGTCATAATTGAATTAAAAGTAAAAATATCGTTTATATATATATATTATATATATATAGACGGAAACGTCACATATGTTAAATAATTTAATATGCCACTCGCATAAAGGCTCGTGGTATATCAAATTATTGAATCTGTTTGATAAATTTCATGTTACATATAGTCCACTTATGTAAGATCCTATATTTGAATTATGGTTTCTGTTACCATTATATGTTTTACAATCTCATTAGTAGAAATTATTCACGCAGTGCAGATATATAATCACTTGATTCCCCTTTTAAACCAACTCTTTTCTTTTTGTGTTGATGAACCTATTTCTTACCTTACAGCTGTACGTATAACGAAGATCTATTCGGCAAGAATTGGCTAAAAACGTAATGAAACATCTGAAATTTCAAACACCATGTACGGTTTCCGGTTTGTAGGATCCGAATCAGTCACGATCTTGTGTAGAGTGCGTGTGTGTCCAGATGGGTATAAAGGAGATAAATGCGATTTGGTATGTTCTGTATTACTGGACCTTTACTTATCAGTCATGTGTTTTTTATTTAATTAAGATAAATAGCAGCAATCATCCCGTGACAAATAAATATGCTGCCGCATACTAAATGATCAATAAAAGAAAATTAACAAGCGCGTCAATGCGTAATACAAGGTTTATTGCAAGCTATGACGTTCTCGTGTCGTGATTTACATTCAGTTTATCTTGAAAACAATAGGAAATAACGTGAACATTTGCCGGCATGATATCATCATCTGTAACGTGATAGAACATATTAGCAAATTTTATTTATTCTTCGACATTTTCATTGATATAAATGACAAAATGTATGATAATCAATGCTTAAGTATGTCTACTGTATTTTGAACGATGAACATTTAATTCTCATATTATAACATAATTGACTACATCGGTTTACATGAATAGAACTGCCATACAAAGAGGAAGAGGACTAATCGTCTGTCAGATGACGTAACCATGGAGCAGGCCTCCGCATCCCTGGCTATTACCGATTCTGCGATAACTAGTGGTGCTGAGCGTAAGTAAATAAACCAGATCGAAGATTTGTTTCACTGTTCGGTTACGATTAAGATAACATTTACTCTCTTGTTGAGATATATTTACTGATTTACATTTAATCTCTGTTGAGAAATATTAACTGAAGGTACTTGTATACATAAAGTAAATATAACCTTTTATATTCGAAATTAGCTTCCTATATCAATGGTCTTGGAGCATTTCCGTCATAGCTAAGATCTGATTAATTCATAAAATATCAGAACAATATTTAAAAGTGTTTTTAAATGTAGCATTTAAGTATCTTGTTGATCTGACATGCTCTATAAGAAAATATTTACCATTGATACGATGAAAATTTCGTTTTTACTAAGTATAAATGTAGACCCCATTTGCCCATTTGATTTTGAAAGCAATTTTTTGTTTGAAAAGTTAAATATACTGAAAATAATACAAGATGTTTATTTTTTTAATAAATATTCTTTGTTTATTGCAGGTATAGTATGAATTCGGATTGGTTAATATCATCAGCATTCTGTGCTGCTGGCATTTATCTTGTGTTGGTGAATGTAAAATAACACTTCCTCGGTGGAATGTCCGGTGAACTGTACCTGATATAGTGAATAACCACCCAAATAAGTTGGTAATGAACTACTGCCAATACAAATTCAACATTATAAATAAATAACCGTTAACATATTTGTCCATATATTTCGCTTCATTCAAGATATCTGATTACCCAATCAAATTAGAATCTGAACGAATCGCTCCACTAACGCTCCACTGTGTTTCACCGGAGAATATAATATAACTCATCCAACATGAATAAAATTTATACAATTTAACCAAAGAATGCTGTAATTGCTATTCTTTTAAAATCAAAAAAACTAAATTGAATTAACGAAGATACACGGAGAATTCTATGTCATAATATTTGATAATTAGATACTTTTTTTTTGGAAATTAACACTTTATTTATTTGAATTAAATAGTTCAGAAGGCGACGATAAGTGTAGTAATATTGGTAAGTTAATACGGTTATATAATTACGTAAACCATTTTTTTTACTTTACAAAAAACAAAATTTTATTGAATATAAATGTTGAATATATTACAGTGTTCCTTCATATTGGATACTTTAAGGTAGACCGTCCCTTCTGGTTTCCTCTCATGGATTTCGTTCATTTTTTGATATTTTGATTTTAAGTATACCCTGATCACAAAAACCGCATCAAAATCATATGTCACCGGGTTAATTTTTCTTCCAGGGTTGCTTAAAGATATGTACAAATGACTTATTAATCCGGATTTTAAGGATTTTTAAGTAAATGATATTTCCTCCCTGTAGCATCCCTTAACATATAAATAATATACCTGTAACATGTTCATACCTTCAGTAGGTGATATAGAATTCATTACTATATCCAATAAGCTGGGTTTTCCACAATAAAACGAAATATCGTTATTTTAAAATTAAGTCCGGACCCAATTTTAGTGAAAAGTTGCATAAAAATAGTAATATTTTCTTTTTTTCTGAAAAAATGATCTCAGGAAAAATCGATTTTTTAGAATTTCCATGAAGACTGGCTTATTTGCAATACGAAAAGCCAATAAAAAGTATACCTCACCGCATTATTTTTCAAATTATGACCGATTTGCTTCCTACAACCCCTTAAATTTTGGTCTGAAAATGTTAAAAAATAGGCGAATCTGTAGCACTTTTCAACGTTTTATGTTATTCATCTACCTTTGTTAGTTTTTACCGATTGGCACACCTTTATATTTATACACTTCAAGTAAACACTCGAAAAGGTTCTAGACGAAATACTTGCTCGAATGCCGATTTCAGAAGCGAGTTGTAATAGGTGGGTACGGAGAAATAAAATACGTTTGCCGGGATTCGGATAGCGACGTTACAAACGTATGACGTCACAGAAGGGACGGTCTACGTTAATTATTTTTTGTCAACAATTAGAATTTAAGTATGCTCAACATACATATCATTTCTAAACAACATCACGAAAACCATTTAAATTTTAAATCAAAAATCCTAAAGGAACAATAGCCATAAAACACTACAAAACGTTAAGGAAAATTAAGTGGTGCATAAAACACATTAAAGTGTACATTAATTATATCTTAAAATATTTTCAAATTCTATATATAGTTCGCAGTTTAATCGATAATGTGTCGGTTTGGTTTGGTTTAATAGGTCATCGGAGCAAAAGGGTCAGGATGACATATTGTGAACATGCTTCGTCCGTCGTCGTATGATGTCAAACGTGCAGAAACCCTTCTTCAAACAACCTCTTCTAAATAACTGAAAGGCTCAGTGTTCTCATATTATATATGTAGTATGATGTGATAAAAGGCTATCATGTTTGTTTAAATGATAAACCGCCACTCAAGACCGTCACTGAAGGTCACAAGTATCAAAATGGCTAAACTCTTCAAACGACATCTTGTCAATAACTAAGTGGCCTATATACCTGATATTGAGCCTGTGATATGCTGGTAAAAAGGGCTATCAAGTGTTTTGGAACGAACGCGTTGACTTTCATTCAAGGTCACAGCTGTCAAATATAGCAGAAATTAATATACATTACTTTAATATTTAGTTGAAGAAAAGTTAAACATGTTCAGTGTTTGATTCTGTCTTGCCCTACTGTATATGTTGCCTGTGCTGACTATTTTGTGAATTGTCAAATGACCGTTTAGAAAATGGTCCTCTTTTATGTTGAGTTATATCTACGTCCTATATACAGTAAAAGTCAATTAAAGCAATTGTTGGAGATTTTACAAGACCAGAACGAGCTTATGTCCATGCCGTGTACGTTTACTTTCTAGTTGTGGTCAAACTTAAGCTTGTGGATGTTGAGTTTAAATGAAAATACAAATAACTTTAAAAAAAATACTAGATCACACATGAAAGCCCACGAAACATGGATTTGGTATCTCACAGGTTGTCTCAGTTATAGGTACGAAGCAAGTAATTACCAAGAAATCACAAAACGAACATATCGCAATCTTCTTATCTAATAATTATTATAATTATTCACATACACATGTAAATTGCACAAGAGGCGTAACGGTGAATAAATGACCGTACCTGCTGTGTAGAGGAATAAATCAATTTGCAAAAAAAACGAGACATGTGACTGCGAGAATAGGTCATTCTCAGGTAAACTAATACATTAACTGATATATACAAATTAATGAATAATTTGTCTTTCCAGTTACAAATAAATAAATGCTTTTACAAATGCAATATGAGTGCTATCCAATGCTTAGTTTTAGAGAAGTTGACAAAATTTTTGATAGTGCCCTTCAGACCCAAGGGGGTCAGCCCAAGCATTTGAACAGTTTTCAGTCAGTACCCCATAAGGATGCTAGCAGTCACATTTTGATAAATTCCGATCAGCGGTTTTGTTCACGGACGGACAGACTGGCTGACGGACATACGCTCACTTTGGTTCTTCGGAGGCGCAATAGGCGCAGCAGGTACATTTCTGAACAACATTTTTTCTCAACATATATGAAGATGATTTTGCATTTGACTATTTGATTAATTCTCAGCTGAATGTTAAAATAAACATTAATTTACTTGACAAACTCTTTCAAAATCATACTGTAGACAATTTGGTTCCTACTTAAAATTTCTGCCAATACATCACCTCCGGCTAATTTCATATCAATTACCAGTAAATCAAGTAATCGTTTTTATAAAATGCAAATAATTTAAACAGGCTTTTTACGATCGTAAACATCGTTACTATTACATCTTTTGATAACAGGTCTACGAATTATTGCAAAACAACAAGACAGATTAAGCAAGGTTAAGATATTCTTCAGACCAAATGTGTTCAAAACCGATTGAAATGCTGTGTGAAAAGCTGCAAAATAATTCTGGTTAAACATTTAAACAGACTGGTAAATATGGATTTAATATGTAATTTTACAAATCACTTTCAATCAGTTTGGTTAAAGTCAAATTCTTTGTCGCTCCTCACAAGAATCGTTTTTGGTTCTTTACAACATAATTCGATAACAGGCTATTCATTCCTGTTTCATGCTCATGCGTATGATGTGGGGACAGGGGAGGCGCAACTATCTCAAAACTTCCTGGTCATTGTCGTCTAAACTTATAACAAATACCAAAGAGTTCCGTACACACTTCATTCACCAATGTCCAATACAGGTAACCGTCATTCACCCCCAGTCGTTGAAATACACTTTTACAGTACAATAGGCTTATTTATGAGAAGCTAGCAGTCTATATTCGGCGCTCTATTGCTCATGACATTTACAATGTAACATTATTCAAAGTTGACATAATTGTAGGTTTAATTTAGAATTTAAAAAAAAGTTTTTCCCCCCCAAAATTACTAACACATTAATATTATGGTTCCCTGTTCCTCGAGCTTTATACCACATCTTGTTTCTGACAAGTCCTCAGATAAATCTCACTCGTTCCATGGTTGGTGCCGTCGGTCGCTCTTTACATATAACTTTTCTTTTCGATTCAGCGTTTCTTGCGTTCACGGTCTCGTTCCTCTGCATTTTCGCCATTGGCATACCTGTGAGAGATCAATGCGTCAGATGAATTTACAAGAAGTAGGTGTGACTCCTAAAGCTGACAATGCAAATTAAAAAATGTTCATTTGAGATTGAAAAAAAAATAATGAAGATTTTTTTTTTCAAAATTTGTTTCTGAGACAGCCCCTTGCGTTGCTAAGGACGGACAGACGCCATTTTGTTTGAACTCTGCTTGGAAACGAGACGCCTACCGATCCCTATATAAAGCGCGTGAATCGACACACGTGCGCTCAGTCATGTACATAAACACCTAGAAGTTGTCCACTGTGTATCACCTACTGATACATAAACAAAACCCCTTATCTGTAAATGTGTGTAGGGCTTGTTTTAGCAAGCAAACGTCAACTCTTCTAAGTTGTCATTTAGATGTTTCACAAATTTAACTTTCCACACAAATGAATAGAAATCCTAATATTAATCCGTCCACATACATTTATCTCCACGCATACTATCGTACCCGATGTACTCGACTGTGCGTGAAATATCTAACGTATATTTTTAGTGTTTTATTAGCTCGTATTTGACATATTTTGGGATCTAGCTGACAATATTACTTCAATGAAAACATTGTCAGGTGAGTGCAGTGTTTATTTTTATTTTAGTTTAACAATGTTATTTGCTATTAGAATTTCCGAGATTGTTTTTACGTTATAATCAAAATGGATCTCGCACGTGGAAAGAAGGTATTAATCAATTCATTACTTTTAATTCAACTGTATAGATCTATATATGATTCTTAGAGACTTTATATGAGAAAACATTGAAAGTACCAACCATTTTATTATTATGACATGGCCTTAGGTTACATGTAAATACGTCTTGGGTATAAAAACAGTAGATCTAGAGCCGGTCAGGTGTTAGTTGTTACACCTTGAACAGCAAGCGTTCGACTGATCGCACGTGTGTGTGATTCACGCGCTTTATATATATTATTCCCGATTCTAATATTTTTGCGGGCGTTTATATTCATTTAACTTCTTCCATCAAACTTTTACTAAATCTTCAAATATTTTTTATGTCCGCTTTCAAACGTTTCCTGCCATCCTCTTCGGTTTGTTCCGGAACTACAAAAAACACCAAGTTGTTTTCACACTGATTTCTGATATTTCCTGCAAAATTTCACATTTTAGTTTGATTAACTGTTCGCATTCAGCAATACGCTCCTCGAATTGTGCCATGATTTCACTGCAGCGACTCTCAATTTACCGGTCGGCCAGGATACTTTTCTGGACTATACATCTACACGGACAACAGAACAACAGCGAGTCCGATTGAGACAAACTCTCAAATGATGTTTTTTCCATATCCAAACACCGTGTACAGAAGTGATCGTGACACCGATCACACTTCAAAAGAATTGTCTTCTTTGCAAACAGGACAGTACATAGCTTACATTTTAACTGTTAGTGATCAAATGTCCACGGATCTTTGAAAACTTCTTTCGATGAAGGTTTCCGCTGGGATTCTGTCTCGGATCCCGATGTTGAAGCTGTTATCGCCCTGATTACGCTCCGTCGGTCCGACTTCCGGTTTCGTTTTTCTTCCTTTTCAAGGATTATCCACCATAAAAGTAAGAATTTTATACAAGCGGTGTATATTTATACGTTCTAGATCAATTCATGCTGAATTCAATGGATATAAACCGTAAAAAACGGTAAATATCGCTGATTTTTACCACGTTGGCTATGAAACTCCCACAAACACGACCGTTACCATAGCGTGAAGTCATAATCACTTGGTAGCCCAGTATGCTACAGGCCAAATATATATGTACCTTGGGCCTTTCAGTCATTGAGATGAAGTCGTTAGAATGACAAAATTACGAACGGCGCATGACGACGAATGACGAAGCATGATTACTATAGGTCATCCTGAATGGCGAAAATATAAAGAAGGTATAGATCCTTTTATTAAAAAAAAACAAGGCTCAGTCTAATGAATTATTTGGTAATGGCGGTCAATTACCTCATTTGTGTTGTCGTAACCCTAATTGTTCTATTCATATTATGCTTCCATATACCCAAATATCAATGAAATGTATTTTCTTTTCATTTTCCATACTTTATATAGACACAAGTACATGGGTATTTACAAAGGCTCCAAATAGAATTTTAGGTATTTCTTTACCAGTCCCCACAACTTTTAATATGCAAGCATTTAACAGATGAAAGACGCTTTTGAATATCTTTGACCAAATGGAGCCAATATAATGCTGCTATCTAATCTTGACCTTCATGAAACAAATGGTTATTCAATCTTGTCTAACATATGTTGATGACTTATAATGTGTCACCAAGGACTAGGAAGAAATTTAGTAACATTGAACTCGATCAGATAACCCTGAACATCGCTCTTGCCCAAGATATTTTATTTATATATAAACTCAATGAAACAATAAATAACAAATGAGTGGATTCATAATTATTTGACCTGAATAAAATAACTGAAATATAGGATTTTTTGTGATGTCACGGAGAAAAGGGCGGGATTAAGCTGCAGTCAACAGCGCGCTTTTTCTGAATGGCTGTTGTGTATGGATAAGCATGACGGTAGTATAATTTTGACCGCGAATAACACACGGTAAATTAAATAAGTGTATCTGTCGTTATGGTTGATTTAATTCATCAAAGAAAATATTGTAAATATATGGATTAACCTCTTACATTGCTTACTTTTTGTACTTTATGAGATGATAAACCCAATAGGGCAGTCGCTAAATTATACGCAATTTACTTCGTGCTCCATTGGACATCACATAAACTAAGCAAAGTAAGAGGTTAATCCCTAATTAATGTTTCGTTAGTAGCTTTATTTAGAATATAAATCCCAATTTCCCAGATAACACAAAAATCATCACATTTTAAGAATAACACAGAAATCTTCCAGTGATCTGCGACTGAATTTCACGTTTAACTCATTTTATTTAATTATTTATTTTTTTTTACGGACGTATGAATTCTATTAGCAAGTATTGGAGCGAATAACGTTTATGCAACACAGCAGATGGTGGTTTCCTTCTACATCCAATCACTTGGTTAGTTTTATGATTTCAGATTATGGTCCTGTGTTTGAAATGGTTGGATCTTTCGCACACTGAATGTTTACAAGCAAACACTCACTAGTGTATTTAATTTTAAACGGAACTCATTAGACATCGTCACTAATCATAAACATACAAAATGACGCTTCTTTCCCATTGCTGTATAAAATATTTTTGAGTTTTACATGAATATAAATAAATTCTTATTTTTCCAAATGTGATAAGAAACAATACTCATTTACAGAGTTATAATATGTATAAGGTATCAGCTATTAGCCTGAACATCACTTTCATCAGCACCATCATCAACCTCATCAGCACCATCGTCAACATCATCAGCATCATCGCCAACCTCATTTTTACCATCGTCAACCTTTTCATCACCATCGTTAACCTCATCATCACCATCGTCAACATCATCGTCAACTTCATCATCAACATCATCAGCACCATCATCATCACCATCGTCAACCTCATTAGCACCATCGCCAACCTCATCAGCACCATCGTAAACCTCATCATCACCCTCATCATCACCATCGTCAACCTCATCAGCACCATCGTCAATCTCATTAACACGATCGTCAACCTCATCATCACCATCGTCAACCTCATCAGCACCATCGTCAATCTCATTAACACTATCGTCAACCTCATTAATACCATCGTCAACTTCATCAGCACCATCGTCAACCTCATCATCACCATCGTCAACCTCATCAGCACCATCGTCTACCTCATTATCACCATCGTCAACTTCATCATCAACCTCATCATCACCATCCCCAGCACCATCGTTAACCTCATCACACTATCATCAACCTCATCATCACTATCATCAACCTCATCATCACCATCGTCAACATCATCATAACCATCGTCAACCGCATCATCACCATCACCAGCACCATCGTTGACCTCATCATCACCATTGTCAACCTCATCAGCTTCATCGTCAACCTCATCATTATGTTCAATACAAAAATATAATTTCATATTTCATGTATATTTTTCTGATGATAGTCTAAAGTCTACAATCATAGTTGATATCCTTACGAACCGTATGCCGTAGGTTAAAGTTGTATGTGCCATAACTGCTAAAAAATTGACGTTTTTTGCGTCATAAACCATACCATAAGGTTTGTTGAATTAATTTGTGAACATTATTAAAATGCCTTCAGATGTCTTATAAACCTTAATTACAATACAGAAATTGTGTGCTGTAAAAACGTGTGTTTTCTATGAGTTATGTATATTTAAGTGGAACTTACATGGTGAAGCCACAAATTTGCTAATAGCTAATAACACCGTTAAAATGTGAAATGAAGTTGTTGACCACAATTTGGCCTCATGGTTTGACTGAATGTACTTATTTCACTTCACTGTTGATGTAAATACAACAATGAGCTGATTTGAACTTGTAAAACAAGGACATACTCATTCAGATCCCCCGCCAATGGAGATATCAAAGCTGAAGTAAGTTTGATTGTGGAGACTTATGTGTATGAAAAAAACCAGGAAAAGGGAAGTTAAGCTAAAGAAAGATGGAGTATAACTCAAGTAGAGCGGGGCTGCAATTGTTGAATCAGGTATACAGCCTTGGCATTTATATTAGACTATATACACAAAGATGGGTTGAGTTTTGCAGTAACATTTACCATTTACCATGATATTTTCAACAATGTTACCAATGGTAACGGAAAAAGTGCAAAAAATGAAAACCTAAAAATAGCAAAAGGTACTACTAGACCATAAAAAGAATGTGTCTATGAAGTTTCGTGGAAATATCTCTGCTGGTTTTAGAGTTATGCTCCGGAAATGAACCTGCTACAAAAATATGATATTTTCAGCAATGTTTCTATGGTTACAGAAAAAAGCACAAAAAGTGAAAACCTAAAAATAGCAAAAGGCACTACTAGACCATAAGACTAATGTGCCTATGGAGTTCCGTGCATATATCTCAACCGGTTTTCCAGTTATGCTGCGGAAACGAACCTGGTACAAAAATATGATATTTTCAGCAATGTTTCCATGGTTACGGAAAAAGTGCAAAAAATGAAAACCTAAAAATAGCAAAAGGCACTACTAGACCATAAGAACAATGTGTCTATGAAGTTTCATGGAAATATCTCTGCTGGTTTTAGAGTTGTGCTCCGGAAACGATTCTTACACAAAAATCTGCCATTTTCAGCAATGTTTCCATGGTTACAGAAAAAAGTACAAAAAGTGAAAACCTTAAAATAGCAAAAGGCACTACTAGACCATAAGACCAATGTGTCTATTAAGTTTCGTGGAAATATCTCTTCTGGTTTTAGAGTTATGCTCCGGAAACCATTCGTACGGACCGACGGACGGACGGACGGACGGAACCCATTTGTATATCCCTGGCCAACTTCGTTGGGCGGGGGATAATTAAAACCGTTGCATTAAAAGCACTGTTATTCTCAAAATGTTGGAAACTTTCGGTAATGAATAACATATTGAAAGCGCCTCTTGATTCGTGAGTGAAATACGGCACATATAACTTTAATGCGCCATGAAATAACGGTGTATAATCCATTGTTATAGATAGAAACAGCTGAATTCCCTTCAATCTTCACCATTATTAACTGGGGAATATTGTCATCACAGATAACATTCATTTCGTTGAAAATTTTAAACAAATGTTGTAGGGAAGCTCGGATATGGTAATACGGAAAAAAGGTAGTAGTTCATCACTGTCCCCCTTTTCCCCTTTTACTATCTCGAAATATATATCAATATATATATAGGGTATACTCATTTTATTGTTACGGAAGTACGCTTGAGAGATTTGCAAATATTAATAGCACTTCTTCTTTTATTACTAATTGACGTTTTTATCATTTGTAACAAGGGCGATGTATTGATGTATACACTGTTTTAGCTTCCCTGCTATGTACGAATTACATTACTTTTATCAAGTTTTGCAATATGTTATTTTAATGTTATTGAGACGAGACATGAAAACCTTCATCATCATTACGCAACCTAGTTTGAATAATTTACTACTAATGACGGCTTGATTTGGAAATAAAAATATTTTATTTTGCTTTTCAATGCTCAATCAGTACTTTATGCAACGAATTATTTTTATGATTTCTTCTCAAACTAAAATTAGAAACTCAAACTTTCCAATAATACTAAATCGTCTGCTTCTGTTTTTGTTATAGAGAAAAGGTACCTTTTGCCATCGGCGGAGCATCTTTAATTGAATATTAAAAATTCAAACAAGTGGTAAATTCTAAAAGAATTTAATTCAGTTTTATTAAAATTGGCGCGATCTACTATACATGATAACCTGATGCGGCGTAGCTGGTTATTTTCGCGTGTCAAAATTTATGCGAATAGGTTAGATCAAAAAGAGGGAAAAAATGAGCAGTCATTAGATGGTGGGCTATTCAAATCGCGTTTCGTCCGTAGTCCGTTCGTTAACTATTCTTGTTACCGATATTTCTCAGAAAGTACTAAAGGATCTTTTTTCAATTCGATATGTAGGTTTCCCTATGGCTCTAGTTGATCATATTGCATTTTGGGACCGTTCGGTAAACAAGGTGGACGCCAGGTAGCCATCTTAGATTTTGATCGTTAAAATTTGTTACCGCTATTTCTCAGAAAGTACTGCAAGGATATTTCTCAAATAACATATGTAGGTTGCCCAAGAGCCCTAGTTGTGCACATTGCATTTTAAACAGAAATGGCTACAAGGTAACCATCTTGGATTTTGAAAATTAAAAATTGTTACCATTATTTCTCAAAAAGTACTAAAGGAATCGTTGCAAGTTCATATCTAGGTTTTTCAAGAGCCATTGTTGTTTATTTTTCATTTTGGGACCGTAATCGTGTAATCGTAATCGATTGTAATTAATTACATTTTCTCAAGTAATCGACAGTAATCAGTAATTGAAGACAATTTCGATTACTTGTAATCGTAATCGATTACAGTGAAAATTCACTGTGTAATCGTAATTACATTTCAATTAATTATATCAATTATGAAGTTAAATTTGGCAGCCAGTATACTAAGTTTAGAAAGTGAAAGCGGTCACGTGGGGATATGATTGAAATGAAAAAAAAATACGATAAAGACGTCGCAGATTTTTTTCAATCAACCAGGGATCAAGTAACCGAGAACATGATTTGAAAGTGTACAAAGAACACTCAAGGCTGTGTATCTTTTACCCAGAGAGTCGTGAATACTTGGAACAGTATGTCTCCCTTCCAATGTTGTTCAGTCTACGACAGTTAAGCAATTTGAATATGAACTCAATTCACACTGGAAAAATCAGCCACAAAAGTATTTATACACTGAAAAAAAAAAAAATATAAATATTAAAGGTGTTAAAATAAATGAGCAAGTACATCTAATTGGTCAATATGCAGATGATGCCTTTTTATTCCTAGATGGTTCTCCTAGATCAACTTTTATCTAGCCTCATGTCTAAATTTAAATATACATAAATATCAGCTCGTATGGATAGGAAATAAAAAAAATATTCCGATGAGATCCTGTGTCCTGAGCATCAGTTTAATTGGTCTTCTGAAAATTTTAAAGTGTTAGGGGTCCAGTTTTCACTCAATCTGTCAGATATCATTGAAATTAACTATAAAGAAAAGCTTTCCAAAATCAAAAGATTTCTTGGAATGTGGTCTAAGAGAAACCTTACTCTGTTGAGGAAAATCACCATCATCAAAACATTTGCACTACCTCTTTTAACCCATCTTCTCTCTACTTTGCCGAATCCCGATAGAAAATGGTTAAATAAAATCAACGCAGTGTTCTATAGATTCATATAGGGATATAACCCTGATAGAATAAAACGTAACACTCTGATTCTGGATTATGAGGCGGGTGGATTAAGGATGATTCACATTGAGAGTTTAATTCAAACTTAAGTGGATTAAAATAATTGATAATGAAGATGTGGATTGGCAATCTCTAGCCAAGATAACTTTTAAGAAGTTTGGAGGTGAAAGGATGTGGAACTTAGGGAAAGAGAAACTTGAAGAAATAGCAAAGAATATTACAAATAAGTTTTGGAAAGATGTTACACTAGCATGGGCAGAATACAACGATTTATCCCCTATTCTTGAAACTGATCTTCTTAATTATGTTCCTGTGCCACTCTTTAGACAATTTATTTTTCATGAAAGAGAAGGGATTACAATAGTGAAATATCTTTTAAATAACAACTTAGAATTCCTATCTTTTAATGATATAAAAATAAAATGTAATCAGCTAAATTTTTTGCAGTATTTTTCATTAGTGGGTAAGCTACCTAAAGATAAATAAGATAGAGTGAGAAGAGGAAATGCAAAAGGCAACAATGTAATTATAAACTTATTTCAGAATAATTTAAAATTAACAGATTTGAAATATGTATATAAATCTCTTCTGAGAAGTTATAAACACTTCCCTATAGAAAAGTACGGTGGCTGGGAGCGGACATGAAATAAATTATTGCGTGGGAACGAAATACTATTGCGTTCGAACGAAATATTATTGCGTGGGAACGAAATACTATTGCGTGGGACGCACGCAATAATATTTCGTTCCCACGCAATAATTTTATTTATTTCATGTCCGCTCCCAGCCACCGTAGAAAAGCAACAAAAATGGATTGGAAAACTTTATATAGACCCAAATGAGGAATTAGACTAGAGGAAAATTTATACACGTAGTTTTAAGATGACTATGGATACAAGAATTCAAAATCTACATTATAAAATTCTCAATAGAATTCTAACTACAATTACTTTTTTACATCAAATTAATGTAATTGATGATGATTTATGTAACTTCTGTAAGAACTCTCCAGAGACTTTTGAACACTTACTGCTTTATTGTGGCAAAGTATACAAAATATGGATGAATTCAAAAATTGCTTAAATAATATAAGCCAAAACAACTTTCATATGGGTGAAGATTTGGGAATAAGAGATATACTATTTATTTGTGAAATCGGACCACCTGTTATTAATCATTTGATACTAATAATCAAATACCATATTTATAACTGTCGCTTCAGGAAGATCCAACCAAATTTTGAGAGCTGTAAGAAACAGTTTTGTAAAATAAAACAAATTGAAAAAATAGTGGCTACTGAAAATAACACTGTTAATGAATTTACCCAAAAATGGTTCCTCTTGACTATTTAACTACTTTATTATTATATTTTTAAATAAAAAAATCTGAAAAACAAACATTTTTTTTTTTTTTTATATTATGGGCAACTAGATATTTTTCCTGTGCTAAAAAAGTGTTGTTTATGTTTGTGTTATTTTGTTATTGTTTTGTTGTATCCTATACATGTGACATATGTGAAACTATCTATGTACCAATTATGATTACAACAAAATTAGCTCTTCAAGAATGTCAATATCTCATACTAACCTAGCCAATAAATTGTAAAAAAATATCTTAAAGAAAATGTGCTTATGTCATATATGAGCCTTCTTATGTATGAAATCTTATAAGGATTAATTCATTGGCTTCTATTAAAATTACACATATACAATGCATGTATATATATATGGCATGTGTGAATATATGTATATGAGTTAATTTAATTTCCCTAGATCGCATATGCAAAATTGTTTTACTTCTTAATTTTTATTAACCAGTTTTAACTGACCCTTGTGGAAACACAATGGACTTTTATGGGTCAGGTTACTGCTGAAGATAAATAATGTGTGAAAAATTTATTCATGTATATGTTAAGTCAGTATTAGGGCACAACAGTGTGATTACGTATATGTATAATACATGTAATATATATGTGTGCTGGTATAGGGAAATGAGAAATGGAACAATTGTTTTAGTTGCACATATGTCGAGTGCTATGGATATGTATGTAGTGTTTGTTTTTGTTTGTTTTTCGTAATGTCTAAAGTCATGTAGTTCGTAATGTAAGTGTGCCATACATATATGTATTTTTGAGGTTCCCCATTGATGATTGATACTGTACCTAGCGTCTTTTGTACACATACATGTAAGCGGTTATATATACTTTATATCAATTGATCCTATCTACGAATGTTACAGATTTGTCTGATTCTTTTTCAGTGCTCAGTTCTATGTCACTAAAATTGTGATATCAAAATCAAGGAATATGTGACATAGCATATATATAAATGATTACATGTATGAATAAAAGAGAAACCTTCTCACTTATTTTAAATGTGTAGATATATATTTGTGCTCAATTTTATGCCACAAGAATTTTAAAAAAGATATGATGTCATAATTAACAAATAGGTGACATAACATCAATAGAAACCCTTTCACTTAATTAGATTTTGAAGTAATTGTGCCCATGTTTTTGCCATCTTAGATTTTAGTAGTTTGTTACCACTATTTCTCAGACCTTATTGAAGGAATCTGTCTCAAATTTCATCTAAAGGTTCCCGTAGGGCAATAGTTGTGCATATTTTATTTTAGGACCTTTTTACTTACAAGATAGATGACAGGTTGTCATCTTGGATTTTGATAGCTGAGATTTGTTACATGTAACGCTATTTCTCAGAAAGTACTAAAGTGATTATTCTTAATATTCATCTGTAGGTTCCTCTAGTGCCCTAGTTGTGAATAATTTGCATTTTGGGATCAATCCGTCAAGATTGCCGACCAGCCGCTTTGATTTTTGTATTTTAAGTTTGTTACCTTTTTTCTGATAAAGTATTGAAGGGATCTGTCTCAACTTTCATCTGAAGGTTCTCCTAGGGCTTCAGTTGTGCATATTGTATTTTAGGACCGATTGTTTAACAATATGGCCGACTGCTTGCCATCTTGGATTTTCATAACTGATGTTTTTAACGCCATTTCTCAGAAAGTACTCAAGGGATTTTTCTCAATATTTATTTGTAGGTTTCTCTTGGGCCAAAGTTGTGCATATTGCATTGGGGACTGATCGGTCAACAACCATCTTTGATTTTGATAGTCGAAGTTCGTTACCGCTATTTCTCAGAAAGTATTGAAGTGATCTGCCTCAAATTTCACATGCAGGTTCCCCTAGGGCTTTTGTTGTGCATAATGCATGTTGGATCGATCGGCTATTTCTCAGAAAATACTGAAGGGATCGGTCCATTACTACATGTGCAGGTTCCTCTATGACCCAAGTTGTGCAAATTCACTTATTGGGACCAATAAGTGAATAAGATGGCCGATAGGCCGCAATCTTGAATTTTGATAAATGAACTTTGTTACCGCTATCTTTTTAGAAAGAACTGAAGCAATCCATCCAAAATTTCATATTCAGGTTGTCCTAAAGCCGTAGTTGTGCACATTGCATTATTGGACCGACTGGTGAACAAGAATTTTGATATTTAAAGTTTGTTACCAAATTTTTTCAGAAAGTACAGAATGAATCTGTCTCAAATGTTAACGGCCAGCTTTTATACAGCGAGATGTTCTTTGAAGTAGGGAAGGTTGTTTCTCTGAGCTGTAACACTGGGTATCGGATACTCACGGGTCCGCCGGAATGTTTAGGGACAGGATCATGGACCGACTCAGCTTGTGGTAAGCGGAAACATCGCATGCAAACACCAAATATTGTTTTCTCTTCTGTTGTATGATCTTTTTCTTTCAAAAAGATAATTATTCAATTATTAGCAATATATTTCCCTTTCCCAGAAGGGCTCTTATTCCAATATCCATATTTGATAATTTTGCTTTTAAACAAAAAAAATTAAATCGTCTTTACTTAACTACAGATGTGTTTTGAATTTGCGCTTGCATACATGTCAATCATTCGCATCCATTCAAAATAATTATATCATATTAATTAGTTTCAACACATATTAATATATCAAGGAAGACAACTCTTAATAAAACATTCACAAGGAGACATATTTGTTTCATAATTCTAACATTAGCTGCAACACAGAATTTACGCACTATAACAATTTTATTTTTATACCTTATATCTGTTCAAATGGAATTATGTCTTAAAAAATCTGACTTTACAGTATCTAAAGATACTAAAAAAATTTAAATGAAATTTTATAGAATTGTAATTGAAGTATAGTAATTCTAAAAATGTTTGTAATTTTTGGTGGCGAATGGTTCATGAGTATAGAAAACTATTTCTTTTGAACTAATCAATCATGAAACAAGAAAAAATACTTGTCAGCAATTTAATGTGTTACATGAAAGAATAACAGAAATGAGAAACCAGCAGCTAATACAATATTATACAGAGATGGTTTACAATGTCTAAAGTAATTGGTGGTGGTACAAGAGTAGTACGATGATTTAAAGTGTTACTTATCTGTATGTGAATGTCCTGGTATAGTCCTTTATCCTTCCAGGTTTCAAATTAACAATAATCACAAATTCACGAGGAAAATGAATGTCCACAGATGATTTGTAAAGTTTCAGGCAATATGAATAAATCCACACAAAGTGTTGTAATAATCCACAGATAAAGTCACAATAGCTCTCCCAATAGAATCTTATGTGGCGCTGTACAATTCTTGATATGTCTAATTACAGGTCTCATTACAGTTCTGATTAGACTTGGACAGCTGGAGTATATATAACTAAACCCTTATTCAAGAATATTCGAGAACCTTCTACTTCTTGGAATATCTAACTAAAAACAGTAAACAAATATATACACAGAACTTTCTGGAAATAGACCATTCTAGATCCCTACTTATAATCAACATGTTTACAAACATATTTGTTTATGTATGATAATATTCTAGAAAGTTCTATAACCTAATTTAATCATATGAACTTTATAGGATGTATCAATAATAAAGCTATATGAGTTATCTCCCTTATCTAATAACTACATGTATTGAGTGTCATACATAACAAATGAATTCCCTCAAATATAGAGGTAAAGTCTTGAAAAACGTTCGAAATTATTTATTGCAGTTCAGGTATGTGATTTTGAGACGACATGTAACGCCCTTGTGACGGATTCGACAGCTGATAGTGTTTAGTAGAAAACACAGTAAGAACGACATCAGATTATACAGGATGTACTGAAGATCATACTACAGGTCTGAATTAAAATTCATCATAATGTTGTTTCCCTACAATAGGCATGTGGTGCAACAGGGGTTGTGGTTTTTGGGGAATAGTTCCACTATATAATTAGTGATAACATAAAGATACTGCAGTATTCCAAAGCACGTACTTCATTCATACTACACACCATTTACACGAGCCCGATTACTAATTAATGTAATCAAACAAAATAAATGGTCATTCCCGACAGTATTTACGTGATGTTTATGTGACCTAATAACTCATATATGACTGTTTCAGGCGGTGGTAATTACTACTATTTCGAGGCCTCAAGCCCAAGACAACAAGGTGACACTGCACGATTGGAGACAACTTTTTCTGTGCCGATCGGTGTACAAATCTGCGTGTCCCTCTGGTATCATATGTATGGGCGCTCTATGGGGAGTCTTAGGATTAGCACTAAGGTGAGATTATTAAACGCATTGCGATTGCGGCACCAAATAAACAGTAAGGTGAGATGATCAAACGCATTCTGAATACCAGAGTTACTTCCCTTTGTTTCAAACTATAGTGACGTAAACAGCATTCCCACTGCGATGAATATGCTACTACAATTTTTTTTTTAAACTTAGATTACATTTTGTTAAATAATCAATGTAAAAGTTAAACTATATATTTTGACACTTTGGTAGGTTTCAAAAAGGAAGTGTTTTTTTTGTATTCAACTCTGGAAATATGTCACATATTTAAAGATAGGAAATAACTTTTTAATATTTTGTACTTTACATATGTATTTTGGTTTTGGACAACATGGGCACGTCATACATAAGCATTATACACATACGTGGAATGCACAGACATGTTTGTGCATGTGCTTTTTCTGTTTACATTATCAATGATTCAGAAATATGAAGTTATCTAAGCTACAGCGATTTATGAATATTTTGATGACCCAACAATAATACCGACAAGGCTTTAATTGTTATAATTTACGAATGTCGTGGCTATATACGCAGTGGAATTAAAAAGGTTTTGTAATACCGCTCCACTACGATGTTCTACGATACGCTATAATATTAGATCTGACAACTCCTCAGCATATCCCCTGTATTGAGCCTATCAAAGTGTCGTCTATGAAATATATGGTGTGACCAAAACTCTCGGAAGTGTAAACGTCTATTACTACCATCTGAAATGTCAATTCTAGAACAGGAGGCATGCAGAGGTGACCCTGAACGGGGAATTATTATATCTTCCATTGGAGCGTATCCTAGAGTATCGTCGTGAAGCGTATTAACAAAAAAACCTTTTCATTAGTTTGTTTGTTTGATTAATAAACGTCCTATTAACAGCTATGGTCAAGTAAGGACGGCCTCCCATGTATGCGGTGTGTGTATGTTGTGCGAGATGCATGTTTTGGGAGACTGAGGTATATTCATGTTGTGCTTTCTTGTATAGTGGAACCCTTGCCCTTTTTATAGTGCTATATCACTGGAACATGCCGCCGAAGACACCAAGTAACACACCCCACATTGTCACATTATACTGACAACGGACGAACAGTCGTCCGACTCCATGTATGCTGAGCGCTAAGCAGGAGCAGAAACTACCACTTTTATAGGCTTTGGTGTGTCTCGGCTAGGGGACAGAACCCAGAGCCTTCCTCACAAGGGCGAACGCTCAACTCAAGGCCAAAAGTGAGGCGGTGCCAAGGGAGGCATTAGGAAAGATAAAGTCAGTTAGGAAGAAGAGAAAAGATAAGATCCTAAATTTAGTCGCCTTTTACGATCATGCAATAGGGACAGCAGATACAATTCTAATGCCCTACCTACAGGGCCAATTAGATTGCAGATATATGCTATAACTATTAAAGATATACGTCTGGCGACATGCTTAAGTAATATAGCAGTAAAAACTGGTAGAAACAGTTCCAAAATTAAATAAATCACAAAAGTTCATCCACATTCCGCGCCACAATTTGCACATAGGACGCTGTCATTAAACGGCCCGACTGTTAATATGACGTTAAATCTAAGGAACTAAACAACGCATTCACGCACAAGACTCATGCAACGCCTATTACTTTAATAGGATGTTTTTTTAGCCACTCAACCAATCTTTAACGATGCTCCACCACCTACGAATATTTTTTTTCTCTCCATCAAATGCCAGAAGACGAAGTAGTATTTTTCTTCACTTACAAAAGTTACTTACTTTACACCATTACCATTCTCGAAACGTTTGAGCGTCTTATTATACTTCAAGATCAAAATATTGAAAAATAACTGATTGCATAAAAAAACCATAGCCACTCTTTCATATCTACTGCTCTATATGGAATAAGTATAAGTACTGATTGTGCATGTACCAAAGTAATATTAATTATTTTAAATGCATGTTATTTAAATAGACACATATAACAAATTATACATTATGTTCAAATGATTGAAATATCGTTTATGTTCTGTCGGCGATGGATCATCTTTATTTGATCTTTAATTTTTTTTAATTGATATTACAGGATTCTGCCGGGACACAAACAAACTCACAGGTTATTGCTAGTGGAGACCAAGGACAACAATGGCACCAATCATCAAAGACCTTTCCTGCACAAAATAACACAGTCTGGATAGTCATTGAAGGCATAAGGGGCTCAGCTACAAAATCAGACATCTGTATTGATGATATTGAGATATATGCATGCTGACAAAATGTCATGAAATGAATTGCAAAGGAAAAATGACTTTCTTTCAAATATGACCTGTGTCATGATGACTGATGAATGAGTCCTGTTCAAAGTTTCATTAGTCTATGTTTGTAAATTAGGATATTGAGATATATGTCTGCTGCGAAATGAATTACAAAGGACAAATATCTTTCTTTCAAATATGACCTATGCCATGAATGAGTGATGAATGTGTCCTGGTCCAAGTTTCATTATTGTAAGTTTGTAAATTTCTTTCATAAGTGGTGAGGAATGTGTATTGGTGATGGTCTTGAATTTTCCTTTTGTGTTATATCAGCAACTTATGAGATATTGGTACAGCATGTAATTGGTGCTAGAAGAGAACTATTTATACAATATAATATAAAACATGAAACGTTCGTTGTTTAGACATTTTTGTTGTCTTCGTGGTGTGTTGTGAAACCGTGAACATTTAAACGACAATCTGATTAAAATACAGATCCTTATAACCACTCCGTTACTGGTGTAGAGATCGTAAGTAATCGGAAGCCCTGGAATATCGAGGATGTCTCTGCTCCTGCTTAGCGCTCAGCATACAGAGAGTGGGGCGACTGGTTCGCCCGTTGTCAGTATAATGTATAAAAAGGGCAACAGTTACACTATACAAGAAGACACAACACGAATATACCGCAGTCTCCCATAACACGCACCTCGCACTTCACACACGCTGCACACTGCATATATGGGAGGCCGTCCTTACATGACTTATAGCTGTTAACAGGGACGTTAATTAATCAAACAAACAAACAAACATAAATTTTGACAGAAAATATTTTGTTAATCAAACGATAAAATATACATTTTAATATTGATCTGCACTTCTTCCACTACAGGAAACCTGTCTTCCAGCAATTTAAGGAAGCATTCGTTTGGAAAATTTAAATTTCTTTATATGTTATATTTAGCACGAGTATAACGTACACAAAAGTCACGACAGTACTTTTTGAACTTTCATCTCTTGACAGGAGTTTAATGTATTCCATTTTGTTGAATTGTGAATTTTGATTCAATGCCTTTATCATCAAAGCTCCACAATATACAGATCTTAATTCTAAAATCGATACTGCAGTAAGTGATAGAGCAAAATCGAATAATTTACAGAAGCAATTTTAAAGAAGGGCAAATGACACAGATATTTTTACATTCTGAATATTTGCAATAGCTACTTACTACATTACTGCATGATTTATCTATTTTTTTTTCAAAAATGTTTGCATTCATGTATTATATTGCAATATCTTAATCCGTTCAGACGGTTATTTAATAGCGAGTAACATCTTTAAAAGATAAATTTCTTCCTGTCCTGTATGTGGGCCAATTAACATGACCGTGGAGGAAGGGAGAACTCTATATTGTCAAGTAACCGTATGAATATTTATGAATAGTTTATTAGCAATACTGAGAATGCATGTATTGACATTAATATAATTTTTAAAAGAAGATACATTTAACTAATAAGTGATAATAATGATATGACACAATCATGATGGTGAGGGTGATTATGTGAGGTCATTTGTGTTTGATAATAAAGATGATAATGCCACATGATAGCATGCATGTATGGGATAATGTGTGTAAGCTATGAATGAAAGCGCATGTAGTGTTCTTATATAACTGTTTTATAAAATCATAAGCGATACAATTTTTTCTATATTTCCATAATTTTCAGACTAATTGAGTTAACAGGGAAAATCAATATAACTATAGCATTACCTCTCACTACAGGAACAGGAAAGCAATAGGTTAGGCAAGGCACCCTCGTCAGCCAATACATTGTCTGAACTCTACACTGTAGCTGAGAGGTTATATATTGACTCTAAAGACTTATAATATCATAGCAGCATAATATACGGTGTATTTGAAAACTCAGAATTAAGATATTAACAGTAAATTCCTGGTATGAATAAAGTGCGTCGCGTGGATCCCCTCCTGTGAGAGGTCACAGTTGTGTAAGCCCTGTTTTGGTTTTTTGGGGAAAAAAATCAGCATTGCTGTATATTACAGTAACATTTGTCGTATTGTGTATACCGAGGTCAGTGCACAAACATTGTTCTTATTTCACTATTGTTATTCTAGGTATTTTTAGCTCAGCAACCATAAGTGATTTTCATTGTGCACAATCTAATTAAAAGACATATTCTCATTCTCTCGTCGTTGCATTGAGTATCTGACAACGTCACATCCGGGGTGTTACCTTCTGGTGACCTTTATACAAAATGTATTTCCCTCGCCGAGTTATGTCTACTAACAATATTCCGACAGTTCATGGAATTTAATCTCGGAAGGCCGGCCTTACATGACCCTGGCTGTTAACAGGACATAAATGTAATCAGACGAAGAAATAAAACAATCCGTCTTCCAAAACATCGATTCGTCGATTATATATTTTTCCCCACAACATGATATATCATTGGGAATGTTTTATGACTAAATACACATTTTACAATACATATTTTACACTATGCACATAGATTTTTTTCCCGATGAGTGTAAGGGTGTAATAACGGTTATGACATACATTTTTATTTTGCGTTATATCATATAAGCATTTCTTATTTTTCAGTATAATCCCGTAAAACTATAATCTCTTATGAGTGGTTTATCAATGAAATCATTTCAGCCAATCGGAGGCGATGGTACAAATGTGACGTCATTTTTTTCTAGATGATAACATAACTTGTTTAGCCATTTGCTAAAAAAACTGAATAATTTATGATAGCAATGTGAAATGTTCAATGTCCATATAGTCTATTAAATATTTTGATTGATTGAAATATTACAACAATTTATTTGTAGTACCTATTCGTATTTGTGAAATCTTTGTAACGCGCTCCACGGTATATGAAGATAGCTTCTGCTATCGTAGCCAATATGATAATTAGAAAAAAAATGTGATGCCATTACTTGTAAGTAGGATTTGTCCCTAATTTAACTATACTAATAAATGTGATACGTCACATTTGATCTCATAATGAAGATATTAATATTTAAATCAATAGAAATTAAGAACACTCATTTTTCAATTTTCATTATAGACAGATCAATACCAGTTTTATAAAAGATAATGTAAGCTTTCTTTCTTAGCATCTTGATGTTATTATTTCAGAAGTAAACGTGAAAACACACATGCTAAGAGAGTTATTTTTATACATTTACATTTTCACTGCAGTCCAACTATGTAACCCTACCAAGCGCACTTTGCATTCATACAGTCTATGAACCACAGCCGCTTATTATGACGTCATTATTATGACGTCACCATTGTCATACCAGCGATCATGGAAAATGACAGTTCAAATGGCTGTTCCATCCTTGACGAAAACGAAAGACTTTATTCATTATAGATGCACAATCCTTTTTTTATTTCACCATCAAATTGTAACCAAAATGTAAATATAAGTATTGAACGTATTTCAGTTGGCATTCAAACCCATATGAAATCCAAATGGATAGAGGCATATTCCATGAAGCGCGCTAGCTTGAAATTATGGTTGATGTTGATGTTTTTTTTCTTCAAAAAGTGATAGACAAAATTTCACGAGTGCTTCGAAATATCAAAAAGACTCGATGTAAAGGTCAAGAATGGATATGGATATGGGGACGGCTATAGTGGCTGAACTAGACATTTTCCTTATCGACAATCATTTAACTACGGCAGATTTACTGTACACTGTGAATTGACTGACAAAGTACTATCCATGTTCAACATTGTTGGCTACAATGGATTTATTTATTGATGCGGAGGTCAGTTAACATGAATTCTACTACAAAAGACGGTGTTATTTCAGATATTTTTTATAATTCTAAAAACGTTTTGTTTGAACCAATAGAATAAAAAGAACTTGATTAATCATATAGAGAATACATGGTTAGTATCTTAAAATGCAAGGGTGTTTTTGGTTCGAGACATAGGAAACCTTTATTTTAAGATACTAACCGTGTATTATGTTTATCCTGCAACCATTTTGACATTCAAAACGAATGTAAAATATCAGTTATTTACTTTGCTTCGCTCGAAGCGAGACGCTTCTTTGATGCAGAGGAAAAGATTCAAAAACCGAATGGGAGTGTACTCATTTTTACTACCGCGGTAAATATGTAAACGCATTCGCAAACAGTACCAGTAATTCTATTCCGTGTGTAAGATGACTGAAACAATATGGAAATACTCAAAAACGATGATAATAACCCACCAAGTAATTACTTTACAGTACATACCTTCGCCATGAGCCTAGAAAAAGAAGACGCCACCATACGAGATTTTCGATACATTGTAAAACTGACGTCATTCCGGTGAATGTGACGTCACTATTTAGCAGATCTGAATGACGTTTCATTCACCGGAGGGTTAAAGTTCAGGGTCAAGCTAGAAAATGTTCCGTCAGATGTGGAACAAATTCACGTGATTGTATTGACGGATAAAGTATTTTGTATTGACGGACAAAGCACACGTTTATCTGACATTAAATATCGGTAAGTATGTGGGGCAGTTGCAGGATAAAAAAACCGTATGATAAGGATTTTTTTAATTAAAAAAAAAATAGGTTCTAAACGTGACATGGGAATTTTCCATAATCAGCTTCCTTTAAATATCTACAAAATAAAACCACGCGTGGATAAGTGCACCTTTCACATATGAATAATTGTCCTAAATTCTCACGGCAAACATTGACATACTACAAGCATTTTGAAGGATGACTCGGCGAAACAACGCACAATAAAATGACCACGTTATAGTGTACATAATGTAGTAAAGTAACTAATATCTAGTTTATGATTCGTAGCCCTTGATAATTTTTCCTATACATTTTGTGCCGGTATTTTAGCTATAATTTTAACACGTCACGCTTTAAGGCGTTTATTTCTACTTCGAAAGATTCAAATGGCTGCTAAATAATATTCAGTTAATAAAAATATTTAATATATCAAGCAATGCTACTGGGTCGGCATGACGATTATTTTCCAATATGAATTTCTCGTCATAAACACCTCATTTATCTTTTTGACTGAAATCATTGCGATTACCTTTTATGATTTAGGAGATGAGGCAATCACTACCTTTTGTAATCTGAAACAAACTCGATATTCAACAATAATACGTTTGTTTTTCAATTGAATCTATTATTAGATAAAAAATCGATATTATGTAATCAAAATATTTAATGAAAATTCCTTTCCATGATTGGGAGAAATATTTAAGTTATATGTGCCGTATTTTTATATTCACGAATTAAGATGTTATAATTTATTTTTTTTATTCATCACAAACAGTTACCAATATTATGGAAATACAATACTTTCATCGCAAAGGTTTTAATTTTACATGCACAAATAAGAGGAACTGAGAATGCTTTTTGGTAGGATTGACTCAATTCCGATATCTGCATTGATAATAAAGATTTTTTTCTGCTGATGCAGTGCAGAAGCACATAGTCGCAACGCTACTAAGACTTTAAATATATGTAGTAGCAACGGATATCATGTACATGCATATACACATCATATCCCTCATTTCAAAAAGTGGTTCCTACTCAAAATCAGATTAATACAGATATTAATGATATTGAATATTTTAGAGTTGATGCATGCACAAATTGCAACGATACTTGAGATTTAAATATTATGTAGTAATAACGAATTTTACATACATGTATATAGCTTTAATCCCTCATTTTGAAGGGTGGTAGCGACCAAATCATATATTTCCATTGATGATGTCGAAAAAATTTAAAGTTGATACTTTGTAGAAATTCTAGCGAGACAGCTGCAACGAAAATTGGGATAT
This sequence comes from Argopecten irradians, assembly GCF_041381155.1. Classification (NCBI taxonomy): domain Eukaryota; kingdom Metazoa; phylum Mollusca; class Bivalvia; order Pectinida; family Pectinidae; genus Argopecten; species Argopecten irradians. The sequence continues at coordinate 14,936,618 of NC_091149.1, read as the reverse complement.
GTAAATTATTTGAAACGACAGTCACTGGCAATTTCATGCGCTAATAGGTGGATAGATAGATTTTGCTTCATTGCCTATGGTTGGAGATTTACATCAATCATGTCTTATGTTTACATCAAATCAAAACAACAAATATACAAAATCGTAGAAGAGTGTTCATCATTGCTAAACATTGTGTAATTGATAAACATTGTGATTGAAGAAGTGCAATTCCTATTTATCATTGAATGTTTAGGTGTGTGGCCAGACAAGTGCTGATATTTATGTGCAATATATGTGTGTGCATGAGTGTGCGAATAGTCCAATCCTTTTATAATACTATTTCTAAATTAACATTATGTTTTTCTGTGTATGAGAACAATATTTTGTCAAAGTCTCATAAAAAGGGGTCATGTTTTTGTGAATTCTGTATCACCAAGAAAGTGAATGTTTATGTGTAAAATTTTTCAGAATGTTTTACCTATCTGAGGTGACTTCATCATTTTGTACCCAAATCAGATGTAATGTTCAGTACATATATTGTAAAGTTCATCCTATGAGATCAATACAGGCACCAGATCAGCGATATTTATCATCATCAAAGACCACTATTCGTGGTTCAAGTATATGTACATAATGAATTTTTTTGTTTGTTTGTTTGTTTGATTAATTAACGTCCTATTAACAGCTATGGTCATGTAAGGACGGCCTCCCATGTATGCAGTGCTTGTGTGTATGTTGTGCGAGGTGCATGTTTTGGGAGACTGCGGTATATTCGTGTTGTCTTCTTGTATAGTGGAACTGTTGCCCTTTTTATAGTGCCATATCACTGGAGCATGCCGCCGAAGACACCAAGCAACACACCCCACCCGGTCACATTATACTGACAACGGGCGAACCAGTTGTCCCACTCCCTGTATGCTGAGCGCTAAGCAGGAGCAGAAACTACCACTTTTATAGACTTTGGTGTGTCTCGGCCAGGGGACAGAACCCAGAGCCTTCCTCACAGGGCGAGCGCTCAACTAAAGTCCAAAAGTGAGGTGGTGTCAAGGGAGACGTTAGGAAGAATAAAGTAATTTAGGAAGAAAGAAAAGATAAGATCCTAAATTTAGTCGCCTCTTACGATCATGCAACAGGGGCAGCAGGTACACTTCTAACGCCCTACCTGCAGGGTATCTTTCGACTGGTAGAATTTTGACAGTACATCGTGACTTTTGAAAAGGCCGGACACTGGACTAGAAAATGAATCGTTATATTATCAGTATCTTTCTTCATATTTTACATGTCACCGTGTTTTTTTTTTTATAACGGTATGATATTTTTACCAGTTCGCCAATCTTTCATGTTTAATTCGGGTATTCTAGACTCAGTAGCCACAGCTGGTTAGGACCATGAGTGTAGTGAATTGAATTGTATGTTGGTAGTCTTTTCGAAGATATCATAGCGTATTGCTAGTTTTCATAATACAACCCCTCGACTGTTTTTCTGCAAAAGTTCTTCCATGTTGTTCACGAAGGACAAAAACCATCGAACACGTAGTCCAGCAACAGAGATGAGATGCTGAGTTTGCCCGCAATGATGAATATATCGTGAACAAAACTTTCTAGAGATGAAGACGTTTGCTCGAAATATATGCCCTTTTTTTGGGCAGTGGTTATGCTGACTCTTTAACTGGTGCAAGATCGCCAGCATTTTCACTGTGTGGCGTAATTCTGACGAATCCCCACAATAGGGAAACTTCATCTCGAAACTTCATCACTTGCCTTTTCCTTCGGAGCTGTGTCACTGTGTCGATTGCCTTGTCTGTAGCTTTCGCAATACGATTTCTATTTATACCCGTTGTTTTACTTATCAAAGTTCCACATCTGTATTTCTTTGTTATCCTGCCCCATATGATGTTGCGTACAAGTTTCTGTTTTCCCGGTTTGTTGATTTGTTTGGCCGACTTAACTTCATCCATACATCAGTAGTTGTTTTCTCACTTTTGCCCCCTGTTCTCCGTTGGGCCGGCGTCTTGTATCAACCTTTTCGGTTTTACTTCTAGGCGTGCTAGGATTACTTTCAGTCGACTTCTTTTTTAGGCGGTGGACACTTCTGCAAGCCGATCTGTATTTTACTTTCAAGTTATGGTAGTCTTGTCTCAATACCTTCAGTTGTGTTGACTTTTTCGATATAGCTCTACTTATTGTTTTTCCTTGGTACATTACGACGAAAAGGGACATTGCGCACAATTCATTCGGTCCTGGCTGATTAAGATGCTCCTTGCTGCAGTCTGGACTGTCATATCCACTAGTATCCATTTCGTTTTCAGCAGCATCAACATTGGCATTGGCATCTTACATACGCCGCACTCTTGCTGCATGATTCCTTTTCTTTTTCCTGTGTTTATTTAGTTCTTCATTCTGTTCGTAATTTCTCTTTATACGCGCAACTTTGCTGAGTTGAGATGACGGGACATAGCTTCTTTTTCGTCTTTCCCTCTCATTTTAGGTCACCTGAGACAAAGTCTCAAGTGACCTATTCTAATCGCCTTTTGTCCGTCGTCGTCCGTCGTATGTCCGTAAACAATTTACATTTTCGACTTCTTCTCAAAAACCGCTGAAGCAAATTCAATGAAATTTTGCACAAACCTTCTAAGGCATAAGGCCAATCAAAATTGTGAATTATATGGTCCCCAACCCCCTGTGGGCTGTGGGAAGGGCCAAAAGGGGTAAAATTGACTATTATTTTTAAAAAAAATCTTGTTTTCCACTCACACATCTGACGAAATCGAATACTCTTCATAGAAAAGTCTTTAGGTCCTTTACAAAAATTGTGAATTATATGACCCTGGGGTCTCAGGTTTCCCCTTGGGGAGGGGGTTAACTTTACTATAGTTTATATAGGGAAACTCATTTTTGAGCATTATTTGGTCATTTGTAAAAGGAAGCGAGTCAAATGTCAGAATTATCTCTATGAAATGGCCATTGAATCATATTATCAAATTGTCCATGACTCACTCCCAGGGGCCTTAGGGATGGGGCCAAAAAGGGTCAAATAAGCTAAAACTTCAAAAATCTTCTTCTGAAATTCTGGAACTGGTAGAATCAAATACTCTTGGGGAGGGGGTCAAGTTTATATAGGAAAAACACATGTATGAATGTTATTTGCTTATTTTTCATAGGAAATTAGTCAAACTGGGTTAAAATTATTAGCCTGAGATAGCATTTTATCGTCATATCAATATTGGTCCTAGCCAACTCCCAGGGGCCTTAGGGCGGGGCCAAAAAGGGTCAAGTAGGCTAAAACTTCAAAAATCTTCTTCTGAATTCACAATTTGTAGAACCAAATAATCTCCATAGATTAAAAAGTGAAATTTATAAAATCAATGACATTGACTGACTTAGTTAGTTTGACTTATTTAGTTTGGTTTTGTTGTTTAACATTGGCAAAGCGAATTGGAATTTTAAGCATAAGGTTTGGTAACATAATTCACTAACTATCAAAATGAAAAATAAAAAATAAAAATTCTAATACGAAAGTTCAACTTTAAAGTTTATTTTAATTCGCAAATATTTTTTATAGATTTGAACCAACTTTACTATGCTCTTTCTGTAGCAGCACACCAGGTGACAGTCAAGGCCTCTTGGACCTCTTGTTTAAGATATGCTTCTGTATTCTTGGCTTTAAGGCGTTCCCTGTATGCTTTCGTGATGTCATCGCATGATTTCACAATGTTTTCCTGAAATATAATCAATTAATTGTTTAATGCTTACTTTAAAAATTATTCCTTAGCAAATACTTCTTTTCTTAGTATTGTATATAGTTTCTAAATGCATTTCTATCCTCTCGAAATGATCGTTACCATTCATGGAGATGTTCGTTTCTAAGACTTCTGAAGCACTTGTGCAGCAGGCAAGATACAAATGATGCAGGAAACATTTTGCATGAAGCGTGTACACTTTCAGAATAAAATAAAGAAAAATGAATCCTTCATTTGTACTGCTATGTCCTTTATGATTCGTTATCCGTACAATGAAATAGATACCTTCAGTAACGAACATTTCTCTTTGTTTAGGGCTCATTTATATAGGCGAATAATATGTGTGATGATCTGTGTATCCAGTTTGATGTTTACATACCAATTATTATTAGAGATTATGATTAAAAAGGAAAATATTAGAATATCAAACAGGTGTACTTACCACTGGTCCAACTACAAGTAGGTTTGCATTCAACAACTTATCTGTAAACAGCGCTTCTGACTCTGAAACAATGGCGGAAGATCACTCAGAGAACACGTGGTTCGCATAACGTGCAGAGCTAGCATCAAACGGAGCTGATTGTAGGTTTCGTATAAATCGGATAACGAACATTTCAGTTACGAACAGTTCTATTCTATTATACTGTTGCTACATGAATATACACGTGCTTGACCCAAGCGAGTACTCAAAATTATTAAAGTTTTACAACCGTAGAAGTCCAATATCGAACCAAAGCAAAGTATCTCTTTTTACAATATTCAGTATCGAGGAGTAATTGGGCAACGAACATTTCAGTTCTTAGAAAAAAAATTCTCTAAAACCAAAACTCTGGCACAATTTCTGTCTCGATATCTAATAGCCGATACTGGTAAGTATTTTATTTACAGACATACATGTCTTCCGATAGTTTATAGACATATCTACATGACATTTACAAAGTAATTATATATATTTTTAGCAAATGCTCTGATAGTAACGAACATTTCCATCATTTGTGAGACAAGTGCCACATATAAGTGATTCCGAAAACTTATTAACCGGTGACGGTCGCAGTAGGAATAGTTCAGGTGATTCAATAGAGATTACGCCATCCGCAGTCACCTCTCAAATGAATTTCTTAACGGTCGTGACGTCACAAGCAAACGGACAAATCATAACATCAGTTGTAGAAACTAACAGTTTAATATCATCTTCCCAGAATTTGAACTTTGGACATATGAGTGTTTCACAAACAGACTTATCACAACATGCAATCACGTAAAGTTATGATGTCATGACCATTCCATTATTTTGTATGTATCAATTTAATAACTTCATGTGATTTTTTTATATATATAACATGGTTTAGTTTTAATAAACCGTCATCTGATATAAGATGTTATCATTTTTATAAGATGGCCATTTTCAATCCACACATTTGTGTCGAGTTTTATGTGGAGCATGCATAAAACTATATAATATATAATTAACTTTTAGAACTACTGGTAATACATATTCTGTAGGATGTCTTGTATACATCTGTGCATTCGGTTGCTCTGCAAAAAAGCAGGGATAAACTTTGGTATATCATACAAGGGGACATAACTCGCACATGTTCATTGTTTGAAAATGACAAACATGTTTTTTAATATACATCGGTCGAAGCATCTTCTCCGATTGAAGTCCACTAGTGTTTTGGAGAAGTTGTAAACATTTTTACAGTTTCGCTGGATAGAAGGACGTGAGTAGCTCGCTGGTTTTAAATGTGCAAAAACGTAACATAGACATACAAAATACTATATTCCATAAACATATTAAGTATGACATAAAATTAGAGAAAGCGTACGGTAGATGTCAGAGAAGACATATTCATCTAAATTCTAAATAAATGAAGTTTGTACGAATGCACCTCAAAATTACTGCCGATTTATAGTTTTTTTGCAATGTGATTTTGAACTTACATAATCCTTGATATACATTGTACATTAATTGCATTTTGTCTTACTTGGTATACAGACAAACCTTTTAGATAAGCGATTTTGAGTTTGTAAGCGAGTTACAAACATATGTAATTGTTATAACAACCCTTATAACAATCCGTTCTTATCGAACGTAGTGATAAATTGATATGAATCTGTATTTCATAATGTCTATATCACAAAGTACTTCTATAGCAACAGTGTATTGAGTATTAGGAAAAACATTTAAAGATAAAAGAAGTTTTTTTAACTTAGTCTATTAAGGACACCACACACGAACAATCTGTAAACCAACTTCTATAAAAAGCATACTTGTCATTAAGGACACACTCACCAACACCTTTTGGTGCAATTAATTATTAAATTAACTCTTTATGAAGGATACCAATTACACTTTTGTTATATCGATTTGGTGTCCTTTGCAGACCTAAAGTTAAGACATCTTGATTCATTAAAATAAGGTAGGAGTGCATTATAACTTAACATCGTAGTTCTTTACCGACACACTATTTGGTGCATACAAAATATGCCATACCTAGAACAGAGCGAGTTTGTGGATACCCTTTTGCAATGATAATAATTGTATACTTCAGCGGATGGAATCTAATTACTGACAGAAGAAATATGGATCGAAAATCACAAACATTTTTATCAAATACTGATCATGAATTCGAAAATATAAACACGTACAGTTTATATAAGTTCGGTAGCAGAAGATGTAATTTCTATAAATGACTCGTATGTCTTCAGAAGAAAAAGCAATATGTTATTTTCCATATGACGTTTTGACTTAAAACTGAATGTTGTAAATCATTTTTCCGCGTGATATTTACTTTACAATCAATGTATTTATATTGAGTGGAATTTTTAACAATTTGTTATGTTAATCCTTGAGTTCTTTTGAAATGGAAATCTCAAAATTTAGTAGCCATGACACAAAGTTAAAATACGACAGTGGCATTTTACGATTTTTCAAATAATACATGTAGAAACAAGTATCTTAACAGATGATGTTCTGCGTAGCATTATTACTTCATATTTCGTAAAATAACCGGCGGTGCTGTTATGATGATATCACTGCCGGATTTATCTATATACAGAAAGCCTATTGAGACAAAATATGAAAAATATCAATAAATAAAGCACCTTAATGCGGATATGATTATAAGGTTGAGTATAAAGTTAGCTATTTTTGTTGAAGACAACTTCTTCCTGCATTATAGATTTACTGTCAAGCTCCATTCAAATCAGGGACCAAATTTTGATGGCAAGTTGATCCATGAGCTTTGTAAGGTGGCAGGGATTCGTAAATCGAAGACGTCACCATATCATCCGAGCTGCAATGGTGTGTGCGAGCGGTTCAACAGAACTGTGTTCAACATGTTGGGAACATTGGATCCTACCCACAAGTCTGATTGGAAGAAGCATGTAGGACTGTTGGTACATGTCTATAATTGTACGCGGCATGAGCAGACTGGCTACAGACTGTACAGTCATTTCTACCTTATATTTGGAAGGAGACCTCGATTACCACTTGATCTAGCTTTTGGTATTAAGGGGGGAGAGAAGAATCCCAAGCATTGTAAGTATTCGGATGACCTCAAGGAGAGACTTCGATCTGCTTATAAGGATGCTACCAGAAGTAATGAAAAAACTAAGGAGAGACAGAAAGATAACTATGATCGACGAGTGCGCGGCTCAAGCGTGGTATGCGGGGACAGAGTGCTAGTGAAGAAGTTGGTTCATGAGGGAAAGCATAAGTTGGACAATAAATGGTAAGAAGATGTATTCATAGTAATTGCCCAGGAGAACCAAGATGTTTCCATATTTACCATCAAGCCAGGAAACAGGAAATAGACGTACTCGTAAACTCCATCGTAACTTATTACTGCCAGTTAGGGATTTATTCTCTGCTGTTGAGGAAGCTGAGGAGTTGGACGTAGTTCAGTTACCTAAGCCTAGACCGAGACGTAAACCGAAAGTGGACAGGGAAGGCAAGCAGATTGTGCTAGAGGATAATGATTGTCCAGCAGTTGACCAGGGAAGCATTTCATCCAGTGCTGAGGATACCAGGGAAGCTGTGGAAGACCCGGTAGTTTCTCTGGACATAGGTGACGATCACTTGTTTGGAGAGGCTGGGGATGATGTTGGTGCTGATGACAATCAGGACTCCACAGCGGCAAAACACCAGAGTCAACCTGAGACGGTCTCCATCTCTTCGGAGGGGGAGGGATCGGCATCGATTAATGCCGATTTAGGGAGACCGGAAGTTAAGCCTGTGCCCGTTCCAAGGAGAACAAGAAGAGAGCGGTGTCGACCGTTCTGACAGACCTCGGGGGAATTCGCCGTGCGTCAGTCTCCGGTTGTACCGGATTGGATAGCGCGAGCGAAATACCACATGATCTTACCAGTGAAGGTAAACTGGACAGGATGCCAGATAGGGTTCTGGATTCATTACTGGCCATTGTAAGCAGTTCCGTTTAGCTATATTTTTATTAATTTTTTTTTATCCTAGGCTGTATATGTAATGTGTTTTTTAACAGATGATACTGAAGCCCCTGGACAACAAGGACACGGAGGTCATTCTTCTTGGAGGGGGATTGTGTAACAGGGTTATATTTTGTAGTTGTTTAAATAAGTCATCAATTGTTATGTTATATTTAAAGGTGTGTGCATCTTTAAAGTAGTATTGAGATTTGTATGGAGTGTGCGCCTTTAATGGGTTTAAATATAGGTATGAGAGAAATATGAGTAGGTATGTCAGGTGACTTGGACGGACATAAACACTGGATTTAAAGTTATGTTGCATGCTTTTAATCTTCTTCTAAATTTCTACGCACTTCTATTATGGCACCACACATACTTCTCCAGAGTATATTCAGGAAACTTAGAAGATCTGTAGGCCCCAATTATGCCAGCTATTCACACAACGCTTAAGAGACTATAATCGCCCATTCTGGAAACCTCCGCACGATTTGTGGTTTTTTTTAAAACCATAATAAAGGAAAAACAAAGGAAAACATGCTTTTGTGGTTCATGACAAGTAAACACTATCGACCCCCGCAATGGGCCTAGGGGCAGCAGGTACAATTCTAACGCCCTATCTGCAGGGCCGAGACACGCCAAAGTCTACAAAAGCGGTAGTTTCTACTCATGCCTAGCGCTCAGCATACAACAAAAATAAAAATATCATCAATGATGGGTAGGGCGTTAGAATTGTACCTGTTGCCCCTTTTGCATGATCGTAAAAGGCGACTCAATTTAGGATATTATCTTTTCTCTTCTTCCTTACTGACTTTATCTTTCCTAATGCCTCCCTTGGCACCGCCTCACTTTTGGCCTTGAGTTGAGCGTTCGCCCTTGTGAGGAAGGCTCTGGGTTCTGTCCCCTGGCCGAGACACACCAAAGTCTATAAACGTGGTAGTGGCGCTCAGCATACAGGGAGTGGGACGACTGGTTCATCAGTTGTCAGTATTAATGTGACCGGGTTAGGTGTGTCGCTTGGTGTCTTCGGCGGCATGCTTCAGTGATATAGCACTATAAAAAGGACAAAATTGCCATTATGCAAGAAGACACAACACCAATATAACGCGGTCTCCCAAAACAAGCACCTCGCACTACATACACGTAATACACCGCATACATGGGAGGCCGTCCTCGCATGAAAATAGCTGTTAATAGGACGCTAATTGAATCAAACAAACAAATGTCTGCGAAATCTGTAAGTTTCGGTTTTTTTGATGGTTTAAGATGACGTTGGAAGTTTTGTATTGCTCTTCGAAGGCAGAGTTTAACTAGCTGTATCTGAAAATCATATAGGTTTGCACTGAAAGTGTATGCTTTTAACGCAATAGACGCTTGAAAAATTATGCTTGATGACGGACGTTCAGTCAAAGAACTGACGCGGCTATATGAATTAGCTTACCGCCCTTCGGGCCAGAGACATCGGCTTCAAATGTAGCATCATACATTTGTACTTACATGTACGCTAGAACCCGGTCGGCCCTGCAGGTAGGGCGTTAGAATTGTACCTGCTGCCCCCATTGCATGGTCGTAAGAGAAGACTAAATTGAGGACTTTATCTTTTCTTTCTTCTTTAAATTACTTTATTCTTCCTAACGTCTCCCTTGACACCAGCTCACTTTTGGCCTTTAGTTGAGCGTTCGCCCCTGTGAGGAAGGCTCTGGGTTCTGTCCCCTGGCCGAGACACACCAAAGTCTATAACAGTGGTAGTTTCTGCTCCTGCTTAGCGCTCAGCATACAGGGAGTGGGACGACTGGTTTGGTGTGTTGCTTGGTGTCTTCGGCGGCATGCTTTAGTGATATAGCACTATAAAAGGGCAACAGTTCCACTATACAAGAATACACAACATGAATATACTGCAGTCTCCCAAAACACACCTCACACAACATACCCGCAACACATCGCATACATGGGAGGCCGTCCTTACATGACCAAAGCTGTTAATATGACGTTAAAATAATCAAACAAACAAACAAACAATAGAACCCGGTACATATTAGAAAACACGTTTATCCCAAACTCGTCCTTGTCCGCGTTCTAATTATACATCCACAAACCACTATTCAAGAAGAACAGCACAAACATACCGCAGTCTCCCAAAACACGCAACTCGCACTTCACACACGCTACACACTGTATACATGGAAGACTGTCCTTACATGACCATGGTTATTAATAGGACGTTAAAATAATCAATCAATCAAACAAACAAACATACAATTGTCGTATACGTGTATTTGTACATGTCAAGGAAAATACAAATTAATCCGGAATATAAAAATGTTATATGTTTGGTTCTAATTTTACAATCTCCATTTTCCGGAATTGTTTCTCCGGGTTTCGATTATTATGTTACTTATGTGGAGAAAAATGAAAATAAACGAAGCAGCCAGCAGCTCAGAAGATTTTGTTATCGTTTCGGCCCTTATATTACATGTCTGACGTCGCCATCACAACAAAAACCTCTCACAAGCCTTTCCCGGCGACGACATGGTGGAGAATCCTCATTGTATGACATTTTAAGCTTGAAATTTAACATTTGTTTGTGACCGTGTTGTGCGATTATCAACTTCCGGTCTGGACCATGCGGTTTTATGATGTTGTGAACTGAACTTTTCCAATGTATTTCCCCATCTTAGCTTATCAGACATTTATTTGGAGATGAAAGAATGTTTCGATTGCCATTTTCCAGAATATTTGTGAGTTTTGAACATTGATATAAAACTGCCATTTTCATCGCTTTACATTATTTGTACGTGTGTGATTTTTCCCGCATTTTTGACCGAACGGATTTTTCGCCATGAATCCATTACTGAGGGGAACGAACGTTAGCCAGACAATACCAGGCCCAGTACTTGCTGCCCCCCTGGAGTCCATCCAGTCTCCACACGTTAAATATTCGTCCTCAGGATGTTTTAGCATAACAAAGAATACATCTCATATTCATTCATCAGAAAAGCTAGACTTTGATAATCCAAAAATTTCATCCTCGAGACATTTTACTGTCAACGACAACACAGACTCTTCTCCTCCTTCAGAAGAGGGATACCCTGGACAATCTCCACTTATTGTTATTCCACCGATATCAGACAGGGTTCCCATGCGGAAATTTGTAGGCTATACACATGAGGAGGGCACCAAATTTTTGGAGGAGTTTGAAAGCTATATAACCTTCAATGGACTTCACTTTGATCCCTCCCTACAGAGGAAAATAGCAGCTTTCCATATGCACCTTATCGGACCAGCACGTGTATGGTTTCATGCTTTGGATTCAGCATCTAAGTCCTCATGGACAGAATTAGAGAAAGCGTTTCGTGAGAAGTACACAGTCACAGATTCCCTTGATCCTGTCTTATTAGTTGAATCGGCGTCATTTCACCGTTTGAAATGGCATCCTGGGCAGCCATTGGAGGAATATCATAGTATAATCCTTGAAAAGGGACTCAAACTAGGAAAACCTATGCGGGACATGGTATATCAATTTATTGAGGGTTTAACCCCTTCGTTAGCATTCTTCGTACTGTCGGGCATGTGTACTGATCTCCAATCAGCGCTATTACGTGCACACTCTGGTGAGGCTTCGGGATATTGCAATGGTGTTCCGGGTATGTTAAACCCTCCCCTCGTGGCTGCAGTCTCAAAGTTAGAAACAAAGAAATCAGACATTGAGGAGTTGGAGTCTCAGGTACAGGCCCTCACATCTTTAGTCCAGGGTTTGCAGGTTTCTCCGCAGAAGGACTCTACATCATCCACTCATTGTTATCGCTGTAAAGGGATGGGACACCGTCAACGTGATTGTAGGTGGACAGGGTAGGGTGAGTCTAGACCACAGGACACCTGTCAACTGTGTAATCAAAGAGGGCATGTAGCTACCCAGTGTGTCAAGAACATTAACATTACACAACCCCCACCACCTATGCCTACATATCCTGCGTCGGTAAACTGGTTTCCCCCGGGGATAGGTCGCGGTCACTCGGGCGGTTATTAACAAAATCGCGTCATAGAAATCCAGCACCAGACAGATGTACTTTTCGGACTATAAGTGATACGTCAGAGGAGACATGCGTAACTTCTGAGGGTTTCAGCGATAGTGACACTACTACTGAAAATGATGATAGTGGTTATCAGGATAGCTCTATGTATTTACATTGTAATTTGCTCATCAAAAGGTTGTAGGTCTCCTTGATACGGGCTGCTCCATAAATGTTATGTCTGAACAATTATATAAGTCCTTACCTTCAGCATGTAAATCCCAACTATACCCTTCCCATGAATCCTCAGTAAAATTGGCTGATTCTAGACATATTGACATTCTTGGCATAGCTCGAATCAAGGGACACAACCAATATGGGTCATGTAAATTTACAGCTTACATTTTACCTAAAACATCACATCCTCTTATTTTGGAACAAAATTCATGACGCAGTATAAGATTGTGTTAGATTTTTCAACCTTTTCCCATTCATTTGTACAAAAGACCCTAAAGGTGAAATGTAGGCAGGAAGTACATGTACCACCATCTTCAGAAGGTAGTTTGTTATATGCTCAGTACTGCTAAAAACAAATTTTAAACACTGGCCTACTTGCAGCAAGGTCTATAGTAACTGTACAAAACTCAAGGCGTGTATCTTAAAAATTTTGAACCCAGGTAATACTACAGTTGTCCTCCAAAGAGGAACAGTTTTGGTGAACCTTGAAACAATGGATGGGTCGCATCATGTCATGCCTTTCAATACATCTCTCGATCATGTAAACGAAATAAGTTGTAACAATGTTGTGATTGAAAAACCTGGTGAACACAGGGAAGAGTGTGGTGACAACCAAACAAGTTCAAACCCCACTGATTTTCTCTCAAATTTTAATTTGAACATTCCAAATTTGTCCCCATCCCAGGTCAAGTCATTAGAGTCATGTTTATATGACAATAAAGATGTTTTTGTAACGCCAGAAAACCCTTCCCTCGGTTTCACAAAGGTTGTCGAATATGTGATACATTTGAAACCTGGTTTTACATCCAAATATCAGCAACCTTATCGATTAACACCAGATAAGAAAGAGGTATTAAGAACCCAATTAGATACTTTGTTAGATCAGGGTATTATTACTTCAGTTGATGAAAAAGAAGATTTACTTATTACTAGCCCTTTTGTGCTTGTTTCCAAACAGAAAAAAACCTGACAATCATTCACCAAAATCTAAGCAGGAATTACACATGTCTGCAAATCGGTTTTGCTGTGATTTCCGGTTTCTAAATTCTCAAACACAGCCGTTCCGTTACACCATTCCAAACCTCCAGGAACTGACTGAGTCCTTGGATACGCAAATGCCAAATTTCATCACTTCTATTGACATGAAGTCAGGTTTTTTTCAGATGGGCATAGCACCTGAGTCATCAAAATAAACAGCCTTTAATACCTGTTTTGGTACGTTTAAATTTTGTCGTTTACCTATGGGTCTTAGCACAGCCCCCAATAGTTTTCAACTATATGATGGATAAAGTATTGAAGGGGCTTACATTCAAATCAGTGCTCTGTTATTTAGATGACATTTTAATATGTTCAAACACTTTTGAGGAATATTTACAGGATTTGTCCAATGTGTTTTCACGTCTCAGACATGCAGGCCTAAAGTTAGGTCCACAGAAATGTACATTTGCTCGGGACAAGTGCATATTTCTTGGCCATGAGATTTCGACCGTATTTCTGTGATCCGTGAATACCCAGTTCCACATACTCAAAAAGCACTTCGGCGAGCATTAGGCCTGCTGGGATGGTTCCGCAAATCTATCCCTCGGTTCAACGAAATCGCTTTTCCGCTCACTAACCTATTGAAGAAAGGAGTGAAGTATGCATGGACACATAAGCATGATGAGGCATTTCAGACTTTAAAAGACTCTCTCATTCACTCAAAAGCTTTGTCTTTCCCCGATTATGACCGTGACTTCTGTTTATCAGTTGATACATCAAGTAAAGGTGTAGGTTATATGTTATACCAGCTATCGCCTGACAATGAAGTACGTGTGATTCGCTTTGGCTCGAAGGGTTTGAACAAATACCAACAGAGTTATGGCCCAACGAAATTGGAACTGGTGAGGATGGTTTACAGCGTTTTAAATTGTGCGTCATATATTCGTGGTCGACATTGTACTGTTTATTGTGACCACAAGGCTCTTCAACCACTCAACCAAAAACAACTTAAGGGAGCGATATGCGAAAGATGGGTCGCAATTCTACAGCAATTTGACATTGGGGTTGATTATAAACCTGCTACCCAAATGGTTGTTCCGAACGCGTTGTCTAGATGTCATCCTCACGATAAATTTGGTACCATGGATTCGAGCCCTGCAGAGGATGACCCATACTTTCCTTATGTGACAGATCAACATGCTAAGCCTGTGAAACTGCCGTCAGGTCAAAATCTGGCATCGCTTATTAACTGTTCTAGCCATTCTGAGCTGGAATTGAACAAGATCTTGCTTGTACCACATACCAACATATCTGTGCTTCATTCTGATTCTGAGTATGATGCTGACACTGAAGAAGAAACATTTTGTGATAGATCAGTAAAGCGTCATAAAAAACAACTTCGTCACAGATCTCGGGGTAAATTGTGCCAGTCAGAAAACTCAGTTGTTGAACCCCCACCCATGGCCATGATCCATCAAGCGAAACAACAGGATGCAACGAGTCCTTCGAATGACATGACTCATGTGATACATGATGGCAACCATTCGGAACATTCTGTTGTTGACACCCAACCCATAACCACCGAATTAAAGCAACAGGAAACGACGATATTTCTGAATGACACGACTCATGTGTTTTATGATGGCAACCAGTCAGAACATCCTGTTGCTGACACCCAACCAATGACCCCTGAAGTAAATCAACAGGAAACAACAAGTTCTTCGACTAACGAAACTGAGGAGAAACATGATGACAACGATCTTTGTGGTTTCATGATAGAGCGACTTGACATTTTTTCAAAAGACTGATTTTACGAAGAATCGTTTGATTCAGCTACAGGCACAGGATAATGAACATTAACTGTTTATGGACTATTTACAAAATGGTGCACTACCTGATTCACAGAAACTATCACGTAGAATTTTGCTCCAAAGTAATGATTTTGTTCTAATTGACTCTCTTTTGTTTCACCCCCGACTAACAAAGTCGAAACGAGCTCAGAACCTTGACCATTACCAGTTGGTTTTACCACCACAAGTCATTCCTACAATCTTAGAGCTCTACCACGACTCGCCTATCAGTGGTCATGGAGGAATTCAGGATACCTTGGACCGGATTCGTGAGCGCTACTACTTCCCTAAACTGTCTGTTTATTGTTACTGATTACATAAAGTCTTGTCACCAATGCCAACGTCGGAAAGTCACGCGTACAAAGATAAAAACTGGTATCACTGCCTACCCAACACCAAGTTCCCCATTCCAGGTTTTGGAGGTTGATTTGTATGGACCTCTTCCTCTTAGTTCTGCTGGAAACTCTTACGTGTTCACGGCGGTCGACATGTTCTCTAAGTATCTTTGGGTGATGCCAATCAAGAACTCTGATGCACTGACTGTTGGCCTTGCTCTGTATTATATGGTTACTACATACGGTGTCTGTAACACGCTAGTATCAGATAATGGATCTGAATTTATTGCGAAAGCTGCTAAGGAAACTTGCCGTCTCCTCCAGGTTCAGCAAAACTTCACACCCAGTGTTGTACACAAGTGTTTGGGTGCATGTGAACGTACACACCGTGTCCTGGCCGAAAAGCTTACACCGTACATGAATCGTGCCAAAAACAACTGGGAAAGCTTATTGCCGTCCATCATATTTGCCATGAATGCTGCGGTCAACCGTATGTCAGGATACTCGCCTTTCGAAGTTGTGTTCGGTCAGCGCCCAACCTTTCCATTAGCTGGAGTTCCAGTGGATATGTCGACTATACCGGCTGGCATATCTACTTATGTTGAAGATCTTCAACGTCGTTTGGAGGTTGTTCGGTCACACATGAAGGATGCAGTCTTATTGAATCAGGACAAAATGGTTGCCCAACAACTTGGAAATAACACGGAAATAGTTCAGACGGGAGATTATGTTTATTTACAACAAACGCCTACAGGTTCTGGACATAAACTTCAGAACAGACGTACTAGTAGTTAAAGAAAAGCTGTCTGAACATTTAGTGACTAAGTGATCCTACCACAGGGAAAGTTGGTACTAATCTTTTGATCCGAACATTTCGATTGTCTTCTAAAACTCAAATTACTTATCTCTGGATTCCCAGCCATGTGGGTATAAAGGGAAATGAAAAGGCCGATAAAGCAGCTAAGACTGCTCTTCGCCTAGCACAAACACATTTGAAACTACCATACACCGACATCAAACCTTACATTCAGTCAGCCATTAAACACCATTGGCAACAAAGGTGGTCTACCGAAACAAACAATAAACTGTTTAAAATACAACCTACACTTAATCCTAACCTGTCCAGTCGGAGAGACCGCAGAGAGGAAGTTGTTCTCTCTCGGCTCCGAATTGGACACACATATTTTACACACTCCTATCTATTGAGAGGGGAGGATCCTCCTACATGCCATGCATGTGATTCTCCTCTCACAGTGGAGCATGTTTTATTGCATTGTATTGATTTTAAACACATACGAGATAAGTACTATGATGTCTCCGACATGTACACTTTGTTTCATGCCGTGAGACATAATCGTATTTTCAATTATCTCAAAGAGATAGGTATTTTAAACAAAATATGAACGTTTTCTCATCATATCATCGTATCAACTCAACATTTCATCGTTTCATCAACATTGTGCATGAGTTTTCTCATGTGTTTTAGCCAAAACTATTTTATCCCATGCAAACCTTTTTTTTATCAAATAAACGTTTACAATCTGTGTTTTAGTCCTTACTTGCCTTTTCTTACCCTGATCTTTTATCCTGATATTAATGCATGACTTGTAGTTTGGCCCTAAATGACCTTAGTTGTCGATGGGCCGTAAAACTCAAACAAACAAACAAACAAAATCGCCCTGATCACTTAGATCGACTAAAGCCAGCTCATATTCGCGCCCCAACACCCTCAAAGTTATTTCATATTGTTTCAAACAACAGAGTTGAATGTGGTGTCCAAACTGAAGACTTAAGCCCTATCACTTCTTCATCCGCTAACCGCGAGTCTGCTAGTGACTTACAGTCAGATCTAAATGAACATTTCCCGCAGATTAATGGAAGCGACTCATCTTCACCGATATCCTCAAACCCGATTCTTCCCGTGACTTACATTCGCATGTAAATGTATCCTCTCCGCAGGTTGTAGGAAATGACTCATCTCGTTCGATGTCCTCAAACCAAGAGTCTACTAGTGATTCACATTAAGATATTCATGCGCTATCTCCACAGGTTATAGAACGTGATTTCTCTTCATCTACTCCATTACCTGTGTTACCTCAAAGACCTAAACGAACAATAAAAAAGCCAGTGCGCTACCGTGATTCTAGCTTTACAGCTGATTCCGACATGTCTTCGTCAACTGGACAAGATAAATTCTATAAAATCAAACGTGTTCTGGCTCAAAGAGGATCTGGAGCAACACTTGAATATCTCGTCCAATTCCGAGGTGAACCATCACAAAATGCCATGTGGCTGAAACCACAGGACTTGAATACTCATGCTCGGAAAACATGCATTTTGAAGCCACCTAAAACTGTGTTATAGAGAATGTATTATATGTAGGGGTGCATAATTGTTGCCTTATGCACAGGTTCAGTACTTGTTGTTCTATTGAGTTTTTGTATGAAATTGATGACTCAAAAACTGATTTTATGAAATCCAATCATCCATATGTTATGAAGTGTATTGAGTGTTTTCATTATTTAATGAGGCTGATACTTTTTGCCATAGTTAGATGTTTTTATACTGAAGGAATGTATCGTACAATGATGACATTCATGTTTTTGTATAATTTTCATATTTTATGATTGGTTTTGAATTGATGATTTCCTTACAACATTACATTTTTCACCTTTTTTGAGATTTTTTTAATGAAATGAATACATTGATGTATTAGACAGTTGCTATGTTGGAAGTGTGCCACTTCTCAATATTCCAAATGATGTATTGATGCCATAGATATTTCATAATGTTGATCTCTGATTGAGAAAATTCATGTTTTATATTTGTTTGTTTGTATATTTTTCTGCTATTCCCCATGTCTGATCAGTTGACATTTTGATTGGAAATTTATTGTTGCAACAAAAAAGAGTCCTTGACCAAATATTTTTTTTTTAATTCTAGTCAAAATGATGAATACCTATAACTATTGATAATTAAATGCACTAAATTAAAGATAATATGAGAATCTTATTCTCATGTGAATGATATATTTTCCCAACAGTTTTGTATAGTATGTATTTCATGAATGGGTTTGCATATGAATAGTTTTAGATTGAATTTGATATTTGACATGCAATAATCATAATTCGATATATTCTGATAATGGAATGAATATTACAATGATATTCATTATATGAATTTAAACTTTGACATTAATATGGATATCTGCAATGTATGGTGAAATGATTAGCTCCCTTGTATAGCTATTGCATTGAAATGTTGTGGATTTTTTATATTGACCATGCATACTCAAATATGTTCATGTTATGTTTATGCATTTATTGTTCAGAGATTTTGTTTTATTGTAAGGGTATTACAATATTACTTATTTGCGAAATAGATTTTCAGTGTGCCATTGTTCTAATACTAGTCAAAATATCTGTATTTTTTGCTGTTGTTAGTACAACTTATTCCATTCTTATTTTCTGGAAAATTTCCTTACAACACCTAGAACTCAAAACCAGATTTTAAGCAAAGTTACTTCTTTGTAATAGAAAATGCTATGTGTCATTTTACATTAGACAGGCCAGAAACTCTCATGTGCATGTTAAGTATTACTTTTTGAATGGAAATCTTGATTGTTCCAAATGTATTATTGTAATAGTAGGCATGGTTTAGTCATGTTAGTAGATCTTGTAACCAGACAAGGTCATTTCTTTTTACAATATTACTGTGAGGGTTCATAAATACATTTTTCTGTTTTCCTCTTACTTGCACTTTGTTAAATGTGTCACCTTTGAGGATGTTTTCAATATTCCCTGGTTAATGTAGAGTGCTCCTTTGTTTAAGATGATGTTTGTGATAGTTTGGTGCATTTTGATAATATGCACAAATGTTAAAATTCAGATATCACTCTATTTCTGTATAACATTACACATATATGACTTGCATTCCTGAACTATGGTTTTGACCGTATTTATTAGTATTTTCTTTGACATGTCATTTCAAAATTGTATGCACAATTTTTGATTTTTTTTTTTTTTGGGGGGGGGGGGGGCGGGGATGTCGTATACGTGTATTTGTACATGTCAAAGAAAATATAGATTATTTGGTTCTAGTTTTACAATCTCCATTTTCCGGAATTGTTTCTCCGGGTTTCGATTATTATGTTACTTATGTGGAGAAAATTAAAAATAAACGAAGCAGCCAGCAGCTCAGAAGTTTTTGTTATCGTTTCGGCCCTTATATTACATGTCTGACGTCGCCATCACAACAAAAACCTCTCACAAGCCTTTCCCGGCGACGACACAATTGTGTATGGTTACGTAATATTGATACAAACTGGGTCAGGTGTTGGTTTTGGGTTTTTTTTGCCCATACTGTGTATACACTAAATCCGTTTCGGATATGTCATTTTTACTCCTTAAGGTACATGTATCCCTGTTTTAGACCATAACAAATATGTGTTTGTTTGAGTATTAACGTCCTGTGTAGCGAGTTCGGTCACAAGTTAAAGCCACAGTAGTGAAACTGAAATGTGATCGCACTTGCACAGAAACAAGAAATTGCAATGCGAATGTCTGATCG
This sequence comes from Argopecten irradians, assembly GCF_041381155.1. Taxonomy (NCBI): domain Eukaryota; kingdom Metazoa; phylum Mollusca; class Bivalvia; order Pectinida; family Pectinidae; genus Argopecten; species Argopecten irradians. The sequence continues at coordinate 14,916,475 of NC_091149.1, read as the reverse complement.
ACTATAGCTCAACCACCGATTTCTTTAGTCGTTCAACGGTACCTAGATTTCCTTTGATTGGTTGTTGCTTATACACACACGACTTTGGTCAAGTAAGCGATCGAACTTGCCCATAAACAAACAGGGTTATGTAAGGACGTTATCCCATGTATGCATTTTGTAGTATGTGTGACGTGCGAGGTGCGTGTGTTGTGTCTATAGTGCTATAATCACTGAAGCATGCCGCCTTAGACACCAAGCAACATACCCTGCTGAGCGCTAAGGCAAATGAAAATGTTTGTTTAGGGTCACATGAGGCAATCAACATACTTTAACCGCCAGCCAGTATCTTCTGAGGACTTGCAAGGTTTGTGTGGTGGAGGAAAGCCAGAGTAGCCTTAGAGGACGACCAGCCTACCGTCAGTCAGTATCTGAAACTACTCCACATGAGGTTCGAATTCGGGGAGAAAAGGTGAGGGCTTTTGGTAATATATCGGGACATCCTTACAACATGACTTCTGTGACTCGGCGTCACTGACGATATTTTGCTTAAAATAATGTTTCAGTATGTCAACATGTAGTATTGTCTAGTTGGTAATTTAATGTCAATGAATCGCCTTCAGTTTGTATTTCTTTTATTACTCATTATTAGAGATCAGATTTGTTGTTTTGTGCTAGACTGCTAGAACATAATTTACATCTAGATTTAAAATCAAATATATTTATACACGTAAATTACTCTTCTTAATCAACAGTCACTACTGGAATTATTAACCATGAAACAGCCATGACTATATAATGGGAAACACTTGATAAAGTGATTATGCTATGAAATCCGTTTTGAAATTATGCTTGATTTTTTTCATGACTTTAACAATTCAAGGCAGTTATTATTATTTCCATGGTATGTGTAATATCATGGAAATAAAAAATAACTGCCTGAAATTGTTAAAAATGCTTCCCATAGCTCCTAATATCCTGTGAAAAAAATGACATTTTTTATGTCATGATCATTTTGTTTTCATGTCATGATTTTTGTTTTTTTGCACAGCTATCAGCTGTCATAAATTCAGAATTTCATGGCCATGATATATTTTAATTTTTTTTATAACTGCAATGATATATGCATTGAAATAAAATAAGGATAACGGAATGAAAGCAAATTACTATAGCTGACTATAGAAAAACAATATTATGATCCTGAGTGATTATGTTTCGGAGTTATCCCTCTTGATATACAAAAGTAAATCTACGACAATCAATTAATACACGTACACGTAAAGCAGTTATACTATATTATACTCATAAACCTAGCACGTACATATGTATCTCAATAAGATCCTGGCTAATGAAACACTAGCAACACAATCAATCTTAGCACGAGTAGCAAGACATATAATAGAGAGCAAGTTCCGTCCACACCTATTAAAGATCAGCGGCAAATATAAAACCAGACATCATGGTTACTTTCTTGAACTCTCTGTTGCAAAACTTTGTCATTACTTTATAAGAAGCTTATAAGCCCTTATACATTTCTGAGTTCTTGGTTTTATGTATCTCTAAAGCTATATATGCTTACAAATGGTTTTAAGACAAAGATAACTACGCACCTCGCACAACATACACGCAACACACCGCATACATGGGAGGCCGTTCTTACATGACCATAGCTGTTAATAGGACGTTAATTAATCAAACAAACCATCAAAGAAACAAACCTGTTGCGACAAGTTCATAAAAGTATGTTCATTTATGGATACTTGACATAAGATTGTGCAATAAAAACAAAATGGTATCCGTTAATATTTTATACATCTCTTTTTATTTTTAAAGTCAAGAATTTTAAGTTGTAGTATTACAGTGTAATTTAATTTTTCACTTAATGAACAACCAGACCCCAGATTCATAAAACAGTCTTAGACTTAAATTGTTGCTTATCGCTTTGTAACGTCATACGTAATTGACTAATTAAGTCCTTATTGGAGACTTTTACAGTTAAGTTTGTTTCATGATATTGGTGCCTGATTGATTGATTAGGAATGGAAACTGATATGGGAAGACATGTAACAAAGACTTAGTAACATTTCCGTCTAAAGGTTACTTGTGTTAAATACCACTTCCATTATCAATTTAAGACTTTGAACGACGTTTTGTCGTCTGAAACCTGTATTTTTCTCTGACGAAACGTAGTGACATGGTTTCTGAATTGGTCAATGTTATAAGCACGTATCGATTCCAATACCTTAGGACTAGGTTGGATACCTGCATAAGATGCAAGATCTTTTTCAAATTCCCATAACCGCTCATTCTTGGTCAATATATGTGGCTTATCTCCACGCTCCTTTCGCATTTCGAAATCTCGGTCTACGCATGCTTGCATTTCCATTTCTGACGGAAGGCTACCTAAATCATCCAACACCACTACAGCAACTTTTGATAAAACATGGGCCATGAGGAAGTATGGAACTGCTTCAAGTATTCCGACAAAGAACAAATTGGGATGTCGCACATTGACCACATGCTTATATAAAGGTGTGACCTTAGTTCTGGAAGCGTGTATGACGTCATCACTTAAAAACGGAAAGCTGTAGACATATCCGGTACAAAAGATCAGATCATCAACTTCCTCTTCTGTGTCATCTAGAAAAACAACACTGTCCATGGACATCCGTTTTATTCCTGGCTTTTCGATAATGTTTGCGGGCAAAACGGAATTCAATTTGTCCTTGTTGTGGCTTAGAAAAATCTGTAAGAAAATTCACTTATCGAATGACTAAAACTACTATTTCAGCATAAAGATACAGTGATAACTACGTGGACTACATTGAAGACAGTTGACCTTCAAAATCAAATGTTTACTGATTATGTTACCATGATTCTTATATACTTGAACAAATGAGACTGTAACTCATTCTGTCGCACAGAAAAAAAGAAGAAATGGAAAACAAAATTATATGCCAAAAATATACTGACTACGGGCTTACAATTACCGTGTTGCCTTTTTTACGGGAGTCAAAGTTTTGGCGTGATTTTCAGTAAAACGAGATCATAACAGCGGTTTTAAATATGTGCGATCTGACGTTCATGGCATATGCATGCGCTGTATGAATGAACCATTTATCAATATTTAGCTGATGAGATAATTTTTTTGCGATCACTGTAATATTCAGTAAAATCAATAATATATCATCACCACGAATACAACCAGTTGTACGGTACTGCTTGAAACGTAGACTCCATATATATATAGATTTGTATAATGGTGACATGCATAAATGGGACAGACTTGTATAGTTTTGTATAAAGGTGACAGATCTGTATAGTTTTCTATGAAGGTGACAGATTGGTATAGTTTTGCATGAAGGTGAAAGATCTGTATAGTTTTGTATAAAGATGACATATTTGTATAGTTTCGTATGAAGGTGACAGAGTTGTATAGTTTTGTATAAGGGTGAAAGATTTGTATAAATTAGAATGAAGGTTGTAGATTTATACAAAGAAGACATATTTGTATATATCTGTATAAAGGTAAAAGATTTGTATAATTCTGTATTAAGGTGAAAGATTTGTATACTTATTTATAAAGGTAACAGATTTGTATAGTTATGAATAAAGGTAAAAGATTTTTTTTTGAATTTGTATCAAGGTGATAGACTTTAATAAAGGTGAAATATTTTGTATAGATTTTTATATAATGTGTAAAGGTAAATAATGCCCAGTTATAAATATTGTTTTACCTGTTTTGCGCATGGCGCGATTCCGATAGCAATGTCAATTCCGGAATAGGAGGCTCCTAGTATGACCACTTTCTTGTTTGTAAACTTTTCCGGAACTCTATAGTTCTTGCTGTGGATGACGTCACCTTGGAATATTTCAACCCCGTCAATGTCAGGTACATATGGAGTATGTTGATGCCTTTATCAGAATTAGGGAAATAGTGGATTTAAAATCAGGAATAAATCTTTCTAACAACAATCAGTATTTTAACTGAACAGTTGATTGACAAAAAGTCCAAGAATGCGTTTAAAAAATCGACAAACATGATATATATTTCTATATTTCCTCTGTAAGCGTATAGATCAACACCGATTTAATTGCCAAACTACGTGTCGATATGCAGAAAAAGCTATATGTTAAGTCTCTGCGTTATCTCACACCTCAGGTGGGGAAATCTCACATGATAGCCAGTGCTAGATTTTTCTATCTCGTCCTATCTGTCTGGTACATTTATGTGATTTTTTGCGGATTTTATCCCATTCATGTACCATACCGCGCATGTGACGTCATACTTTCGATTCGGTGACGTCACATGCTTCAGATAATCAATATTACTAGAAATATGTGCATTCAGTCATTAACCATGCATTGTTTGTTGTGTTTTAATTATTTAAAACAGTATGTTCCGATTGATCTTTTTTTTCTTTTTTTCTCTTTGATACAACTGAACCTTAGTTTTGCGCGGAATGACTGAATTCGAATCGAAGATGAAGTGGTTAAACGGCGTTCAACCCGGAGGCCCAAGACGGGATAAGTTTGCACTATAACAAGTTAATAGATGATGTTGTTTATCTTAAGAGGTGCGAGAGAAAAAAAACAATTTAATCAATCAAATAAGATTTTGTAACATCCCAAACTCGGCTAACGCCTCGGTTGGGATTATGTTACAAAATTTCGCCTGAATTAACCCGATCTCGATCACTTAAATGTAAGAGATTTTATCAATCACATCCAAAGTCAACAGAAAAAAACACTCCACAAGTAATCACTACTAATCAAATGAAAAACGTGCAAGGAATGTAACTATTGTTAATCATTTTTTTTATTACAAAAAGGTCCGGGAAAACGTTTAATACTAATGGTGTAAAACTAAAACAAATGTTTTTTCTTGTATGGAAAATAGGTATTCGATATATCAAAATACGAACAATAACCCCAAGATATTATACTGAAGTAAATTCGCTTCTTACCCTGTGCAAACGATAACAGCATCAAATACTTCACGTTTGCAATCGTGGTTCCGAATGTCTCTATATGATACCGTCCATTCGGGAATCCTCTCGGCGCTATTACGTGTTATGTCTGTTACATACGTATGAGTCTAAAATTATAAAAGTGGAATTAAAACAAGAACATGGTAGTGTGAAGTCGTTTATATATTTATAATATGATGTTCGTCCTATCTGTCTCTCATTTGCTTCTTAAATGCTGTTTGTATTTCCAATGGCAGTTATCACCAATAATTCAAATTTGATTCTCCTAATACTTTTCTCAATTAAAAATATGTCCTTGCAGTTCTATGACCGTGTTTAAAGTAAATAAGTGTTAAGTTGATTTCAGATTTTAGTATGTTAATGCTATCGTAAATGCAAATATATTTGTGAGTGTTTGACTTCGCGATTTCGTGACGTTTTTAGTGTCGGATCAGTAGTTCGTCATAACCTCGAACTTACATAGTGTCATGTACACTCACATTATTACGCTTTGAGAATTTTAGCGAAAAAAAAATATATTACCAAGCATGACATTAATTTGTCTCCATTTGAACTGACGACGAAATAATATATTCTCGTAACTTTCAATATTTGATAAAAAATAAATGAAATATTTACCATGACATATTTCCTGAGATCGTAGTGCGCGGTAAACCGTTTGATATAATCCAACACCTGATCTCGGTGCATATATGACGAATCTCTGTCTGGATCTGTGTTTGGAAAACCTGGTACCTCCATTAAAGGAGTGGGAAGGTTCGTACTAAAAAGAAAGCAAAATTACGGCTTGTTTGTTTGTTTTATTAAAATAATGTCCTATCAACAGCCAGGGTCATACCTTACCATATGAGTTGTCAGAGATTTTTGCACTGCTTTAATGATGTTATCATTGAGAATTATGAAAAGTTATCAAGAACCATATTCATCAATAATAAATAAAATCATAATAGCGTACAGGGATCGAAAATGATATAAGGGTTAAACACCACATATTTTTTTATCTATATATGAACTAACTGTACTTACATTAGGTCACGGTACATGCTTGAAAAAACTGGCATGCCATACTCATCCGTATGTGTATTTTCATTATACAGCCATACACCTCCTACGTCACTTCCTCTATCAAAGCATGTCGGGATGTACTTCCGGTCAGACGAGAGGAGATTCCTTAGTGTGGCGAGACCTGATATTCCAGCACCAATCACCGCCACGCGTTTTACCTTCTCTGACATTTGCTGCAAACCGAATTTGAAAAGTTGTGAATGTCTCCACTTAAAAGCATGTGAAAAATCACGTTGAAGTAATTTTTATTATGTAATAATAAAATAATTTTGATAACTATTGTGTAGAATATGTCACCAACATCAATATAGAGGTGGTGGTTTAACAAAAAAAATCTTCCGAGTGTGCTCCTTCGGATCGGGTATTATCAATCCCTCAACATTACTATGAAACAAATGCGTTCTCTTATATAGACCATAATAAACACATACCCAATATATACGATACTTACTGCTGCTAATTAACTAAAACTCTCTCTTTGTCTCTTTATCCAATCGATGATATCAACACACACGCGACCAATACATAAAAACATCGAATTATTTAAGGACTTAAGAACGTAGTCATGCTTTCATTCTATGATACATTTGTACCTTGATAAATATCCCATTTCTTACCGTGGACAGTGATAACCTGTTAGCAAATTATTTTTTAATTACTTCCGTTTATATTTTGTACATGCTTTTGATGCTTTTTTTGTTATTTTGTGTGAAATATACAATATACAATGTTATAAGCTGACTTTAGTAACGGTTTCGCAGACATGCAGTTTTAATATGACAACATGGCTACGTTTGTTTGTTTGATTAAAGCAACGTCCTATCAACAGCCAGGGTCATGTATGCTCCATGTAGTCCTGAGGCATGCAGATGAATTAATTACACACGAATTGTATATTTATACTGCGATGAATTTAAAAAAAGAACAGAAATGATGCCCCTGAATTATACATTAGACATTGTTTGAAACTTTTGAGTTACTTGAATACACTATTTTTGTAAACGTGATCATGTAATACACCTGATGCTCTTAGATGGTTGAAATGAATCAATATATACAGGAAGGAAAGTTTATCATAATATTTGTTTTCTTTGTCTTCTTGTGTATATGCTATGTGTGTGTCTTGATAGCCGCCAGTTTACGTTAAAATGACAATGTTTTGTCTAATTTAGAATTAGATCGTATAACCCAGGACAGAGGAACATAACATTGCTAGTACTTCTTTACCTACACGAAAGAAAATACGTACATGGAAATAGATCGATTTCATATGTTACACTTATATCTATTGGTTAGTTAGAAGTGTGAGTTTATATTTGCATAGACTGAAAAGAATTGCATGTCGTGGTGTAATGGCTTCATACATGAAGAACTCGCTTTTCGTGAGGATTGGGAAAGCTGCGCAGCCATTGGACCGAATTTAAATTAATTGGCTAAGATAACGAAAAGTTGCGCCACAACAACTCAATGCCTTGGTATATTGTAAAAATTAAGTAAAAGGGACTCAAGTTAACATGCTTACATGTAATCACAATGTTTTAATCAGAATTTAATATATATTTGTACCATGTAAGTTTATCTATGTACAATGTACGAGGCTCATAACATATTTTAGTTAGCCCTGCTTACATGTCGTAATGTACTAAACAGACATTTTGTTTGAAGTTGCACGTAAACTATTTCAACGTGCCAGTTGAATGAACAAGGTCTAAAAAGGTATCATATGTGTATGATTTTGTAATGTCTCATCAGGTCACCAATCGAACGTTTCTGTCGAAGACAGTAAACGTAATGGCTTAATTATTTTGTGACAGAAATATTTTCCGAACCTTGATGACTTGTTTATCTGAATTGTATTTTTTGCATATATTGCCAGAATTTATAAGCTACATAACACTTTAAGAGTCAACAAGTAAACCTAATGTTAGCCCTTATGCATAACTACTTTCTATCAACTACGTTTTGTTAAGTACATCCGAGATTTGATAAAAGTAGTTACCACTTAAAATACAGGGTCAAATGCCTGAAAACAAGTTTTGTATTTATCCTATGTTTATCGATAAGTCCGGTCCTTCACGTCAGTGCCATATTACATGCATGAATAAGTACATGTATAAGAAATAAAACGTGCACGATGTTTAATCATTGAGATATCTGCAGATGTCTCCCTTTTTTGATATTAAACATATTAATAATGTTTTTGCGTGGTTGGGAGGGAGCGTTAACGTTTTTAATCATGAAAGGTCTGCTCTAGTTTTGTAAATATGTGCACATGCGTCTGAGCAATGGTGTATACACACGATTTTCGAACTTTTATTTACATTTTCATATAATAGACAGCAAGTATAAAGTAATCTAGTGAATTGAACCTCATCAAAACATGCTATGATAAGCTGGTATTAATGTCGGATATGATGCTGAGGTTTTTTCGTAAATATTACTAATCTCGTACCATTAATCATAATACCAGGTTTTGCTCAATGCTAATTAAGGTTACGACCAGCTTTACAAAAATGTTTTTCCGGAAAAAAACCGCTGATAAAAAAACATTGTAAAGATCTGGATTAGTTTTTGTTTTAGAAAGTGTTGTTATTTAACTTCAAGATTTAAATAATAAACCATATACAACTATCTATAAATTTTGTTTTTGAGGTCTTTCACTTACAACAACTTACACTGAGTATGAGTAATCTCCGGGTAACACACTTTAAAAGGTCTATCGCGCGTGTGTTTTCACAACTAACACATGTCAAATACTCTAATAATCCGTAACGATATCCAAACAAGACAACAAAATAAAAAAGTACGCTAAATCAGTTCGTAGTGTTTACGATAGTGTAAATCGTAACCACTTCGGAAAAGTGTTATCTCGCATATGTCAACACACTAGGAGCGTTAATTCGGTTAAGCAAAATATGATATCTAAGTGTTTTTCTATGTAGTCAGTAATTGAGATTACGTTGAACTATCCATGAAGTCCATCCCGACTGTTGTACTGGTATCCCGTTATTATGTTATTTTGTTTTATGTTAGACATAAGTAGATATATATTAGTTAAGAGGAAGGTCATAACTAATTTAGATTCCCATTGTAAGTTAAAAATATTGCACAATTATGACTGTATGTGCATAAGTGAACATATATCCAACACGTATACGGCTATGAGACAGTTATGTACATTTTGTAGAATATGAGTGCTGTGCCTATGTTACCATAGCAACTAAATCTAAATAAAACTGTTATTGGCGCAACAATCGCTAGACACAATAGTACTAAAGTAAATAAACCGTGTAACCGTACATAGTTTGTGTTCATTGAAATTGGATGTATCCAGTAGGTAAAGGAGGGGTTCTCCGGGATCTGAATTCGATGACTTACTGACAGTCAATTTATGTGTTTATTCGATAAGCCATGAGACAATCACAAAGTAGAACTTTAAAAAATACTAAATAGTTTTCAAGAATCGGATTAACTTCAAAGGATCACGGTTTCTATTTAAATTAAAATTAAAAGTTCCACGGAAGGGAGGGGGGGGATGTTAAGGACGGGGTAGAGTGCTGGTATCGATATGCGAACGGGCATTTATGAGAAATCACGCAAGTAAATTCCTCCCTAATCGTCGTTTACAGGAAGGGAGGGGGTGTTATAGGGTCAGTTACTGTTTACTAATCACCTTTAGGATAAACAAACATACTTGGTATTATCTCTCCTTTAATAAACTGAGTTATTACACGTTTGTTTGTTTTTACTCTGTAGAAGACTATTCTATAGGTGATAATCGACACGACAAATTGTATACTCTCATTTTGCGCGCAAATTTTCTCAACACATATTGTCACATTAATCCGAGCTCATACGCGAGAAAGTTTGAACTTTTTTTATAGGGTTTATTTGGAAACGCCATTGACGCATTTTAATGGAAATAACACGTCGACTTAGGTAAATATGTGTATTGTAAAATGCATCAGTTACGGCGTTTCTTCCTATACTCAAGAATCCATCAAGCGTACTGGTTGTTTAAAGGAAATTACATTTCTGAGGTCATGTCTGACTCAAGTAACATTTAGTCTTTAAGGCTGGGGGTTGGATTATAAATGATCGTTCTTGACAACGTTATCATTACCAACACGCTCTTCACGAAATAATCCACTAAATCTAAAAGGGTGTTAATTGGCCGGGGCTAATGCTTTGTCTCAAAGTTTAAAACTATGTCTACACTAATATGGAACGTTGCGTGCGTGGTATGACTGTGTTTTAAACAAACTTACGTTTCACATTTGTTCAAACATAAATTATGATTGAAGTTCACAATGCTTGTAGCTGTAAGCTCAAAGGTTATTAAAAAACCCTTAGAATAAAGCGGGTCCAGACGCCGAACAGAATATGGACCTATATGTGCTGGTATGAGTTTGGAATGTTAAAAAGTTCACTTTTAACATGACATTAACTTTATTTAATCTTGTTTTAAGATAGAATCACTCAAACAAGATCATACAGCGCAGAATGTTTATGTCTATATTTAGGTGCATAGCGAATTATACTTTCTCGGTAGGTTTTGTACTCGGTGTGACTGTACAGATGATACAGAGATATTAGATATATAGGCGTCTTAGAAGGTACTATTTAACTTTTCCTTTTTTTATTGCAGCCAGTGCTTATACTAAAACCGGGAACTGGTGGGTCAGGCCTTGACCGGATTTTTAATTCTTCTAATAGGCATGTGGCACCACGTCTTAAACTACCGTGGCACCCTAAAATAATCTTGTAGTAAAGAGATTTGGGCAACCCTATATACAAAATTTCGTTTTAATGCGAACAATACATATATCAGAACTTTGCTAAACGAATCCCAAGTAGCAGAGACAAATTCTCTATAGACTATATGAAATATACTTTAATTTCAAGTCATAGGCTGATGCACCACGAATCAAATAAAGTTACTTTTCTTATTCCTAAACTCCCAATGTATTGTGATTGTTATACTTGTCAGGCCTTTTGGGTCCATTTATAACCACAGAAAGAAAGGAAGCCCCATGGGCCTTAACGGTCATCTGACTACTTTCATCCATGCTAATAATCAAGGCACATACGTGCATATTCTTAGATAACGTTTCCGATATATTGGATGTCTGATCTTAAAACTAGGTCATAATTTAGTTGGTAGTCCTTCATCCTAGTATGGTGCATGTCCAAAGTTAGTAATCTAGGCCACCTAGGTATTTACAAGAAATTGTATAAAGATTTTGGGCTGATTTGAGCCTTAATTGAATGTCAATGACATTAATTTGCGAACAAACTTGGTAGCGCTTCAGTCGGGGGCATGCTACAGACCGCCCAATATCAAGTCTCTAGACATCTTATTTAATCACAAGAACGTCATTTGAATATTTTAGCCTATTGACCACTGTGACTTTGTATGATGTTAAGATCCTTCATTTGAAACAAACTTGGTCTTTCATCCTAACCATACCCCAGGCCTAATATGCAGGTCTCTAGACCTTTTTTCTTATTGACACGAAATTCATTTAAAATATTGTAAGTCTATTTAAAAACTCTGTGACTTTAAATGAACTCAAACAATTCAGCTTTAATGTTGGCAATTGTCTTGTGATGATTCTTAATGAATATAACTTTCAATGAGCATGACAGATGCTAAAAACGAAAATACTTTGTCAAGCTATGATTCAATAAATAACGATAAAGAATATCGCATATACATTAAAAATATTTTAATAGCACTATCAAAGGCTATAACTGTATTAGCCAAATGTTATCCTCTACTAACCTTTTGACCGAAAATTTTTTTGATTTAATAATTTCGATGAATACAACAGAAAGTATAGAAGAATTTGGAATTTATGTCCAAGACAAAGATTCTCTTACATGAAATAATTTTTAATCCGGTTTCGTCATATCCTCATTTTTTTTAAAAACAAACACATCAACAAACAGTTGTGTTATCGATGAATAAGCTTACAGCGCATAGTCCATTCAAAGTTCAGGAGGATCCAATATACTAAATACATGTAACTCTAATCAGAAAGCTATTCTACTGACTACTCAAAAGTGAACTGGAAAGTCAAACAAGATGTTACAACAATTCAGGTAGGGTGTTGTATGCTAGCT